>NC_140167.1:196532192-196597192 GCF_963971535.1 Notolepis coatsorum | reverse complement strand
CATGCATTCATGATGAAACAGAATACCTATTATATACATTTGATTTGGAAGTAGTAGCGTGTCCAGGGATGAAACACCAATGCTTTTAGCAGAATTCACGTAGCGCCCTATAACTCAGCTTTTCAGGAATTAGCCCAGATAACTGTTTTATTCCTCGGGGAAACAGAAATCAAGCTGTAAATCAGAAGAACAGCGAGCCACAAATCAAGCTGGCATGAACCACCGGAAGTAGTCGTTTTTCTTTTCCATTTAAGAGATTAAATTAGATATCAAAATAATAACAACATCTATTTTGGTTTAAGGAATTTCCCAGGGACCCCGTGGGGACCAATCCAGCAGTTGAGAACCCTTGTTTTATAGATTACATTTGATTCTATGCCTCTCAGCTTAAAAGTCCCCGTGTTCAGGTGAGCCTACAGTGAAGGCTGTAGAGGGGGGTGGGGGTGCTACAATTAGGGCTGTGCCGAATGCTTCGAAGCTTCGATCATAGTGTTGACATTCGAATTCTAAATCAACATTAGAATTTTTTATTTTTAATAAAAAATTCAATAAAATGTAATCTTTTTTTTGTGTCTATTCAATCTGTTTAAACCAATGGGGGTTTTCTTCACAGTTAAAGGGGAACTATTTTACTATTTCTTTCACTATTTGGGCACTTTTACACAATTCCTGTGAGTCTATGGAACACCTCTGTAATATATATATTTTTTTTATTCATTGTTTTGTATTTCGAATCAAGTCCTCAAAAACAGCATTTTTCTACCTCAAGATAGGGCTGGGCGATAAAACGATAACGATAACTATCGCGATAAATTATTTCCTCGAAATAAACATGAAACGTGGTCGCAAAGTTTCGATATATCGATTTTCCAAGCTTGGCTCCGTTCAGCCTCGGCTCAGCACACTCACTCACAACAACCAGCGTTACGTGATGACGTGCTTACGCACAACAGCTAACAACCAATCAGTGAAGGAGATGGCCGAGACCCGGAAGGAGGTAGGACTCACTCAACAACAAGGCTTGCTAGGCTAATTAGCTTGCACAGCGTTGTTTTATATATTTACGTGCCGAGTATGTGTGTGTTTTGAATTCTGAGGCCACGTTTATGGTAGTGTGGGATATACAGTGGACGTCGTTTCAATATATTGTGGCGGAAGAGAGTATTTTAGTGTCATATTTAGCACATTGTCATGGAATCCACCGCTTAGAACCAACAGGCTGGCTAGGATAACTAGCTTGCACGGCACTGTTTTATATATTTACGTGCCGAGTATGTGTGTGTTTTGAATTCTGAGGCCACGTTTATGGTAGTGTGGGATATACAGTGGACGTCGTTTCAATATATTGTGGCGGAAGAGAGTATTTTAGTGTCATATTTATTGTCATGAGATACTCCGCTTGTCGGCTAACGTGCGCAGACTGATGACGACATCAACTCGACTTGAGACATTCGCAGCAGCATAAGAAGTTAATTAAACTTGACGGACATTATATCGACGATAATTATCGATATCGAATTATATGAAAATAATTTTATAATTTTATCGCGATAACGTTTTTGGTCATATCGCCCAGCCCTACCTCAAGATCTCGAGCTGTTTTGAGCCTGGGCTCCTAAACCACTGTGCACCGTCGTGTTCACCTGAACATTAACATGCAGCAGTGACTATATGACATCACATATAGGCACATTTTCAAACGACTCAGTTCAGTGAGGGTGAATATTGTGAGAGGAGAATTGGAAGAATACGCCAATATGAGAATTTTGAGACATAGATCATATTAATATAAGTTCACATAGCTAGGAAACAATGCTAAACACTCAAAAAGGCCATTTATAAGATAGTTCCCCTTTAAGCCGTTTTGAGCCTGGGCTCCAACCACTGTGTGCAGCTCATCATGTACCTGATGCCACACAGCCACATCATCATGCAGCGGTGTCTCTCTGACATCACAAATCAGCACATTTTCAGATGACTCAGTTCAGTGAGGGTGAATATTGTGAGAGGAGAATTGGAAGAATGCGCCAATATGAGAATTAGAGACATAGATCATATTAATATAAGTTCACATAGCTAGGAAACAATGCTAAACACTCAAAAAGGCCATTTATAAGATAGTTCCCCTTTAAAGATTAGGCTACACTAATATTATAATATTATACTATAAGACGTCACCATCACTTTCATACCAACCGTGCCCTAATTATTTATGTTGACGAAACTAGTTATATTCATTAAAGAAAGTTGATTTAATAAAATAAAAATACTAATTTAATCAGATTACCGGTAATCACTTTATTCAAATTGAGGATTCAGTTAAAAAACATTTGATTATAAAAAAAAGATAAACATTCTTTTATAGACATTCGAAGCTTCGTTCGAATACTTCAATCGAAGCTTCGAATGTTAAAAAATGACATTCGGTACAGCCCTAGCTACAATCACAGTAATCTCTCAGCCCTCTCCCTGCAAGCTGCTCACATACACTGGGGGGGGGGGGGGGGGGGGAGACAAAACTGTGCAATAAAGGAACTCCAAACACAGTCGGAGGCAATACCGCTGAGCCACCATGAAGCAGGCGACGTGCGTTCTCAGGGGGAGAGGGAGGGGAAAGAGAGGCAACGCAACAAGAGAGGATTCTGTGCTTTTTGACAAAGACTTTGGGAAGCAGCTACAGTATAGTCTACATTCTGTCAAGTGTACACAGGTAGACTAGACACAGCGTGCGCTCTTTGGATAAAGGAGACGGAGGCGGTCGAAATGTTGTAAAAAAATCGCAATATGGTCTAGTAGTGCAATATCCAAGTCACAGGAGGAGGCGCAATGTTTGTTAACCCTTTTGGTAGTGAAAGGGTTATGTTATGATGTATATCCCAGACTGTATTTTATTCTCTATTCTTATTCGTGACTTTTGTTTTTGACTACCTACCTAAATGTTTACTGTAAGCGATCTGTAATGCAAAATTTCCCTCGGGATAAATAAAGGATTTCTATTCTATTCTATTAACCTTCTGTAATGCGGTAGTGAAAGGGTTAACCCTTTTGTTGTGTGGTAGTGAAAGGGTTAACGGTGAAATGTGGATCAAAATACCGTATTGTAAGTATTGTGGTGCTGCAGAGATGTCCCGGCCTAGAGATCATATTCTACAGACTTAAGAAAACATCTTTGTTTGGTACAGATCCCTGCAAACATCACACCATGATAACTCATCACGGTTTTCAATGAAAATGAGAAAGATGAATAATTAAAATGGATCATTCCTTCTAATATCGAGAATCATATCACAAAATGAAACATCAGTCCCAATAATCGCAATTAGATATTTTTCTTCCAAATCATTCAGCCCTAGGAGGCAGACGACGGTTGACGGTTGCCGTGGAGATATAGAACGCATTAGGTTGCTCGGCAACCGGCCACCGTGCCCAAGCCGGAGACCGAGCTCCGAGAGCCGTCTCTCTCCTGCCGTCTCCACCTCCTCCTCTACCTGCTGTGAGAAACGGGTTACTGGCACCTGATCAGCCCTGCCAATTAAAAGCGTGTTCCTGGTAACCGCCTTAAAAGACTGCAGATGGGACTCAAATTCATAATGGACTTGATCTGATCTGGAGTGGAGCCTAGCAGGCAAACAGGCACCTGCCCCAGCATGCATTACAGCCAGGAGGCACATTTAAACTATGCTAATTAAAACTACCATGGGTGCTTTGACAAATTAAATGCTTAAAATGTGTCACTGTTCCATAGATTTGCTGGAAGTAATCAATTATTCATTAGGCATAGCCCATGTCCCTGACAATACACAAATAAATAAATAAACATGTGCAAAAAATATACCTACTTTTTAACAACTTTACATTTAGTAATTTAGCCGATGCTTTTATCCAAAGCAACTTACGAGCGCTGTACAACAAGTCAGCAGGAAGGGTACGTCTCTGGCAGCTAAGGGTAAGTGATATTGCTTGTTAAGTCCGACTCGTATTTTGCAGCCATCTGTTCTACAGTTTGACCAATTTAGCCATCATATTACATTGTTGAACAATTTGGAGCAATTGAATCTAAATTACCCAAAAAAAATGTCCTGCCTTCTAATCAAGCTTCCCCCCCTAGTACAATATACATAACACTGGTACAGTGTACGGCTGACCGCGATTAGTCGAATAATCGATTGAAAGGAGCCAACCTCTTAGTCTAATGCAAAATAAATAATATATATATATAAAATAATATTTTTAATTAAAAAGAAAAGTATCATTCTTTCCAAAAGCAAAGAGGCCTAGAAGCGTGGCTAAAACTAATGGTGCGCATACCAGAGAGGCCTAAGAAAACAGGCACAGAAAGAGGATTTCACCCATCTAATGAACACACTAGACTAGACAAATATCAAGATGTATCCATCAGTGGACCAATTGCATGCTTTCGCAGAGGACAATAAGCCTTCAGTCGACTCCTTCAGACAGTAAGCACCCACCCCCCACAGCCCAAAATGAATGATAAACAAAAAAACTTTTTTTTTGCATTGGGGGGCTAGTCGACAATCAGTCGACTATCGGCACATTTCGGCCAATAAAGTTGACTATACAAATCCTTAGTCGAGGCCTCGAGGTCAGCCCTAGTACAGTGTATGAGCCTAATATCAAGGCAGTAATAGTGGCATTACATTAGAAGCTTTTTTTTTTTTATGTCCACTTTTTCTCCTTATTTTTTCTATTTTTCTCCCATCCCAATTTCGTATTGCCAATTCTCCCCTCCCCTGTCTTGAACGTTGCTAGACTATGCCTCCCACTGGTCGGCTGTAGTGAGGATAGAAGCCTTGCATCACGTGTCCCCTCCGGTACACGAGGAGGCAGCCTGTCGCATCTTTTCACCAGACAGCGCGGACTCTCAGTGGCGAGGAGTAACGTGGGAGGCTCACGCTGCCCCTGATACTTCCTGTCTCTGCTGTGCAGGAGTCACCCAACCGACCTGTAGGAGTCGCTGTCCACAACGTCCACCCGCTACCTCAGTCAATTGAGATAGTATGACGACTGGCCCAACCCGCACGCAATGCTGACACCGGGATTCGAGACCGGAGTCTCTTGCATTGGTGACGAGCGCAATCTCCGCTACGCCACCCAGCCGCCTGCATTACATTAGAAGCTTAAAGTTTCTATTAGATTCAGAATCACTTTTATTCACCAATGTATATAGATAGATACACAAGTATATTGGGGCGCCCGGTGGCGCACCCCGTATATATACGCTCAGCATAACCGCAGCATCCTGGGTTCGAATCCGGCCCTAGACATGTGCTGCATTTCCTCCCCATCTCTCTCTCCCAATTTTCAAACTGTCTTATCCACAATAAAGCAGAAAATGCCATAAAAAATATCTTTAAAGGGTGGACGGGTAGTGCAACGGACTAAGCGTCTGTCTAACACCACAGAGACAGTGGGATCGAATCCAGCTGTGGTGCTTCCGGGTTGGCCGACCGTCCATACTAACACAAATGGCAGTGTTAGGGTGGGAAACCCGGCGAGGGTGGGTCCTGGTCGTTGTAAACGGCGACTCCTACAGTTCGGTCGGGGCGCCTGCACAGCAAGGGAAGGATCTAGGAGAGGTAGTGTGACCTTCCACACGTTACACTCTCCCAGTGAGAGTGAAAAGAAGCGGTGGGCTGGGTACACATGTGTCGCAGGTAGCATGTGATAGTCTCCGCCCTCCCGGACCGACGGTAGGGGGTAGAGTGCGCAACGACCAGGAAGGGGATTGGGAATTGGCATAACGACTAACATTGGGATGGGAGAAAAACGAAAAAAAAGGAGGACAAAGATTTTTTTAAATAGATACACAAGTATATAAATACAGCAGGATTTGACATGGCCACCAGCGCAAGGACACATAACTACACACTGACAGGAGGACACACAGGAACACATCGTAACTAAGATGCAATGTAGGTCTAGCTGTAGTGTAACGTGCGCAGAGGGGATTCGTTAAAAATTGCACTTGAATCATATACAGACTAAACGGCATAATATTATATAGACTATACAGCATACTATGATGCAATGTAACCATAGTAGGGATGGGCGTGAGTAATCGATTACTCGCGGCTATGAGAAAACTCAATCTTAACTCAATCTTAAATTATAAATTTTTATGAAGAAAAAAAATTTAGTAAAAAAAAAAGAAAAATCTTAAAAATACCCATCCCTAAACCATAGTGGGGGAAATGCAGAGAGGATTCAAGTTGTACTTGTAAAAGGCAATGGCATACAATCAAAGATTGTACTTGGATTGCATTTATCCAGAGTTTTGGGGGTTAAGTGTCGAATTTACCGGGAACCTTCCGATTATCAGATGACCGATCTACCTCCGGAGCTGCTGTCGCCCCTGGTCGCCTGTTGAAATTGACACTAGAGTTATGCCATACGTGTGTCCCGGGGTTGGTGTAGGGCTGGGCGATTAATCGATTCATTCGAGTGAATGATTTAGGACGATTTTCAAAAATGGAAAATTTAAGAGTCACCTTTTATTTGACAAAAAGTGATGTTTGGTGAAAGTTAGATTTGCACTTTATTAATCCCAATAGGGAAGTTTGTTTTAAATTAAGTTTGGTGGAAAAAGCAAGTTATTGCACTATTAATACCAATAGGGACATTCATCTTTGTTTGATCAAGAGTAACCCTTTATATATATATATATATATATATTTTTTTTTTATATATACACTTTTTCTCCTCTTTTTCTATTTTTCTCCCATCCCAATTTCACTGTGCCAATTCTCCCCTCCCCTGTCTTGAACGTTGCTCGCATATGCCCCCCACTGGCCGGTTGTAGGGAGGATAGAAGCCTTGCATCACGTGTCCCCTCCGATACACGAGGAGGCAGCCTGTCACATCTTTTCACCTGCCAGCACGGACTCTCATTGGCGAGGTGTAACGTGTGGGAAGCTCACACTACCCCCGACACTTCCTGTCACTGCTGTGCAGGCGTCGCCCAACCGACCTGTAGGAGTCGCTGTCCACAACGTCCAGATTACCACCCATCGACTTCCACCCGCTACCTCTGCCAATTGAGTTAGTATGACGACCGGCCCAAGCCGGAGGCAACGCCGACAGCCGGATTCGAACCCGGTGTCTCTTGCGTTGGTGACGAGCGCAATGTCCGCTGGGCCTCCCAGCCACCCCATATATATATATATATATATATATATATATATATATATATATATATATAATAATAAAAAATTAAGTGAAGATTGGTGAAAGTTAGGTTTGCACTTCAATCCCAATAGGGAAATTCATCTTGGTTTGATCATTTTTGTGTATAAAAAAAAAAAAAAAAAGCTTATTTGAATGATTTCCTTGGCGTTTCTAGTGTTGAAGAGAAAAAATCTATTAAAATCGTAAATCGGATGTGGTGTGCAAAAATCTGAGATTTTATTTTTAGGCCATATCCCAGCCCTAGGTTGGTGGTGGGCTTACGGCTCCACCGCATCACGCTGTATTGTTCCCAGGTTCAGTCAGGGTCCGTTACGGAGGAGGCAGGTTGCCGGCCAGCTCAGCTAACAGGTGTCTCTTACCTTTGTTCTTGCCTTGACTTTTGACTTGACCTTCTGTCGTCTTTTCAGTTTCTTCTTACTCAAGGCCTTCTTTCCCCTGAAAGCACACGACGAGTAGCATGTCAGTGTCTGGGATAAAAAGGAGCCTAATTGTGTCTGTAGGCATACCGTCCATACAACCAAATATTTCTTCTTTTTTTATATTCGATTTTACTTTTTCTTTTGAGAAGGTTGGGAGTTAAAGGCCTCTGCCAGTGAACACAAATTCTGCTTTAGGGCAGACAGTTATGAAACATCCACATATATCACAAGTGTGAGAAGTCTACTGAAACATTGACATGTAGCCAAAACTTTTCACATCGTCACTCTATCCTAGCTTCGTTTGCCCCTGTAAAGCAGGGTTAAAGGAACACAGCAACATTACGGGAAATGCGCGTACCGTCTTCTCTGGAGTCGGACAAGAAGATCGATACCAATTTCCTCTCTGTGCGTTCAGTAGAAAGCTATCCGACTGCAAGCTAGCCTAGCATAGCACAAACGAATGGAAGCGGATATGGATCAGCTAGCCTAGCTTAAAACTCCGGGAGAGGTGTTTTTGGCCAACGGCTAGGCTAAGTGCTAATTTAGGCTAGCTTGCATCTGGATAGCATTCTACTGAACACACAGAGAGGAAATTGGTATCCAACTTCTTGTCTGACTCTGGAGAAGATGGTAAGTGCATTTCCCATAATGTTGTTGCCGGGTTCCTTTAACCTCATACCGTATACTGTGTGCAACCTGACCTTATATGCGTATTTAAAGCTGCACAATCAAAGATTTTCAATCTGTTTAAATAATCAGAAAATCCACACAGAGCATATTTTCTAGTCCAGGCATCAGCCTCAGAAATGGAAATTGAGGATGACAACAGATGTAGTTGTTGGGGATAAACACCTGAGCAAAACAGAACAGAGTTTTTTTTGCACACTGGAACAAAGAAAGGACAATGCAAAGTGAAACAGATTGTGTAGGTGAGATTTAAAAACCCTGAGGCTTTAGCCTAGAAAAGGTATTTCACCTCAAATAAACAAGACAGTAGGAACACAAAATACATCATCAAATAACCTAAGCAATAATAAATAAAACAAGGACATAATCCATTAAATTAAATATATTGAAGCAGAACCATCTAAATGGTCTTAATGTGACTATTTAACGTGTGTGTGTGTGTGTGTGTGTGTGTGTGTGTGTGTGTGTGTATTTTCAGTCATCTGCTTGTTCCAGATGTTATGACCAGAGATCTTATGACTCTTTTAAAGCAGGCCTGAAAACCTATCTATTTCAAAAGGCCTTTTGATTGCTAGCTTTTTCTTTTTTTCTTGTGATTTTATTTTTTCTTGTGCTGTTGTCTCTCTAAATTTTCTATTTATACTATGTTTTTAACTACGTTCTATTTTTATTCTGTATTTTATTTTATTATTATTAATAATTATTTAACTTTTTTTTTAACTGTTTTAACCCTGTAGCACTTTGGGATCCTAGTGAACGAAAAGTGCAATACAAATACAAATTATTATTATTATTATTATTATTATTATTATTATTATTATTATTATTATCAGAGCCTACAAATCATTTAGTTTTTTAGCTGCAACCAGCAGCTCTATAACTCTGTCTGTCGGTCCACAAAATCCCCCACCCTCTAGTGGTCAGTTTTTGCCCTAGGACTGGAGGCTGAAATTTAGGAGGTCAAGTGTGTGTGTGTGTGTGTGTGTGTGTCCATGCCAATTGGCTAAAAGGGGGTGTGGCAATGTGCAGCCTATTGCAAAAAGGAACACCACTTCCAAATGGATTCACAGATCGGCCGTGCCGGAGCCGGTTCCCGAGCACAAGATTTTGTGGAAAGGTTGGTCATGACCCAAAGGACAGCTGATCAACAGTTCATGCCAACTGAGGGGGAGTGGAAGTGGGAGTGGCCCATTACAAAAAAGTGCATCCAAATGCATTGACAACATGGTCAAACTTTGTGGAAACTGAAAGCTTGATCATGGGCCAAGGACACACACACATAGCCATGCCCCCTTTTGTGTGTGTGTGTGTGTGTGTGTGTGTGTTCGTATGTGGTCGCAGCTATTGCAAATTTGCTCTTGTTATCTATCGTCACTTTAAACACAAGTCTTGAGTGTTGTTTAGTCATTCTCAGAGTGACATTATAAGTAGCATTCTGCCTTGCTTGCATTGCATTTGCATCCCTGCCAAAATTTCTGTGACAAGCAAAGTCACAGACAAAACGGGCCATGCACTATACAAACAAGTCACTCAAGAGCAAATTTTTGTGAGTCAACGTAGGCTAATATTTACAGTAGAGACCAGTCTGTCAGGGTTTCCCACAAGTTCTTATGTTATTTGTGGTGGTAGTAAGCTGGGACAGGCAAGATCACACTGCCAAGAGCAGCACTGAAAAGGACTGTGTTGAATGAATGAATGAAAACTTTATTTAACAGATTGCAGAAATACAGTACGGCTCAATACACACAATTGTTAAGTTTTTAAGTTTGGGAAGTTTTTGTGGTGGGCCGCCCCGCCACAAATACATTTATGAATGGCCCGGTCCTCTTGTATGTCATCCATTGTAATATGGGTGCTATAGACCTAATTAAAAGAGCAATTTATGAGCAGTTTTATATGAAAAGTCGACCAAGCTCATTCAAGTGACAAAACGATATACAGTCACTTAAAACCATGTCTGCAAAGAAGATACACAGCCCCAAGGCAATGGCATGTGTGTGTAGCCAACGGGATGGTGGTACTTTACTGTGGGCCTAATTGTTGGACATGAAAACACTAAGCCTGTAAGTGTATATAGCAAATTTTGGGCATGTTGCATTATTGCTCAAAAAGCATGGTGGAAGAAAAACAAACTACACTTTTCCAGAGAGACAGTCTAGATATATAATGACAGACGTTTACATTTCTACGAGGGCAGGTTCTGATTGATTGAAAACTTTATTAACAGATTGCAGAATGGGTGAATGAATGAATGAATGAAAACTTTATTAACAGATTGCAGAATGGGTACAGTGCAGTACAGCTCAATACATACAATTGTTAAGGGGATGTAGACCAGAGAAAGACTTTCGTCTTGTTTCCACCAGGGTCCCCCATTTCCAATTCATCGTAACATATATGACATACATGACATACAGATAGACAGTACAATACAGTACAGCTCAATACACACAATTGTTAAGGGGATGCAGACCAGAGAAAGACTTTCGTCTTGTTTACATCAGGGTCCCCCCTGGTTCTGCACAATGACCAAGGCTCATTCCACAACACGACTTGCTAGATGACGTAAGCGTATACTACCAGCTTGCGCCATAAAGCAAGCGAGTTCACCCACCTCCCTGCCTCCCTCCCTCCCTCCCAACACAGACTATCCAAAATACGCATTACGCGCTCGGCTATATACATGTACACTGTGCAGTAGGCCATTCCTGATGCGTCTCAAATGTTGTGCATTTAATTCATTCTCCCGATGGATCGTTGCCACCATGTATGATCACGATGACAGCGAAGAAGTCGCTGTTGCGTTGTCGCTAGGGAGGGAAGGGCTGATGCTCTCCCTCAGTACCGTAATGTCAGCTACTGTCTGTAGCGAGAAGAAGCCGTGACGGGCCCACGACATAATATACACTGTTCTAACTCAATAAACACACAGATGACGCTCGCAAGCTGACAAGTGGTGTTTTGGGGTTTCAGATCAGAGACTAAAATTAGTTATTCCTGGAGGACCTCGATTGTTTATGATCATCCGTTATAGCAATCAGTCCAAAACAAGAAGGAATAATCGTGACAACTGTCATCACAGCTAGCCTATAGCCTAGCTAACGTTAGAGGCTAATTAGCGTTAGCTTTTGAAGGAAGGGCACTTTTTACGCCGCCCTCCACGGCCCGAGTGGGAGGAGTCCTGGCTTTAAACAGGGGCTTTAACAGGGGGCGCCGCACCCGCCCGGGCTACAGAGGTCCAGGAAACAGATGCTCCTCTCTGCTCAGACTAGTAGAGTTAGCTCACAGGCTAGCAGCAGGCTATAGGAGAGTTAGCTCACAGGCTAGCAGCTAGCAGGCTATTAGGAGCACAAGCTAAGGAAGTTGCAGCCGGGAGGCTAGTAGTGTAACGTTACCAATAAACGAGATGATCAGCAAGATCTGCTGCTAACAAGTCGAGCCTGATGTACAGTCAAATGTATATACTCTCTTTTAGACTATTTTTGTATCACAAACAGTACTGTATTTGTAAATCTGGTATGTCATACATGTCTAGATGTAGCAGTACTGTCTTAACTTATCTGTATGTCGTGTATGTCATATATGTTATGATGAATTGAAAATGGGGGACCCTGATGTAAACAAGACGAAAGTCTTTCTCTGGTCTGCATCCCCTTAACAATTGTATGTATTGAGCCGTACTGTACTGTACCCATTCTGCAATCTGTTAATAAAATCTTCAATCAAACACTAGCTAGCAAACCCACCAAGCTAATAAATGCTACACGATGAGCGATCGAACGACGGCCCTGATCTCTAACCAACCCGACAGTAACGTTGGAAATGTCAGAAGAACCTCAGCCTCAACAACGGTTTCACACAATCACTCACCTTCCTTGATTGATCCCTTGCTCTTTGTCATTGATAGCTGTGGTATAAATCCGTCTGTATCTCTCCGCCAAAGCTCGCCCCGAGAGGAGAAGCTGGTACCGACTCCGACAATCCGACTGGGCTCCTCCGGGGGTCGGACACAACGAACCCATGCCCGAGCCGATGGTAGAGAACTGGGCTCCTCCGGCTCCGGCTCCGGCTCCTCCAGAAGAAGTGACCCGAACACCGAGCCCCATCGACGGGGACGAGGCGGCGGGCAGGATCCCTCCACCACCACCGGCGGCCGCTGCCGCTGCAGCAGCACACATCATCGTTTGAGAACAATGATCACATCAAAGATACACAACAGCTAGACGATAACTAGCCAACTGTTATAATAACCCCATTTGTCATTTAAAACACTGCGCCGTCACGTCATGTGTCCGTTACGAAAAAGGGGAAGAAAAGGCAAGATTACATCCAGTTAGTATCCGACCCCCAATTATTGTCGGTGGTAAATTGTAGCCACTGTGGTGCAACTAGATGCCGCTGGGCTTCCGATCCAGGCGAAGCAGCGTCAACACGGTCCTTATCCTCCTGTATATTCTCAAGCCATATCGAGAGATTTTCCCTTTGAAATAACACCGACTGCAGAATTCCTTCTTTCAAAAACGTGTCTCGTCGTCTTTCGTTTCCATCCGTTCCTTGAATCTTTCTTCTTGACCCCAGAGAGGCAGCAGCAGCACCCTCAGCTGGGCTGCCATCTTAGCTTCATCATCATCCCTCCCTTGACTACTCTGTGAGCATGCTGGGATATTTTCATGTGGCTAGACGTAGCAATTCTGTTTATGGTTTATTATCGTCAGTTATTATGGCAATAAGAAGCTTTTCGATTGTTTTGTATTTTTTTTTACCATTTCGTACCATATCATTAGGCTACTGTAATGAATAGCCTACTTATTTACGAATATAACCATCTCGTTTGAAAATTAAGGAGATGAGCTATTCATGATGATGGATCAAAGCATCATATTTATGTAGCCATAATTTGTATGTATATACAAATATACATATACAAAGAGTTCCATAAAATATGGTCGGACAGGAGGAAGCGAGTTTCTCTTGTTAAAAAAAAATGATCAGAATCTAGTTTTGATTGATTGATTGAAAAGTTTATTAACAGATTGCAGAATGGGTACAGTACAGTACAGCTCAATACATACAATTGTTAAGGGGATGCAGACCAGAGAAATACTTTCGTCTTGTTTACATCAGGGTCCCCCATTTTCAATTCATCATAACATATATGACATACATGACATACAGATAGACAGTACTGCTACATCTATACATTTATGACATATCAGATTTGCAAATACAGTACTGTTTGTGATACAAAAGTGTCCAGAAAAAGAGTGTATATACATTTGACGTAGAAACTGTACATTGGAGGAGGTTGGGTGGGTGGGTGGGGGCTGTACATTGGAGGTGGGGGGGGGGGGGGGGGGGTTGGGTAGGGGGGGGACACACATTGTACACTGTACATTGGAATACTGACAAAGCCATACTTGGTAATTTACTGTACAACTAGGTTAGGACATTTGTAGGGGCCAGTTTCGAATTGCAGTCTCCCGTAGGTGTTTTTTGAGATTGTTTTTGAAAGTGGGTAGTGATTCACATTCCTTTACAGCTTTGGGTAGGGCATTCCACATTGATGTGGCATAATTGCGAAACGTGTTTAGTCCCTTGTTTGAGCCGAATCTGGGTTTAACATGATTTGTGGAGCTCCCTCTGGTGTTGTGATTGTGGTATTCACTGACCTTTGGGAAGTATTTTGACATGTACATGGGTACCTTGGTCGCGTAGTGTATCTTGTAGACCAGGCCCATTGCAAGTTGCTGTACTCTGTCGTCTACTCTAAGCCATCCTAGGTTGTCAAAGTGGGCAGGGGTGAGGTGGGTTCTAGGAGTCAGGTCAAGCAGTAGTCTGACTAGCTTGTTTTGAGATGTTTGTAATTTGTTTTTTAGTGCCTTTGAGGTGCTTTGGTACCATGAGGTGCAAGCATAGTCGTAGTACCCTTGAATGAGTGCTCCTGCTAGAGTCTTCAGGGTATGCTTGTTTACCAGGACAATCCATTTGCAGAGGTTCATCTTGGACCTCAAATTGATCGAATTGTCCATTGTCCATATATTATGACTGAGTGCTTTGTTGCATGGACATGTTCGGCTCAGCTCTGTGTCTGTAAAAGGAACAACACAAGGAATGTGTTGATCTTGATAGTGAAGCTGACACAGGCCATGTCTCCCTAGCCTGCTGCTTTGCGCTTCTATAGATTTCATGAAGATCATTTAGATGAATGGCGTGAGATCAGTGTAGACGGCCATACAACACTGTCTCTCCAACCACTAGAACTGAACAACACTAGAACGGAACAACAACTTTCAGTTGAACTCATCTTCATGATCCACAGATTAGGATTAAGTCTCTGTTTTTCTTTTTCCTGAACAGGCTATGGCCACTGGATGTCATCCAAAAAGGCTTGACACAAGAAGATGTAGCAGTTGTTTGTGCATTAGGAAGTTTTCTCTGGGTTGCTTGCACTCTGCAGACAGAGGTGCCAAAATGCATACTTTTTTTGTTTGTTTTTGTCATGAATCACATGGGAATAAAGAATAAATTCTGTCACATGATGGTGATGATGAAGAGGATGGTGGTGATGATGGTGGTGGTGGTGCTAATAATAAGGATAATGATCAAAATGATGAAGATGTAGATCCTGACAGAATGGTGTGTGGATGGGTGGCGAACACAGCAGGGTATGAGAAATTGGAGAATGTTATTTTTTTTTTGTTCTTGATCCACTTTTTCTCCTCCCGTTTTTCTGTGTTTTTCTCCCATCCCAATTGAGTCGTTATGCCAATTCCCCCTCCCCTTCCTGGTCGTTGCTCGCATGTGCCCCTCACTGGTCGTATCGGGAGCCCTGAAGTCTATCAGATGCTTCGAGACATAGGAGGCAGCCAGCAGCATCTTTTCACCTGCCAGCGCGGCATTTGAGAGAGAGAGAGAGAGAGAGGAGGGGGGGGGGATTTGCACATCCCCTAGTGGTGCTTTATTGGTTGCCAGGCATTGCTGTGGCCCAATGAGGAGAGAGGGATAGGTCTACACTTTCCTCTCATAGCAACCCAGAAAACCTACCCAGGTTATGAAGGACAGCACCAGTACACGCTCTATCAATGAAGATCATCGTCAGAGTGGAATCTGAGAATATCTGATTGAAACACAAAAATGCATGACCGATCTGTGAGCTCAGTAGAAATGAAATAATATGAATGGAATCTAATGAAAATGTCTTCTCTTAAAGGGCCACTTCACAGATTTTCAACCATAATCCTATAGTTTTGTTGTGAGGAGGACGTGTGATAATATAAGATAAGATGTTCCTTTATTAATCCCCTTGGGGAAATTCAAATGGCATAGCAACATGGGGGGAGGGGGAGGGAGGTACAGGTACAGGCAGGGTAATAGAAATTACAATACATAGATAATAAAACAAATATCAGAGTAGATATTCTTTTTATAAAATAAAAAGGTGAAGGTCTGGTCAGTCTGACAGGTGAGACATATGAATACTCTATCATAATAATAACACACTGACAGGTGAGAAATATGTATACTCCATCATCATCATAATAATAACAACACACTGCATCAGAGTCCGTGCAGGGTTTAGAGTCAAACAGTTCTGCAGCTCAGAACTCGCCTCCGGTTGTGGAGCCTGATGGCTACTGCATGGCGCGAAGGACTGGCCGAGGTGATTTGGGGGGGGGGGGGGGGGGGTAGCGGATAATCTGACATCAAATGTATCAACATGCTCTGTGTATCGAGAGCTCAGCCCCCAAAGAAAGAAAATAACTCTTGTGACATTTCCCCAACAACTTTCAACTGTGATAGGCACAACTCGAGGAAAGTCGGAGACATCATACGTTGTTCAGAATTTCAAATTGGTAAAACATTGTCACTGTGTTTCACTGGACACATACATTTATTTTGGAATGCTAGCTACAGTAAGATGCAGAGCAAACAACCCAATCATGTACAGAGAGGTTACAGACACCATAATATGCATCAAGGCTTCAACTGTTCTTAATACCACTCTTTGAGTAAAAGGTTATAGAGAAAGAGAAAGCAGAAATCGTATCAACTGAAGAAGCAACCATTGCCAAAGGCTGCTCAATTAACCCCTGTTAGCCTCAGCTCTGCTCCGGTGTCTAGGCCACGGGGACAACACTTCTCGGTCAAGAGTGTCAAAAGCTGGTTGAGAGACATCCAATTACGTCTACACCTCCAACAGCAGAGCCTGATACAGTATGTCCAAAGATTTGAAGGATTGTACATTGGATGTGTTATTGAATTCACATTGATCAGCTGTTGCAATCTTAACCCTAATACATTTTTTTTAATCTGTAAGCATGACATGCCATGGTAGTTGTCAATGTGGTCGAAGGACATGGTGCCACAACGATGATGTTCATAAAGTAAGTGTGAAATGAATGTGTCAACAACCTGCATTAATATTAGTAGATGTGATGCCGATGTTGTGTCCAGCAGGGCTCTAGGTAGCCCTGTTTCCATGGTGTCCAGAGGATGTATCATATTCAGCAGTGTTGTATACATTAGAACAGGTAGTCTGATTTTTGCGTTTACCCCAATGGCTTTGATTTGAAATCTTTATTTCGAACATGTAAATACAAACAAAATAAAACAAAAACAAATCATTAATCTCTACCAATGAAATGGAAAAAAAAACTAAAACAAAAAAAGAGAACATAACTCAATTTACATGTTCGAAAAGGAGTAGGAAGAAGTATAAACTTATTTAATCCTACCCCCTTTCCACTACTCAAAATGTATGTAATTCCTTATTAATTTAAATCCTTACAAAACAAATATATATATACAAATATGTAAAACATAAAAAAAATATATAAAACATGAAGACAATTTTATAAAAATGTAAACACCCGTGAATGTCAAATCCCTTCCTCATCCCTGTACCTTGTGAAAATAATTTCTTTATAACTCTGTTTGAATTGTCTTATATTTGGACATTGCTTATTAAGCACAACATTCAGACTGTTCCACAGTTTCACTCCACATATTGAAATGCAATGCCTTTGCTATTGTTAATGCTTATATTTTTAAATGGAGTGATTTGGCTACATTCACACTGCAAGTCTTAGTGCTCAATTCTGATTTATTGCTCAGATCCGGGTTTTTCTCATGTGGCTGTTCACATTATTTTTTAAATGTGGCCAATATCAGATTCCAGTGTGAACTGGTCACGCTCCTGAACTGACCCACATGCGCAAATGAACAATAATGAGGATGTACAAACTCACTACAAACACTCACCTTACCACTCACTTTACTCACTTTAGACACTTTAACACACTTTATATTCTATTATTAAAGAGATTTGCACTACATTCATACCTCATTTGCACCCTACCCTCAGTTACCTCATCTCATTTCTGCATTGTACCTCACTGTTACTCATTTGACTCTGTATTGTATATATGTATATTGACTGAACATTCCTTTACTTACTTTTTACTTACTTCTTAATTACTTATTTTTTACTGTATGTAGCACACTCTCAGGGGCTCATACAGAAACAAGCATTTCATCATAAAGTATTCTGTATTTTGTTGTGACAAATAATAAACAAACTTGAAACTTGGACGTAAAAACATGGAGGACACTGAAGTCACGGTTTGTGGTTTAATTTACAAGTTGATGTGCAGCCGAGGCCAGCTAATTCATGAGCAGATGATAATGGGGGCGAGGAGATGAGAGAGAGCCATTTCTTCTTTCAATATGGCGATGTGGGGCTCATGCAGCGCGAGCCAAGGCCTGCCCAGGACTACAGGGACAAGAGGAGAGCTGGTGATGAAAAACTGGAGTCTCTCAACGTGGTTATCAGCAATGGTGAGAAGGACTGGACAGGTGCGTTGAGTGATGTCAGCCAGGCGGCGATGATCCAGCGCGAAGACCTCCAAGGGCCTCTCGAGGTCCTCAAGTGGAATGTTGGCCCGGGTGGCAAACTCAACGTCCAGGAAACTCCCATCAGCACCAGAGTCAATGAGTGCACCCACCGTCGCCCGCTGGTCCGCCCAGGCTAGGGTGACGTTCGTCAGACGGTTAGGTGGTGCACGGGTGGGGGAACAGGAAAAACGGCTCACCAGGATCTCCCGGGGTCCCGGCGAGCCTGGTCTTCTTGGCCGGGTAGGGCAATTGGAGACACGGTGTCCATCCCGGCCGCAGTAGAGGCAAAGGCCGGACCTGAGCCTGGACTCCCGTTCGGCCGGGCTAAGGCGGGTGCGTCCCAGCTGCATGGGTTCCTCCTCGGTCACAGCTCGGGAGGGAAAAACCCCACCAGTCACGGAGGGGGCAGGATGGTCAGCACTGTAGAGGCGGCTGCCGGGAAGGGAAGCCCCTGAGCGGAGGTCGATGGCACAGTCGTAAGGCCGGTGAGGCGGAAGGGCCTGAGCCCGGGACTTACTGAAAACCTCCTCGAGGTCGTGGTACTCGGGGGCTACGTCTGGGGGTCCCAGTCGTGCTCGCTCACGCCTTCTCTCCCGGAGGCGTCCGTCGATGCGGATAGCGAGGCTGATCAGTCCCTCGAGAGAATCGGGCTCCTCTTGGGTCGCGAGCTGGTCCCTTACTGCGTCGTTGAGCCCCCTCAGGAAGGTGAGACGAAGCGCTTGATCGTTCCAACCGCTCTCCGTTGCGGCCAGTCTGAACTCCAGCGCGTAGTCTCTGACACTGCCACTGTCCTGCCGGAAGGTGTCCAACCGAGCTCCTGGGTCCTGGCCACGGGCTGGGTGGTGGAAAACCCTGCGGAGCTCTGCCACGAAGTCTGGGTAGGAAAAACAGAAAACAGCCCCCATTGCCCAGGAGGCAGTAACCCACTGTGCTGCTCGGCCCGTGAGCAGGTTAGTCATGTAGGCTACTCGGGATCCCTCTGACGAAAAACGACTGGGTTGATGAAGGAAGACCAACTCACACTGCATGATGAATGTGGCACAATCCTCGAAGTTACCCTCGAACAGACGTGGTTCGGAGAGACGGGGCTCCCGAGGTGCGAGGTCTGCCGCGGGTGGTGAGCTGGCTGAGACTCCTGGGACAGGTGGGGTTAAAAGCAGAGTGTTTAATGCTGTACTGAGAGCCTGAAGCTGGTGCAGAACAACAGCCTGCTGATACCCCTGGGTAGTCTGCTGGGTGGCCAGAGTGTCAATGGCATCCAGAATAAACCTCGGCCCGGAGGTCCTGTAAAGAAGCCGCACCCAACTGTTGGGTGTGGTCGTTGACCAACTCGATCTGGACCGTCAACGCTGCCCTGACCCTGTCTGTGTCGGCTGAGGTCGTCATGGTCGGGTCGTAATGTTAGGGTTTGAACCGACCTCAAACGCACGGCACAGACAGGAAGTTCAGAGTTAGCCAAATACTAGGGCGTATTTATTTACAGAGTCACAAAAGGGGTAAAGTAACAATTATGAAACAACAAGGGAGTTCTCTGCGGCTCTGCAGATCCTCCTGGTGATAGCAGTGGGGAATCGGTATTTGACGTTGTAGATACTCCCAGCTTTAACTCGAGGTGGAAAACGGAGAGAGAGAGAGAGATATCAATAACAGTCCAACGAAACACAGAGGCAGTGTGGTTCCCTCCTCCCTTAGCTGTGTCCAGAACCAATGAACAGTAACAATCTTCAGTGTTCTCCACAACACACAAGTTAGCTGAGTTTAGTGCAAACAGAAATGATATCTTCAGTGTCTCTTCAAAACACACACTTCAACTGAGTCCAGTGCAAGCAAAAATGATAATCTTCGGTGTTCGTTACACACACAGACAGAATAATCCAGAGGGGTTTGGTTCCAACTCACCCAAGCGCAAACGCGTAAAGCGGGTAAATGAGGCGCAGCTCCAAACGGGGAACAAGGTTCTCATCAGCGGATCTCCACAGAAAGTCCTGGAGGGAAAGAAGACGAGGCACAGCAACGGGGAAAAAGCAGGCAAAAGCAGTTGTATTCCAAAACGACCCGACATCGACTGAAGGGAAGTCCCAGTATAAAAAGCCTCTGGGGCACTAATCAAAAACTATGACAGGTGTGCGCTGGAATTGATACTTGCTCCAAAAGCGTGTGGCGGGGAATGCACCAATCAACACAGCACCTTAAAGGAGCGGAGCGTGTGGCGGGGAATGCACAAATCAACACAGTACCTTAAAGGAGCGGAGCTTGTGCGTTAGGCAACGGACCAATCATCACAGTACTTTAAGAAGCGTGTGGCGGGGAATGAACCAATCCTCACATCACTGGCGGCTACGTGGCGTAGTGGGCGAGGCGCTCGCCACGAATGACGGAGACGCTGGGCTTGCCTGTTCGAGCCCAGCGCTCCACATTGCTTTCAGTTTAGCTGGTCGTTCATACTAATACACATTGGCCGTATTAGGGGGTGGGAAACTGATGGGTGGGGATTGGGCGTTGTGGACAGCAACTCCTACAGGTCAGTTGGTGCGCCTGCGCAGTAGAATCAGGAAGTGTCGGGGGCAGCGTGAGCCTCCCACGCGTTACTCCTCGCCACTGAGAGATCGAGCTGCGCAGGTGAAAAGATGCGACTGCTGTTACCTCAAGTACCGGAGGGGACTTGTGCTATGTATGACTTAGTCCACATTGCAGCCGGCTTGTGGGAGGCAAGAAACAGCGTTCGTGACAGGGGAGGGTTGAATTGGATGATACGAAATTGGGATGGGAGAAAATATGGAAAAATGGGAGAAAAAGTGGATAAAAAAAATAATAATTTAACACCTCACTGTCCCTCCACTGACCACCTCCATCGCAGCTGTGTTCCATGTTTGTATTCACAGAGTGACTCCTGCCAGTGAAGAATTGTGATGAATGTCAATCAATCTGACATAAAAGTTGCATGAATTCCAAAATAACTATTAAAACTGAGGTTGCATTGCAAGAAACAGACCTGTATCTGATTTAGGCCCACATGAGTGTCCCAAATCAGAATTGAAAAGATCAGATTCCCTGTGATTTGTGCTGTTCACACTGTTGTGAAAAAACACATAACAGTCACATATGAGCAAAAGAACATTAGATTTGGGCCACGTTTTCCTGCAGTCTGAATGTAGCCTTACATCCTTGAGGGAATTGTCATTCTGAATTACTGTAACTAGTGCAGTACCTGTTCATAACTGGCCAATTGCTTGGCTCTTTGTTCCCTGTTCCAACCTTCCTAGTAGGCTGGTAAAGCTATGCCTCCTAAAGTGTGAAAACGGAAGTACAGGAAGTACCGGCTACAGGCTTTCCGGTTTTCGACAAAACAATTATAGAAACGTGTGAAGTGCACAATATTTCCTCGTTTAAGCCACTGCAACGGCTTTGCCTGAAGATCTTACTACATGACCGGGACGTTCTAGCTTGTTTGCCGACAGGATTCGGGAAAAGTTTGGTCAGTTCGGAGGCAGCTTCCAGGGGAAGTACATACACCGGAAATTCACACTTTCGATCGTAGTGCTTTACCAGTCTTTATCTCACGGAGGAGATAAAACTGGGAACGAGGTTACCTTCCTAGGCAAAACAACTTTAAGTTACATGCCAACACATAAAGTTTGTTATAATAGCACCACAATCTGGCCAAATGGCACCAGATTCGACATTGCACTCCCTTTGGTCCTCAGCAATACACCCGCCAAGTGTGAAGTCAATTGAATGAACAGTTCTCAAGATATGCATAACGTTTGTTATTATAGTGCCACCATCTGGTCAAATGGCACCAAATTCGACACTGCACTCTCGTTGATCCTCAGCAATAGACCTGCCAAGTGTGAAATTGATCGGATGAACAGTTCTAGAGATATGCATAACGTTTATTGTTATAGCACCACCATCTGGACAAATCGCACCAAAGACACTGACTGCACTCCATTGGGTCCTCAGCAATACACCCACCAAGTGTGAATAAGTAAATCAGACGAACGGTTCTCGAGATATGCGAGCCACAGACACACATACACACATACAGAGATTCCTTCCTTTATAGTTAGACTAGTGCAGTGTCCATAGCTTGACCCCCAGAAGTGCTGCTTGCAGTGTTGTGGAGACCTGCAGTATGGCAGGATTTTCGAGAACGCCGATCGTCTTCACACTTGACACTGCACTCCCTTGGGTCCTGAGCAATGCACCCACCAAAATGTAAAGTTTTTTGTTGTGAAGTCAATCGGACGGTTCTCGAGATATGCAAAGGACAGACACGTATAGTGCCACCATCTGGCCAAATGGCACAGAATTTTACACCAGGCCCCCGGGGTCCTCCGTGAAGTAAATGGTTCTCGAGACATGCAAAGGACAGACAGAGATTCCTTCCTTTATCTGTAAATCTGTAAGCATGCCACGCCATAGTTGTCAATGTGGTCGAAGGACATGGTGCCACAACGATGATCATGTTCATAACATACAGTAAAGTAAGTGTGAAATTAATGTGTCAACCTGCATTAATATGAGTAGATGCGAAGGACAGACAGATAGACAGACACGCACGCAGACAGACAGAGATTCCTTCCTTTATAGTTGGAGCGTAGCCTGCATTCCTTTGATGTTCTCCTGGGACAGGAGAGCTTGGGAGGGGAAGGCATATCAGCTCCTCTCCCCAGACACACCCTCACATGCTATGCACCGTTCATACCTGCTGCTACCACATTCAGACACACCCTACAATCAAGTTCATAATCATGAGTGACAAGCTGTTCAGGATCCAAGCCTGTTCTTCACCTGCTATCAACTATGACCTCTTTATAATAGGGACACAGGCTCTCTTGCCCTATAATTCTATATTTCTTGGACCACATAAGAAAAAGGGTTTCTATCCTTATCACTTGGGGATACTACAGCTGGTGTTTATCCTTCAATAGCCTACTTTGAGTGCTGACACATGTTATTCTAAGCTCCATGGTCAGACTAACACTGACTAATAAATGTCAGAATGCTATAAATAAATACAGTGTCAGTGAATGCCGTTACATTGCATGATAAACATCATGGGGGAAAACAACATCGCCTGTTCACTTACATTTACATTTACATTTAGTCATTTAGCTGACACTTTTATCCAAAGCGACTTACAAGTTCTTCAAAGATTACTTCAAATATGGCGGGCCAATTCTAACACTACACTCGAGAACACGGTGGCCAATTATAACACTACACTTGAGAACACGGTGGGCCAATTATAACACTACACTCGAGAACACAGTGGGCCAATTATAACACTACACTCGATGTTGAGTTTATGTGTTAATATGATAGTATGTAACTGCTTAACTGTTCCACAAAAGGGCGCTATAGGCGTAAGGAGACGCAGCTGTTGTGGTTGACGTCAGGTAAGAGGGTATAAAAGGGATTGTTCCCTCCCCCTCGATCTCTTCCTCATCTACCTCTCACAGAGAGAGAAGGTCTCATGGTGCATATGCAATGTGAAATAAACCACGTCCGATTAAAGGCTAAAGAAGGACCTTGTCGTCATGAACCTATTATTGTTGCTCCCCAGGTGACTCTGTTATGGGCCCAGATCACAAAGAGCAAAATAATAAGGGTAGCGAGTTTAGCTGAAAGTATAGGCTAGGTTAGCAGCGGGAGCACCGCGTGGCTAAGGCTAGGCTAACGGGCAGCTAAAGCTACGCCTACCATCAAAAAAAGGATGGCGACAAGAGGAAGGAGCAAGTGGTCCTCGTTTAACGGAAGGGCAGAAGACTACGAGCTCTGGGAAGAGCGAATGTTGTGCTGCAGGCACAGAGTGAGACTGAAGACAACGATCTTGACGGCCCCCATGGGAGAAGTAATGGCAGAAGCGCAAGCCCAGGATATCAAGCAAAATGCCGACGCATACTGCGAGTTAGAACCACTCCTAGACGACACAAGCTTGGGGCTGATATTCCGTGACACAAAGGACAAAGGCAGAGAGAGCCTAAAAGTGTTGAGAGAACACTACATCGGCAGGGGTAGACCCCGGATCGTATCCCTCTATATAACACTGACCGCGCTGAAGAAAGCAAACACAGAGACTGTGACTGAATACATCATCAGGGCTGAACACATCATCACGGCGCTTAAGAGTGCAGGAGAAGCACCGAGTGATGGATTAATGATGGCGATGGTTATGAGAGGACTACCGGAGATGTATAAACCATTCACACTGTTGGTGACACACGGTTCAGCGGACATGGCGCTGGGGGAGTTCAAGGCCAAGCTGCAGAACTTCGAGGCCTCAGAAGACACACACCCGGTCGCCGAGGAGGCGGGAGAAAGGGTGATGAAGGCCTGAGCAGCGCCAAGGATAAAGACTGGACCCCAGACCGAGATGGCGTGTTGGGGATGCGGAGAAAAGGGTCACCGAAAAGACAAATGCACAAAAACAGTCTGGTGCAGTTTCTGTGGAACTTCGGGACAAAGTGTGTAGAAAGAAACACGACCAGAGCGCTCGGTACGCGCACGTGCAAGATGGCGGCTGTGGACAAGATGGTGGCTGTGGACAAGATGGCGGCAATGGTGGACATGAGGCAAGTCGAGACGACGCCCGGAGAGCAGCGGGAAGAGAAGACTTCATCTTTGGGGCGCAGACAACATACGTCACCCAGTCAACGCAGCAGCAGCAGGTCCAAAGGAAGGGACTGATCGTGGACACAGGTGCGTCGTCCCACATCATCAACGACAGGAACCGATTCAAGAACTTTGACAGCACCTTCGAGCCGGAGAGACACAGCATGGAGCTGGCAGACTGGAAGCGCACATTCGGGTTGGCGCAGGGGAGAGGAGACGCACAGGTATGCCTCATAAACAGTGAAGGGCGCCGGTGTAAAGTGACGTTAAAGAACGCTCTCTACGTACCCTCGTTCCCACAATAACTATTCTCTGTAAAATCTGCTACTGCAAACGGTGCCAAAGTGTTCTTCAATGAAGGTAAAGATGTCCTTGTAGAACCTGACGGTACGAGATTTAACATAGAGGTGTACAAGAGAATGTATTATCTACATCTATGTGTAATGTCAGTCATGATATTCAGACATGGCATGAAATCATGGGTCATTGTAATTACGAGGATATACTGAAGCTGCAAGCAGTGACAGTAGGCATGCACATTAACGGTGAAAAGCATAGACCTAACAAGGAATGTGATGTGTGTATAAAGGGAAAGTTCACTCAAACGAGGAACAGAAGTCCCACGGAAAAAGTGAAGACACCACTTGAGCTAGTCAACACAGATCTAGCCGGTCCAGTAAGCAATGAGTCCATAGGTGGCTTTAAATATGTACAGTCTTTTACAGATGTGTGTACAGGGGCAGTGTTTGTTTACTTTCTCAAAGCAAAGAGTGACACACTCCAGGCCACGGAGAAATTCCTTGCAGATGTAGCCCCTTATGGCAACATAAGATGCTTGAGGTCCGATAACGGAACCGAGTTCACAAATAGAGAGTTCCAATCACTGTTGAGAAGGAATAAGATCAGACACGAGACGTCCTGTCCTTACTCCCCGCACCAGAACAGGATAGCAGAGAGGGAAGGACGCACTCTTTTCGAAATGGCTAGGTGTAAGCTAATAGATGGTAACTTACCCAAGAGTCTATGGCATTATGCGGTACAAGAAGCCGCTTACACCAGAAACCGGTGTTTTAATAAGCACACGGGCACCACTCCGTATACAGCACTGACAGGAAAAAGGTGTGATCTAGCCAGAATGCACAAGTTTGGGTCAGTGTGCTATGCTTACCAGCAGGACAGAGGAAAGCTCGAGTCCAGGTGTGAAAAAGGACTCTTTGTAGGGCACGACAAGGGCAGCCCCGCTTTTCTAGTCTACTATCCCGGTAAAGGGAAAGTGCAAAAACACAGGCTAGTAAAATTTGTCACAAAGACAACCTGTGAGAACGAGACACAGACACAGGAGCCAGAGCTGGACTCCAGAGTAGGGTGTGAAGAAAGAGAGACACCACAGCCTAGTGTACTGAGCACAGACGTGCAGACAGACAGTCAACAACCCCCAGAGGATGATGACGGGAAGCACCCAAGGGTGACGTCACGTGCCTCATGCAGTGGGAGATATCCCTCCCGGGAACATAAACCCCCAAAGTATCTGAAAGACTATGCCCAGAAAGAAAGTGACGAGGATGACAGTACACTTACCAGCATAGATTACTGCTACAGAGTAGTGAGTGGTGTACCTCAGACCTTTAAAGAGGCCATGGTGTCCCCTGAGTCAAGAAATGGGAGAGAGCAATGGATGAGGAGATGAGGTCCCTAGAGGACAACCATACCTTTACTCTAACCAAGTTACCAGAGGGTAGACAGACAGTGGGAAGAAAATGGGTGTACTCAATCAAGGAGGGTATTGAAGGCCACGACAAGTACAAGGCCAGGTTTGTAGCTAAAGGTTACAGTCAAAGGGAAGGTATAGACTACGTGAGACATTCTCACTCACAGCCAATCTGACCAGTGTACGGGTAATGATGCAGAAAGCAGCTGAGGACAGTTTGATTTTACACCAGATGGATGTGAAGACAGCCTACCTGCACGCACCCATTGATAGGGAGATATATATGGAACAACCTGAAGTTTACAAGAAGAAAGGAGAGAAGCTAGTGTGTAAGCTAGAAAAATCCATTTACGGCCTGAAACAGTCTGGGCGAAATTGGAACGAGATGCTTCATACGTGTCTAATTGAAGATCACTTCATACAGAACCCAGTAGACCCCTGTGTTTACTCAAAGGAGTCAAAAGAGTCAGGAAAAGTGATAATTGTGATTTGGGTGGATGATTTAATCATCGCAGCAGACAACACTAGAAACCTAGAGCAGGTGAAAAGTATGCTCTCCACCAGATTCAAAATGAAAGACCTAGGTAGGTTAAAACATTTTCTAGGCATGGACTTCGAACAGTCTGCCAGTTGTGTAAAAATATCCCAGAAGAGATATGTGGAAAAGATCCTGAAACGTTTTGACATGCAAGAATGTAGAACAAGGGAAACACCATGTGATCAAAAGCTAGACTACCAAGAGGATGCTCAGAAATTGACAGATGTAAAAATGTACAGAGAAGCTGTAGGTAGCCTCATTTATTTGACAACATGTACTCGCCCTGACCTATGTTTTGTAGTGAGTAAATTATCACAGCATTTTGCTGATCCCACAGAAGAGCACTGGATTACAGCAAAACATGTTTTTCGCTATCTCAAAGGCACAGCAGATAAACAGCTTTGTTTCAGAAAGAGCAGTGAGGGCTTAGGGCTTCAAGCCTATAGTGATGCAGATTGGGCGGCAGACGCCACAGACAGAAGAAGTACCACCGGGTATTGTGGGAGTTTTGGTTTCATGTAAAACAAAGAAACAGCCCACAGTGGCACTATCAACTTGTGAAGCCGAATACATGGCTCTAGCTATGACAATACAGGAATGTATTTATCTAGAACAACTGCTCGAAGGAATGGATACCTATGTATATAAGAAAACTGTTGTTTATGAAGACAAACCAGGGAACCATTGCACTCGCTAGAAACCCTGTGTGCCGACAGAGGTGTAAACATGTGGATATAAAATATCACTTCATCAGATCTGTCATCAGAGAAGAAAGGATGACACTTGTTTACTGTCCTACAGACGACATGGTTGCAGACGCTATGACCAAGCCTGTCTCCAAACTGAAATTGAGAAGATTTGCAGAGGTCATGTTTGGTGTGTAAAATATTGCCTGTTATGTAATATTGACTGCCATATTCTTTTGATGTTTTGAACTGTATTATTTTCTTTGAAAAGTTGTTTTTGGATAAGTTGTACAGTATACACGTCATCCATAAGTGGGAGTGTTGAGTTTATGTGTTAATATGATAGTATGTAACTGCTTAACTGTTCCACAAGAGGGCGCTATAGGCGTAAGGAGACGCAGCTGTTGTGGTTGACGTCAGGTAAGAGGGTATAAAAGGGATTGTTCCCCTCCCCCTCGATCTCTTCCTCATCTACCTCTCACAGAGAGAGAAGGTCTCATGGTGCAGCAATGTGAAATAAACCATGCCGATTAAAGGCTAAAGAAGGACCTTGTCGTCATGAACCTATTATTGTTTCTCCCCAGGTGACTCTGTCAACACTCGAGAACAGGTGTGCCAATTATAACACTACACTCGAGAACATGGTGGGCCAATTATAACACTACACTCGAGAACACGGTGGCCAATTATAACACTACACTCGAGAACAGGTGTGCCAATTATAACACTACACTCAAGAACACTGTGGCCAATTATAACACTACACTCGAGAACACAGTGGCCAATTATAACACTACACTCGAGAACACGGTGGCCAATTATAACACTACACTCGAGAACACGGTGGCCAATTATAACACTACACTCAAGAACACTGTGGCCAATTATAACACTACACTCGAGAACACGGTGGCCAATTATAACACTACACTCGAGAACATGGTGGCCAATTATAACACTACACTCGAGATCACGGTGGGTTAATTCTAACACTACACTCGAGAACACGGTGGGCTAATTCTAACACTACACTCAAGAACACGGTGCGCTAATTCTAACACTACACTCAAGAACTAGGTGTGCCAATTATAACACTACACTCGAGAACAGGTGGGCCAATTATAACACTACACTCGAGAACAGGTGGGCCAATTATAACACTACACTCGAGAACACGGTGCGCTAATTATAACACTACACTCAAGAACACATGGGCTAATTATAACACTACACTGAAGAACACGGTGGGCAATTATAACACTACACTCAAGAACACCAAGCCATAAGGAGCTCCCACACGCTGTCCTCTCACCTGCAGAGGAAACAAAAACAACTGAAAACACATTTCACTTCATGTAATTAATCAGATTCATCTCTATTTTACTATAAGCTATTTTCTCCTACGTACCTGTCACTAATCAACTCTAAGAGGCTACTCTGATCTACTCTACTCTGGTAGAGTAGAGTAGGATAATTGCTACTAAGGAATCACTAGAATCGTAGATGAACAAAGGCTGTTTGTAAGGTTATACATTGAAAAGTGTAACTAAGATCAACTGAAAAGCTATGATATGATATGCACACTTGCCCTAAGGGCTTAATTTGCAACAAATCTTCTGTGGGTCCATGTGACAAAACCAATAGATACATTAAATCGTTATGTGGTGATCTCTAACATTAAGATGTTTGGGAATCTCTGCCTTAGGGTATTGTAGAGGAATGGTTTTGCCAACTAAGGCAAAAAAAACTACAGAAAAGAACCGTTTCTCCCCACATCATGTATATGACATATGACATGTTACTTTCACAAAGCATGATAAAGGTGAATAACAATCACAGAACGGTTCAAAGGTTACCATCATGAGATAACACCATGTTCTCACTACAACCTCTATGTATTAACATCGGATTTATTATTATATTCTGTATAATAATAAATCACAACTCTATAATTGAATATGACACAAAAGAATGTATTGAACGTCTTAGTTCTCCACACCCAGTGTGGCGCTTCCTTGACACTAATGTTGAAAGACAAGTCCCTTATCTGCACTCCATTCCATTCTCTCTTAACTTCCAGCTATTCTGAGAGAGAGAGAGAGAGAGAGAGAGAGAGAGAGAGAGAGAGAGAGAGAGAGAGAGAGAGAGAGGCGCCCACTATTCTTGATTGTTATGTGAGGCCACTCCCTTAGGTGGCCTTGGAATCTCCTCCCAAGCAGAAGTGGGATTCTGAAGGGAGACAGTAAAAACAGACTTACTGGGCTGCTGTCAAACTTTTCACGACCTGTCGCGTGAGTGGACTCATATCAACCATTACCATCAATATTGTGAGTAACTGTTTCAGACTTGGACAAACATTTAGTTGTAGAGTTTTGTATGTTGGACCTTTGGGACAACCTGATTTTCTTTTTAAATATGCTGATATTTCCTTATATTTTATTACAGTATAATGCACGTATTACAGCTGTATTGATTCCCCATGGAGGCATATAACTGTGAAGTATGGGACTGTTTCACATTTCTGTTCCATACTTACTGTCCACCACGTTATTACCTCACACAGTATGAACTTGATGATGGTTTGCTGATCGTTTAGTTGTTGTAACAAATGTGAAACATAGTTGCTGTCATTCTTTTCAGACTTTCACTCATGTCTTTGAAACTACACACCGTTGACACATACCATCTATTCTAGACCATAACATTAGTTTTGATTTGCTCAGGGAAGTCTCTTGCATTCCCCACAGGCAAAGTGTTTGTTCAGGAATGGAATTTGTTGTATTTTGAAAGTAATCATTTGGGAGATTTTAGAGTGGAGTTTTTAACCTGCTATTTCTCTTTTTCTTTTTTTGGGGGGGGGGGGGCAATCAATAGGATTGTAGGTGGTTGTTGGTTTGCATGCTAGAGAACCAGAACACATTCCATTTCAGTTCGCTAGCCTTCAACTTCGTCACCTGTTATCTGGATTTTCTTATCTGAATTTTATGTGCAAATAAATTTTTTCCTAATGGTAATATTATTTACATTCATATTTACATTCTATTTACATTATTATTTACATTGTCTTGGACATGGTAATGGTGTGGACATTGGTATTACAATGATAATAACTCATGTGACTAATGACTCAGAGGATAACTCTTTCATTGATAGCTTCGTTTGCAGCTGTAGAGATGCACTTTATAGTGTTGAGTTTATGGCAGGTGTAGCGTGGAGTGTATTCAGGAGGAGGGGGATACTCCCTATTATGAATGACTAATGGCATGTTCTGTTCTGCTGACCGAGGTGTGTTTGGAGAAGGTGTGTTGTGGGTGGCAGGTGTGCCTGTGCATGGGGGCAGATCCAGAATAACTGGTTCAGGACTTAATCAGTGAGAGTTTTGACTGGCATGTGTGACACACCGAGTTGGCATGGCATGGGTGTCTGGCTGAACATCTAGACTTGTCCTCAAATAGCTGTGTGTAGGCCTACATTGTGGATTCAAGTTCAAGTTCTTTAATAGTTGTCATACAGAAGTACAGAATACTTTCATACAAAATGCTTCTTACTGTTACGCTCCAGAGACTGTGCTAGACAAGATAGTATCAAATAACATAATATAGCATGTAATTTAGAAGAAGAAAAATGAGGTCACAGTGTTCGGTATAGACATATGTACAATGTTCTGAGTTACCATATAATATACAATACTATGCAGTGTACTAATGTACAGTACTATCTAGTGCAAAGCAGAAATGGGATGAGGTACAATTTTAGGTACAATTTACAGTAAGGTGTACGAGTTGTAGTGCAATCCTTCATCAATAAATATAAAGTGTGGGGAGTGGGTGCTACAGTGTGTTTGTTTAAAGTGGGTGTGTGCTATAAAGTGTGTGGAGTGGGTGCTACAGTGTGTTTGTTTAAAGTGAGTGTGTGCGTGTGGATGTGTGTGCTATGTGTGTTTGGTGGTTGTTGTTGTGTAGTGTTCATTCATTGTTCGTTTAGCAGCCTGATGGCCTGGGGATAGAAGCTTCTTCTGAGTCTTTCTGTGCTCGCCTTGAGACTCCGGTATCGCTTGCCTGACCGCAGCAGTTCAAAGAGGCAGTTGTTCGGGTGACTGGAGTCTTTAATGATTCTCTTAGCCTTGCCCTTGCAACGCTTGTTGTAAATGTTCTGGAGGGTGGGGAGCCCCCCTCCAATTGTGCGTTCGGCTGAACGTGTCACTCTTTGTAGTCTGCTTCGGTCTTGTGCAGTGCTATTCCCAAACCAGGAGGTGATGTTGCCGGTCAAGATGCTCTCTATTGTACATGAGTAGAAGTTCTTAAGGATCTTCTGACTGACTTGGAACTTCCTTAGGCGCCTGAGGAAGTAGAGGCGTTGTCGTGCCTTCTTCACAACACTGTCAATGTGTGTGGTCCATGTCAAGTCCTCGGATATGTGGGCTCCGAGGTACTTAAAGCTGTTGACTCTCTCAACCGGTGCCCCGTCGATGCTGAGGGGGCTGTAGTCCTTGACCCCCGACCTCCTGAAGTCCACAATCATCTCCTTTGTTTTGCTGACGTTCAGGGAGAGGCTGTTTTCCTGGCACCATCCCGCCAGGACCTTGACCTCTTCCAGGTAGGCCCTCTCGTCGTTGGCAGAGATCAGGCCCACCACCACTGTGTCGTCAGCAAATTTGATGATTGTATTGCTACTCCGCTGAGCCACACAGTCGTGTGTGTACAGGGAGTAGAGGAGGGGACTCAGAACACAGCCCTGGGGGGCCCCTATGTTGAGGGTGATGGATGAGGAGGTGCAGTTGCCTGCTCTCACCACCTGGGGTCTGCCAGTCAGGAAGTCCAAGACCCACTGGCAGAGGTCATAGCCCAAGCCCAGGTCCCTGAGCTTGGCTATGAGTATGGAGGGGACTATGGTATTGAATGCCGAGCTGTAGTCGATGAATAGCATTCTCACATAGTTCCCCTGCCTCTTGTCCAGGTGTGATGCTGCTGTGTGCAGCACATGGGCTATGGCGTCCTCCGTGGACCTGTTGGGGCGGTATGCAAATTGCAGGGGGTCCATGTTGATGGGGAGGGAGGAGCAGATGTAGCCCTTTACTAGCTTCTCAAAGCACTTCATGGCTATGGAGGTGAGAGCTACAGGGCGGTAGTCGTTGAGGCAAGCAGGCTTGGATTTTTTGGGTACAGGGATAATAGTGGACTTCTTCAGGCAGGTGGGGATGACAGCCTGTTCTAAGGACAGGTTAAATATGTCTAGTAAATTACTAGTAAATATATCATACAGAGATGGGAACAAACAGTAATTAGTATGGTAATCAGGAAACACTTCATAAAGTCATATTTATACCGACCCGGTACTGTGGTCCGATCTCACATCATAGATCTACAGTAGATCTTATGTGGTTAATCATTGTCCATAATTACTATAGCAAACAGTACCACCTAGTGGCTCATACAGCTGATAAAGCTGATAGCCTTTATGGTGCAATTGAATCTAATTCACATGACGGCCATTTTGCTCTTATGTCATGCTCAGGTTGGGTCCCTTTCCGCCTGGGTGGGGACAATGTGGAAAGGAGCCCAACCTGAGGATGACAAAAGAGCAAAATGGCAAATGGTCAATGAAGTTCACATTTTCACTTGTTCTTTTGCAGAGTTATCGAAGGTGAAAATACAGTTATGTCTTACACGAGGAGGTCTTACCCCACCCAGACACGTAAGTCAGATCGGGATACATTCCCAGTGGTGTATATACACTATATCCTATTGATCCTTCTTACTATTCAGTGTTTATTTGTCTATTAATTAACCCTTGTGTGGTGTTCTGGTCTGTGGGACCCGTTTGCAATGTTTACTGAAGTACAAATGAGGATTATTTTGTTCTTAACCTGAGACTCATTGGCCTCGGCTCATTTTAAGCGAAGAACATATAAAAGAACACACTGTGCCCCCCCCCCTCCTACACATTTATATTATAAGTGTGGCAATTGAAGGTGAAAACAAGTAAATATGGTAAAAATTAAACAAAAAGGATCACTGTGTACATTCACTGTCTGCCTCCACCTTGTTTCATTTATATTCTTCAAGATAAACATGATTCATTCCATTCATGTCTTGATTATAATGGATTCTTTTGTATTCTTTTTATTATAATTATAATTATTTTGTTATCACAAAAAATTAATAGTACTTAGTACTTAGAAATGTGATCTAGCAGAGGTAAATGGCCAATGTTAACCAAATATGCTGTCTAGATTGCTTGTAATTGAGATAAAGTCATTATCTGTTAAGTATTTTTACAATTTTACAATTCTTATGGCTTTATTGTTTTAAAATCCCAATAATGTTGTGGGTCCACCAGACCCGCGAAGGCAGGGTGACTAAAAAAAAACGCAAACACCACACAAGGGGTTAACATTATTTTCCACGACCAACCCAGAGCTTATTGTGTGAAAGTGGTGTCACAAGTTAAACATTAGGTGTTGAAAATGTCCGTGTCAGTGTCATTACTTTGGCCCGGTCTCAGGACTGACTCCGCCACTCCTTCCATTGACTGTAACTGTGAGGAAAGTCATTACTGCAGTGCCCTCTGTTCCTCTCCACTGGTCATGTTTGCATGGTCCTCCTGTCTCTGCAGCCAAGAGCACCAGTGCCAGTCAGGCGATCGATGACAGCAAGAAGACGAAGTCATCTCTCCTGAAAGACAGCAGCTGGATCAAGAGGGATGATGAGGAGGATGAACCTGTCGAGTAAGTCACCCGTAGTGATATATACACACACATGCACACTGTTTTAGGGTGTGACAGAACTATTGGGTGTGACCTGGGTGTGATGGGGTCGTATAGTTGGTGGCTTTTAGCTCATAGCTCACATTCTTCACGACATGTCTGGGAAGAAAAAATCTCTTTTGTTATGCACACGCCACGGGAGTTACTCATCTTCAGCAGCGCATGTGGATGAATCATTTTTATTGTATTTTCTCCCCTTAGCCGAGATCCCAACCATGCGAAAGCTGTCCTGGGAAGCCGGTACAGATCCAGCGAGACTCTTGACCGGTAAAACGAATTCTTTGACACTGTGTCAACCTCATATGTTTTCTGGTTTGATTGATTGATTGATTGATTGAAAACTCTATTAACAGATCGCAGAATGGGTACAATACAGTACGGCTCAATACAACTGTTAAGAGGATGCAGACCAGAAAAATACTTTCGTCTTGTTTACATCAGGGTCCCCCATTTTCAATTCATCAAGACATTTATGACATACATGACATACAGATATACAGTACTGTTTCATCAAGACATTTATGACATACAAATATACAGTACTGTTTCATCAAGACATTTATGACATACAAGACATACAAATATACAGTACTGTTTACGAGAAAGAGATCATAAAAAAAAAAATATATATTCGAAGGGGAAGAAACTGTACATTGGAGGGGGTTGGGTGGGTGGATGGGAGGGGGGGGGGGTGGCCATTTACCAGGGCCATGCAGTTTCTAATTGCAGCCACCCGTAGGTGCACCCGTGGTCCTGTCTTTTCAGCCAAGAGCACCATTTAAACGTATTAGTTACACCAAGGTTTAATTTTACCCCTTAAATCATTGTTCTTTTAATGGAATTAATGGAATTCATTATTGATGGAAGTTATTGATCTTCATGCTATCTTGTTTTCTCACAGGTCTGAGCCTGTGGCGGTAAAGAGCCCAACAAGTAAATCAGCTTCTGTGCAAGCCCTCAGCAAGAGGTAACATTCACATGTCCACAGATCCTGTACACATACGTAATGTTGCTCTTAATTAGAAGCACCATCCGTACGTTAACTTCCTTGTTGGCAGTTTATTAGCAGCATGACACCTTTGATGAACACTAAAAATGTGTTTGTCTGATTGCAGATTCACCAGTCAGGATGAGCTGAATAAGATCAGGTTGGGATGCTTTTTACTTTCTTTTTTTACTTAACACACCTGCAACACACGTATCCCTTTGCCAGGTATACATTTACAAAATAATTATTTTCTTCAAATTGTATTGCCTATATTTATGTCTTTCTACTGTTACCCTGCCCATACCTGTGTAGTGTATACCCCGCCCCCCTCCCCCATGCTGCTATGATGCCGCAAATTTCCCCAAGGGGATTAATGAAGGAATATCTCAATATTGTCTTATGATTGTTACAGCAATGATTGGATTTGATGTTAACCACTTAAATCATTATTCATTTAATTCCGGTTGAATATCTTGTTCTCTCACAGGCCTGAGCCTGAGGCACCAAAGAGTAAATTATCTTCGGTGCAAGCCCTCAGCAAGAGGTAACATTCACATGTGTTCACAGCATCCTGTACAGACACTGTTGCTCTTAATTAGAAGCTTCATCCATATACTTGATACCCTTGATAAACAGGTTGTGGCATGAATAAGCCTTCATTAGTTTATTCCTGAAAACGTGTTTGTCTGATCGCAGATTTAGCAGTCAGGATGAGCTGAATAAGAGCAGGTTGGTCTATTTAAACTTTGAAATAGTTTTTGTTTTACACTTATACCTTTGCCAGTCACATTCACAGTATACAGTATCCTTTTACTTGGAATTCTGATCATGAGTCAGAGCCAATGTGGTAATTAAGTGTAACCCATATTTTACTGTTACTGTAGCACTCTGCCTGCACGGACGTCCTACACCAGAAGGTACACTTTGGAAATATTAACTTATGAAATGGTGGAGTTAAAGTGCTCAAGTACCTCAAGTCGTGTTTGGAGACTAAAACGCTGTCCTTTTTCTGTTACAGCACACCATCAGCACTGCAGCCAGATCCTCCCAAGACGTATGTAGTAAAAAAAATAAACACAAAAAACTATGTTACATTACTATCCACAAAATGAACGTCCACAAAAAAACATGTCCTTGTATAACCACCGCTGAATGCCAACCCACTGAACTGGAGATGGTGTTTTATTCTCGAGTGAGTGAGCTCTTTATTCAAAGATAGAATGTGTTTGCAGTTCAATGGCTCATTTTGAGTTATGAACGTTTCCATCAGCAAGGAAAGGCTGTATTTGCATACAGCCTCAATGTATAATGGTCCAGTACGCTACGGTTAACGCCGGTTACTTTTTAATCCTGTATTAATTAATGCTTTGTGCTTGCAGAATGACTCCTAAAACCAGTCCCACTTCCAATACCTTCAAAGATAGGGTTTTCTCTGATGGCAAGAGCTCCAACAAAGGGTAAAAAAAATGGTTATATAAAAAATGACCCATGGAAATACCCCCCTCTCTCTCACACTCACACACACACACATTCACATGAAAACGGACGCTACGGCTACACTGAAGACAAGAGGTTTACATTTAGCCTTTGATGCCTTGAAGCAAGGATGACGTGTGCATCAGCTGATCCAGAAGTCATCGATTGGAGTCTGAATGAATGAATGAATGAAAACTTTATTAACAGATTGCAGAATGGGTACAGTACAGTACAGCTCAATACATACAATTGTTAAGGGGATGCAGACCAGAGAAAGACTTTCGTCTTGTTTACATCAGGGTCCCCCATTTTCAATTCATCGTAACATATATGACATACAGATAGACAGTACTGCTCCATCTATACATTTATGACATACCAGATTTGCAATTACAGTACTGTTTGTGATACAAAAAGAGTCCAGAAAGAAAAGAGTATATACATTAGGCGTGGAAACTGTACATTGGATTGGGTAGGTGGGGGTGGGGGGGGACTGTACATTGGAGGTGGTTGGGTGGGTGGGGGAGGGGGGGGGGTTGGTTAGGAGTGGGGGGGGGGGGGGGGGGGGGGTTGGGTAGGAGTGGGGGGGGGGGGGTTGGGTAGGAGGGGTGGGTGGGGGACACTGTACAACTGTACAAACAACACTGTACATTGGATTATTGACAAGACCATACTTGGTAATTTACTGTACATTGGAGGGGGTTGTGTTCGGACATTTACAGGGGCCAGTTTCGGGTTGCAGTCTCCCTTAGGTGTTTTTTGAGAGTGTTTTTGAAAGTGGGTAGTGATTCACATTCCTTTACAGCTTTGGGTAGGGCGTTCCACATTGATGTGGCATAATTGCGAAACGTGTTTAGTCCCTTGTTTGAGCCGAATCTGGGTTTAACATGATTTGTGGAGCTCCCTCTGGTGTTGTGATCGTGGTATTCACTGACCTTTGGGAAGTATTTTGTCATGTACATGGGTACCTTGGTCGTGTAGTGTATCTTGTAGACCAGGCCCATTGCAAGTTGCTGTACTCTGTCGTCTACTCTAAGCCATCCTAGGTTGTCAAAGTGGGCAGGGGTGAGGTGGGTTCTAGGAGTAAGGTCAAGCAGTAGTCTGACCAGTTTGTTTTGAGATGTTTGTAATTTTGTTTTTAGCGCCTTTGAGGTGCTTTGGTACCATGAGGTGCAAGCATAGTCGTAGTACCCTTGAATGAGTGCTCCTGCTAGAGTCTTCAGGGTATTCTTGTTTACCACATCTTGTTTATCACATCCTTGCTGCCTAGAAGTATTCTCAGCAGGACACACACACTCTCTAACACAACATACAAACATGTCATTGGCCCCTATAGCTGTTTTATAGCAGTAGACGTCACATCAGTACAGGGTACGGCAGCAGACAGATGTTATTGACAGGCAGGGTGAAAGATATGATACAATATCGCCCTGAATGCTTTTCATATGGTACTGATCTGCTGGGATTTCTCTATAGTCCACAACTGGGGTGAAAAAAAGAGGAACCAGGGAATTTATAGCAGACTGAAAATAATAACAACTAGAAAGGTTCGCTCAATAGAGCGCAAATCCACCAGGCTGCAGCGTAGACCAAAGAAAGCCGATCTCCCCATATGAAGCAGGGCTGGAGTAAACGGGAAGCAACAGACAACTGAAAAAAAAACAGAGGTCTTAGCCACTAGGTGGCACTCAGGTTCCAAGCACGAAGTGAGTGACATATGAGGCACAGGCAGAATCCTTCTTACCATCTAATAACTATAATTGGAGAGCAGTCAGTGTGTTTGTCAGTCTGTGTGTTTGTTAGCGTTAGCATGAAAGGAAAGGAAGTGAGTGACAGATGAAGAAGCATTCTTACCATCTAGTTTTAGCATGCTAATGCTAATGCTAATAACTATAATTGGAGAACGATCAGTGAGTTTGTCTGTGTGGTTGTTAGCGTTAGCATGTAATACGGAAACAGGAAGTGAGTGACGGATGATGAGGCACGGGCAGAATCATTCTTACTGTCTCATGTTAGCATGCTAATGCTAATAACTATAATTGGATAATGGTCAGTGTGTTTTGTTGGTCAGTGTATTTGTCTGTGTGGTTGTTAGCATTAGCATGTGTAGCAGGGTGGATTATCCCTGCTTCGTGGGAACTGTGGTGCGCGGTCACTAGGTAGCGAGACACAGTAGCACTCTGGCCAGCTGCACCTCCGTCTTTGGGATCCGGAGCGTCAACTGGAGACTGGCAGTGGGAATGTATGAGGCCCAGGATTTACAAACCTGGTCCGGTACTCTGGTCTTCCTCCCTCTCTCTGGGGCAGTCAGCAGTACTCCCCAACACACCCTCACCCTCCACAATTGTCTCCTTAGCCCTCCCACACCTAATGACTGGATGGTAAAGAAATAACTTGGTTCCCCCCGCAAGCAGTACCCTCCCTCAGTAACACCAGAAACCTTACAGTGGAAATGGAAGGTAGAATAGGAAGGGGTTAATGATAAATATATTACCCACATCAAAGGGTTAGGATTAGGGTTAGGTTCAATAAAAGACACGCACACAGTGCTCCCGTTCTGGATGGATGTTATTGTAACTCAGCCTAGTTACAACAATGCTACGTCTGGTGATTACTGCACCATGGGTATCCACACAATGATTACACTGGCATAAATCAATTATAGTATTACACCCAGGCACCAAGTGCTCTCAAGGTACCCAGACTAAGTGCTGCCCACGTCTGGGCGGAACACAGTATTTACCTTCTCTAAGGAATTACACTCATACTGTTCCCGGTTGATAATATGGGGAAGGAAGGGGGAGAATAGGGAAGGAGAATAAAAGGGATTCACTGAACGGGAAATATTATGAAATACACACCTTATCACGCTCAAAGAAAAGGAATGAAATAAAAGAGTGAGCCCACAAAATACCGGTAAAGTCCTATCTTAATGCCGGCATATATTGTTCGGGGTACCCCTATGAACTGGTAGTAGCAACGTTACTTTCGCCCGCGGGCTGCACCACACTGTGTATTGTATTAGGAATCGGGAGCATCAACGCTCATTTGTACTCATCCGAAATGGCCGCCTCGCCACTCCACTGTTGTCCGGGAGGCAAGATGGCGTCGAACGCTCTCGGCGAGGACGTTAGCAGGCGGAGCTAGGCAGAGAGGCAGCGCCGGCTGAGAGCATGTACTGAGTGATGACGACCCCTGCTGGATGGGCGGAACTCCCGTCGGCCGCAGGCAGCCTGGTGCAGATCTGAGTGAAGTCCTCCGGAGCAGGCTGAATGCAGGCAGCCGGTTGCAGGTCTGGTCGAAGTCAGCCGGAGCAGAATGGTTGTTGGCCCACGCTCGTCCTGGTGTGCGCACTCTATACCGCACACTGTAACTACTATAACTCGGTAGTTAAAGACTTGGATAATTGTTTAACCGCACGTTACCTATACCGCACACTGTAACTACTATAACTCGATTGCTAGTGCCTGGCTCTGCACTTATTGTTCATATACTACCGCTGGTACTGCTAGGATATCGTGTCCACTAGCCAGTACTCGTTATCACCCGTTGTCCTCTCACGGGGCCCTCTGGCATAACGTCAGCAACAGGGCTATCCAGAGCCCCCGTTAGCTGCGACTACTCGTTGTCCAGTTCACTGCCGAAGAGAACGACTTCCGCTGGTCTCTTCCATATATCACTTCCCAACTCTCTCCGCCACTCTCTGCCTGCTACTGCCCCCTGCTGGTCCCGCCTGCCAGTCACAAGGGGAGACGCATTGTAAAATATGATTCAGTACTGTCATTTATAATCCATGTTCCAGTGCTCTTCGGATTGGGACGCTTGTGTCATTGTTCGTGTGAATATCAAGGACACTAGTTAGAATGTCTTTGTGTACAAGAGGGATATAAAACACAGTCAGCAGTTCTGAATAATATACCATATTTTCCAGACTGCTACACATGCTAATGCGAAACAGGAAGTGAGTAACAGATGAAGAGGCACGGGCAGAATCATTCTTACTGTCTTGTGTTAGCATGCTAATGTTAATGCTAATAATAACTAATTGAAGAACAGTCAGTGTGTTTTTGAGAAAAATATTTTATTAGACCCTACCAAAAACCTTCATTTGACACACTGACCAGCTTAATTTATCCAATAAACTGAGCCAAATATAAACTTTAAAGGCTGAGAATTTCAGAGATACCCATGATAAACGGAAAATAATCATAAGCATCAACATTGAGAGCCGAAAATGTAATTCCCATTGGGTGTAGGGGGTTGGGGGCGTTATGGGACCTGGACGTCAGATAAGGGGGCGTTGACCCAAAAAAGGTTTAGATCCACTGATCTAGCGTTACCATGCTAATTTTATGCTAATAACACTTTTGCACACTTAAGATGGGGGGCGTGGTTAACCTAGAACAATGGAAGTAGTAGTCTGTACTGAGTTCATTGACACCTCCCATAAGTCTCTAAGACAAACGGTTCATGAGGTATGAATATGTATTTCAATGGACATGGAAATGAGTTAATTCCTGCTGTCAGCCTATGTGGAAAGTGTCATCCACCACAACATTTTAGTTGGCAGACTATGCTGAGCACACACACACACACACACACACACACACACACACACACACACACACACACACACACACACACACACACACACACACACACACACACATGCAACATCTTACAACATACAATTTGTCCTTCAAATAAGGTGATCAATAAGTCTGATTATTTTTGTCATACCTATTTCCACAGGACAACCTACCCATCACTGCCCACCAAATCAACTAAAGTGACTGAGACGACTGAAGTCAAAGTTATCGGCAAGAAAACGTAAGATACAGTATCTTGAGAACAAGCTCTTTGATAATTTACTATATAATAATGCATGGTGTACTGTTTAACACTGATCAAGATAATCAACATCCATTCACTCAATAGAAATTAAGTAGATATTTTCCTCACTGATTATTTCTGAGCAGGTCTGAGGACGAGCTGTTTGATACACTCATCCCCAAGTCTATAAAAGATGATTACACAACCCCAGACAGGTGATATTATTGTTTACTAATCAAACATAATAAAAGTTTAAGTAATGGTTTACATAACATTTAATATTCATGTAACAAATAATATAATGTTCTTTGTCATTATAGCAAAACAAATGTTTCTAAAACAGAGACTGCAACAGTGAAAAGCAGCAAGGAGGGGTGAGTTTTACAGTTGTTGCTCTTATGTCGTGCTCAAGTTGGGATTCCCAGGGTGGAAAGGAATCCCAATCTGAGCATGACATAAGAGCAAAATGGCCATAAGTATGGTCAAAACAGGACAGAACAGGCGCTAAGGAATGTTGGTGGTGATCTAGATACTATACTAGTCTATCAGCTAAAACGAGACATGTGTCTCTCTTCCCACTCCAGAGACAGCATAAAAACCACCCCTATCACGAAAAAATCCTCCACGTAAGATTTGTATACAGAGTCTTGCATTCTGAGCCCTTCAACTGAATAAATATGTCAACTGCAATAACAACCAACACTGTTTATGTTTACAGACCTGAGGACGATCTGTACGACAGCCTCCTGCCTAAATCCATCACATCTGGCATCCCCTCACGCCCGAGGTGAGGCCATACTGTCAATAATAGACATAATTTACAGTTAATATACATAAGTTACTGAGCACCTATGCAGTAAATAATTCTGATCATCATCTCACCGTTTCAAAGCATCACCAAAAGAGAGATTGATAGAGTGGAGAGCGTAAAAGGGTGAGTCCTCCTCCTGTCTTCTACATACTGTATAGACAGTTTCAAAGTGACAACAATAACGGACCCAGGTTTATTTCCTGTTGCAATGTTTTCTAATGCAATAGTTGCATTCTGAGCCCTTCAACTGCATACGTCAACTGCAATAACAACCAACACTGTTTATGTTTACAGACCTGAGGACGATCTGTTCGACAGCCTCCTGCCTAAATCCATCACATCTGGCATCCCCTCACGCCCGAGGTAAGGCCATACTGTCAATAATAGACATAAGTTACAGTTAATATACATAAGTTACTGAGCACCTATGCAGTAAATAATTCTGATCATCATCTCACCGTTTCAAAGCATCCCCAAAAGAGAGATTGATAGAGTGGAGAGCGTAAAAGGGTGAGTCCTCCTCCTGTCTTCTACATACTGTATAGACAGTTTCAAAGTGACAACAATAACGGACCCAGGTTTATTTCCTGTTGCAATGTTTTCTAATGCAATAGTTGCATTCTGAGCCCTTCAACTGCATACGTCAACTGCAATAACAACCAACACTGTTTATGTTTACAGACCTGAGGACGATCTGTTCGACAGCCTCCTGCCTAAATCCATCACATCTGGCATCCCCTCACGCCCGAGGTAAGGCCATACTGTCAATAATAGACATAAGTTACAGTTAATATACATAAGTTACTGAGCACCTATGCAGTAAATAATTCTGATCATCATCTCACCGTTTCAAAGCATCCCCAAAAGAGAGATTGATAGAGTGGAGAGCGTAAAAGGGTGAGTCCCCCTCCTGTCCCATACTGTACATACTGTATTGACAGTTTCAAAGTGACAACAATAACGGACCCAGGTTTATTTCCTGTTGCAATGTTTGCTAATGCAATAGTTGCATTCTATTCAACTGGAGTTTGAAGTTTGTTTATTATATGTCACAACAAAATACAGAAAACTTTATATGAAATGCTTATTTCTGAATACGTCAACTGCAATAACAACCAACACTGTTTATGTTTACAGACCTGAGGACGATCTGTACGACAGCCTTCTGCCTAAATCTATCACATCTGGCATCCCCTCACGCCCGAGGTAAGGCCATACTGTCAATAGACATAAGTTACAGTTAATATACATAAGTTACTGAGCACCTATGCAGTAAATAATTCTGATCATCATCTCACCGTTTCAAAGCATCCCCAAAAGAGAGATTGATAGAGTGGAGAGCGTAAAAGGGTGAGTCCCCCTCCTGTCCCATACTGTACATACTGTATTGACAGTTTCAAAGTGACAACAATAACGGACCCAGGTTTATTTCCTGTTGCAATGTTTGCTAATACAATAGTTGCATTCTATTCAACTGGAGTTTCAAGTTTCAAGTTTGTTTATTATATGTCACAACAAAATACAGAATACTTTATATGAAATGCTTATTTCTGAATAAGTCAACTGCAATAACAACCAACACTGTTTATGTTTACAGACCTGAGAACGATCTGTACGACAGCCTCCTGCCTAAATCCATCACATCTGGCATCCCCTCACGCCCGAGGTAAGGCCATACTGTCAATAATAGACATAAGTTACAGTTAATATACATAAGTTACTGAGCACCTATGCAGTAAATAATTCTGATCATCATCTCACCGTTTCAAAGCATCCCCAAAAGAGAGATTGATAGAGTGGAGAGCGTAAAAGGGTGAGTCCCCCTCCTGTCCCATACTGTACATACTGTATTGACAGTTTCAAAGTGACAACAATAACGGACCCAGGTTTATTTCCTGTTGCAATGTTTGCTAATGCAATAGTTGCATTCTATTCAACTGGAGTTTGAAGTTTGTTTATTATATGTCACAACAAAATACAGAAAACTTTATATGAAATGCTTATTTCTGAATACGTCAACTGCAATAACAACCAACACTGTTTATGTTTACAGACCTGAGGACGATCTGTACGACAGCCTTCTGCCTAAATCTATCACATCTGGCATCCCCTCACGCCCGAGGTAAGGCCATACTGTCAATAGACATAAGTTACAGTTAATATACATAAGTTACTGAGCACCTATGCAGTAAATAATTCTGATCATCATCTCACCGTTTCAAAGCATCCCCAAAAGAGAGATTGATAGAGTGGAGAGCGTAAAAGGGTGAGTCCCCCTCCTGTCCCATACTGTACATACTGTATTGACAGTTTCAAAGTGACAACAATAACGGACCCAGGTTTATTTCCTGTTGCAATGTTTGCTAATACAATAGTTGCATTCTATTCAACTGGAGTTTCAAGTTTCAAGTTTGTTTATTATATGTCACAACAAAATACAGAATACTTTATATGAAATGCTTATTTCTGAATAAGTCAACTGCAATAACAACCAACACTGTTTATGTTTACAGACCTGAGAACGATCTGTACGACAGCCTCCTGCCTAAATCCATCACATCTGGCATCCCCTCACGCCCGAGGTGAGGCCATACTGTCAATAGACGTCACATAAGTTACACTTATTATACATAAGTTACTGAGTTACCTATGCAGTAAATCATTCTGATCATCATCTCACCCCGTTTCAAAGCATCACCAAAAGAGAGATTGATAGAGTGGACAGCGGAAAAGGGTGAGTCCCCCTCCTGTCCCCTACATACTGTATCTAGAGTTCTAGACGGTTTCAAAGTGACAATACAATAACATTCTAAAAGGACCCAGGTTTAATTCCTGTTGCAATGTTTGCGGATGCAATAGCAATAGTTGACAGGAAATACATTTGAGTCAAGACTGTTCGCTAGCAACAGAATTCCAGTGAAAGCGTCTATAAATGAACAGGAACTATCTTGTTACTGTGCTGACCAGGGGTGTAAAAAGTACCCAGAAATTATACTTAAGTGAAAGTATGGGTACCGTCTCAAAATCTTACCCAAGATAAAGTCAGAGTATCTGGCTAAAAACACATGTGAGTAAAAGTCAAAAGGTTTCTTTTAAATGTACTTAAGTACTAAAAAGTAAAAGTAAAAACTTTTTTTCTGACTGTCTATTCTTCTGAGATCCCAGCTTTCTAGTCTTGCACAAGAACCAATCAGCATGGGTATGTGTGGGTTAATTTTCCATTGATGGGGATTTGATTGGCTGTTTTTAAATAAAGTGTGGCCGCAGGATTAATAGCGCTAATGTTAGTTCGGCCAGAGAAACAAATATATTAATTAAAATTGTTGGACCTGCGAGATTTGTACTTTGTACTTTATAGGTCTGCATTTTACATATATTTTTTTAAATTCAGATAATGGTCGAAGAAGTGCGTCTTTAGTCGACGGCGAAAGATTGGACGTGTTTCGGCTGTCCTAACTGGGGTGGGTAGTTCATTCCACCACTGTGGGGCAAGGACTGAGAATAGGCGACTTCTCTTTGATGACCCTCCCGGAGCTTGGATAGGAGTGGGTTTGAGACGGCCAGAAGATGCAGAGCGTAGGGGTCTTGAGGGTGTGTAGTTAGAGACCATTGACCGGAGGTAGGCGGGAGCGGTTCCCTTTGCCGCACGGTATGCTAGGTCGAGGGCCTTGAAGCGGATTCGTGCAGCAATGGGGAGCCAGTGCAGATCCCTAAGAAGTGGGGTGACATGGGCCGACTTCGGTAGGTTTGAGATCAGGCGGGCCGCTGCGTTCTGAATGAGTTGAAGAGGCTTAGTGGCAGTGGCCGGGAGGCCAGCGAGCAGTGCGTTGCAGTAGTCGAGGCGGGGGATGACTGTTGATTGGACGAGGAGTTGGGTGGCTTCTTTTGTCAGGAAGGGGCGGATCCTTCTGACGTTGCTCAGGAGGAATCGGCAGGTTCTGGTTGTCGCTGCGATGTGAGCAGAGAAGTTCAACTGGTCGTCGAGAACAACACCAAGGTTCTTGGCGGTCGGGGACGCGGTCACAGCTGCATTCTCGACTGTGATGGAAAGGTCAGTCAGGGGGGAGGATTTGGCCGGCAGGTGGAGCAATTCTGTTTTGCTTAGGTTCAGTTTGAGGTGGTTAGTCGTCATCCAGGCGGAGATGTCGGACAGACAGGCCGAGATCCGCTCAGAGACGTGGATATCTGAGGGAGGGAAGGAGAGGAAGAGTTGAGTATTGTCTGCATAACAATGGTAGGAGAAGCCATGAGACGTGATAATGTTACCCAGTGATTTAGTGTAGAGGGGGAAGAGAAGGGGTCCTAAAACTGAGCCCTGGGGGACACCCGTCCGCAGGGGATGGGTGGCCGAGATATTTAGAGATGACAGTCCGACCACCGTTCGGCCCATTAAAAGGTACGCATTCCGGGCGGTCAGGTGGCGTAGCGGAGATTGCGCTCGTCACCAACGCAGGAGATGCTGGGTTCGAGCCCAGCTCTCTGCGTTGCTACCAGCTTGGCTGGTTGTTCATACTAATACAATTGGCAGTATTAGGGGGGTGGGAAGCTGGTGGTTGGGAATCTGGCGTTGTGGACAGCAACGCCTACAGGTCAGGTCTCGGCGCTTGCTCAGCGGGGGCAGGACTTGGTGGAGATAGCGTGCCCTCCCACGCGTTACACTTCACCAATGAGAATCCTCGCTGCCAAGTGAAAAGACGTCACTGGCAGTCGCCGCACGTATCGGAGGAAGCGTGCGGTCGGCTTCGGGACGCCCTTGTACCGACTCATAGGAGAACATGCATACAGCAGCCAGGTAGGGGGGGGGGGAATTGGCACAGCGACTAAATTGGGACGGGGAGAAAAACAGAAGCAATAGGTTCACGGGTCTATACCAAGTAGCCTACTGTGTGCTAAAACTTCAACAATCCCTCTCCTATTCATAGTATTCTCGTGATGTGTTTTCCCATGTACAGTAACATGGTGCGACGTCATGGCTCACTGGCCACGGTTGTCATTTAATGATAATCACCTGCTATTTGTTTACAATCACCAGTTGTTTGTGACCAAGATGTCTGTGATTGAATATTACGAATACAGCTTAAAGGGATTGTTTGGACTTTTGGACATTAGGTGGTATGGAATACTTGCTAGTAGTATATTTGATAATAATAATAATAATAATAATAATAATAATAATAATAATAATAATAATAATAATAATAATAATAATAATAATAATAATAATAATAATAATAATAATAATAATAATAATAATAATAATAATAATAATAATAATAATAATACATTAAATTTATATAGCGCTTTTCTGGGTACCCAAAGTCGCTTTACACACACACAATAAAATAATTTAAGAAATACAGAATAGAGTAAAACATAACAAACAATAAAAATTTAAATTATTTCAAATGTAAAGCTTGAGTCTTGAGACGGAGGGAGGATGATGATCAGGTGAAAGCCAGCTTGAAGAGGCGGGTCTTGGGGGCCTGTTTGAAGGAGGAGAGGGTGGTTGATTGATGGATGTGGATTGGGAGGGTGTTCCAGAGGGCGGGAGCGGCGACTGAAAAGGTCCTTGCTTAGGGCTTTGTAGGTAGTGAGTAATATTTAGAAATCAGTCCTGTATTTGACTGGCAGCTTGCTCAGCTTGCTCACCGGGTCACCATGGTCCGAGTCCTGGCCCAAAATGTGGTTACAAAACAAAAAGGTTTGAATCCACAACATGGAGACAATATGGTTCCTCGTTTCCAACAGAAAACCACAGCCCCTCGACCAATTCATATGGCTCAGTGTGACGCATTTGGCCGCGTTCCTACATGAATCAAACATAGGAAACGGTGGAGGCCCGTGGTTTTGTGTTGGAAAACGGAAAACCCTTTAACTCGCATGTTGTGGTGTGAATTAAAACCTTTTTGTCTTGTGGCCCCATTTTCTTTGCCGTCTGACGATGCTTCCCGGTCGGCTCGGCTCGGAGCCGGGCGGCGGGCCAGGAGTCTGACCACGGGACTCAGTGATTGAGCTAATGGCATCGCATCAACTGCGCTCTACTAGCAAGTCTTCCATAGTCTTCCCTTTAACTATTCATATCCACTCATCCTCAGACACAGATCTCCTGTCTGACATCATTTTAACTGATCAGCGAGGCACGGCTGCTCCGACATGCCCATAATTCCCCCCCCCCCCCCTCTGACTCTTTCACACACAGCTACAGCAACAGTGACGATACCCCCTCCACCCGCACCCTCAGCCCCAAGCCCAGGTAATCACCAGGCTACATCAACTGTACAGTATTTCTATCTGACAGGGGTGTGTATATCCAGATAATATAAGCTGCTGACATAACGTCGGTGTTGGGGAATAGTTAACCACATGTAGATCAATAGTTTAACTATATTTTGCAGTAGTTTGGTTAACTCCATTCAAACCCTCTTTTTATTCTTTTTGTATTATTATTAAAAAATTATTATAGTTAACTACAAACGACTTTATATATTCCCTTTTTTTGGCATCGCCTTATTTGTTTTCCTTCATCTTCTCTTGATTCCACCACAAAAATGGCTCTGTAAGACACACTCTCAGGAGAATTTGCCCGCCCCTGGCCACTAAATCAAACACACCCACACTTTACTCTGTCAGTCTCGGGTTGCTCCTTGTATGACATTCCAGATTCACATTTGATCATTAACCAGTGCAGTTCGGATGTAGTTGAACTACTTTTTTCAAAGTATCTTTTGTTGTATTATTATTGTTATTATTATTAGTAGTAGTAGTATTTTTGTACCCATTGCTGGCTGGCATTTATTTCCTGGCTACAGAGGTGCCCTAGAAAGACTCTTTCGATATGTAATTTAACCAAAATATCACACCAGAGGGTATTTTATTAGGGGCACCCATGACACATATTATTATGCCTGGACCCCCTCTCCCATACTCCCTATGCAGTATGGAACTCTTATTTTGAAGCAACTGAATTTTTTTAGGTTTGTTGTTTTTTTGCCCCAGGAAATACCTGTGCATGCTAATGTCCCAACACTGCAGAGCTCACTAGTCTGTGCTGTGTTTTACACACAGTGATGAACACAGCTCACTAGTCTGTGCTGTGTTTTACACACAGTGATGAACACAGCTCACTAATCTGTGCTGTGTTTTACACACAGTGATGAACACAGCTCACTAGTCTGTGCTGTGTTTTACACACAGTGATGAACACAGCTCACTAATCTGTGCTGTGTTTTACACACAGTGATGAACACAGCTCACTAATCTGTGCTGTGTTTTACACACAGTGATGAACACAGCAGCACCGGCAGAGGTCGCTCCACTGTGACTCCAGGTCTCCAAAATAGTTAGGATGGGTCAAATGCAGAGAAGGAATTTCCCGAAAGGGATTAATAAAGGTTCAACTTGACTTAATCTTAACCCCGGCGCCCAAGTGGCGAACCATGTAACGCGCTGCGTCGCGAAACGGCCGACCCCGGGTTCGATTCCCGGACCCGGCGTCCTTTGCCGAATGTCTCCCGCCCTTCCTCTCTCTCTCTCTACCGGAATGCCCGGTAGTAAAAACAATAAAAATCTACCAAAAACATAACTTTGAAAAAAAAAAAAAAAAAACGTATCTTAACCCCTTTAACTACCGCACTACAGAAGGTCAACCCTTGCACTACCACACTGCAAATGGTTAACTGCCTGTACTGTACTGTGGCAGTGAAAGGGTTAACCTTCTATAGTGTGGTAGTGAAAGGGTTCACTTAATTAAATTTTATTTAATTAAATTAGCTCAACTTATCTTAACTTAACTTAACTTAGGTCAGTGTTCATCAGAAGTAAAGTCCTCACTTTACTGAATGAGAGAGTGAGAAAGCCACCAGTAACTTCACATACTGTAAGAGCAGGATGGTTTTGAGGTTGGTGATAATGTCACATGTGATCATTACAGTTACGACTACCCCAGTGTCACCAGTCCCACCAGTCCCACCAAGCCCACAGTCTACACCCCAAAGTCTTACAAGGACAGCAGGTAATACATTTACATTTGGTCATTTGTTATTCTCTCCTCCCCCTAAGCCCCCTCACCATACCTCCCTCCCTCTCCCCCTTTCTTCTCTCTCTCTCTCTCTCTCTCTCCCTCTGGTTCTCACTCTTCCTTTCTCTTTTTCCCTCTCTCCCTTTCATTCTCTCTCCCTTATTTATTGTTGTCCTTGTATACTATTGCTACTGTCATTTTGTATTTTATTTACTTGTATGCATGTAAATAACCTAGTTTTTGTTATATATGTAGTGTTTGGTCAGTAACATGGGTCTCCCAGTACCTCCACTCTGCAGTACACTTTATCCAATCAGGAGAGAGAACCCTCCATACTTATTTCAAGAAATCTTGCCAAGCCAAATTTGCTTACTGCACTGGTAGATTATTTTACTTGTTTCAAGCACACATTTGCTTAAAACTAGTTTTTTATTTATTCTTTTTGTCAGACCATTTTTGCAGTGTGGAGTTCTCTCTCCTGATTGGATAAAGTGGGAACGGATACCAGAATGTATTTTGTGTTTACTGCAGAGTGGAGGGACTGGGAGACCCATGTTACTGACCAGACACTATATCAGATGGCTGTCAGAATGTAGAGCTATTATTTTAACATGTAGACCACTTATTTTAACTAGGGCTGTCAGTTTATCGCGTTAATTAGATTAATTAATTACACAGCTAATTATCGCGTTATGAAAATTAACTCAAAATTAATAAAATATATATATATATATTCAATAAAAAAAAATCTCATTCATTCCATAAGAACGTAGAATAAACATTTACAAACTTTTTTTTTAAATGGTTTAATTGGAACATTTGCATGTTCTTGGTATCTGATTCTATAGGGACATCTATGGATCTCAGGGAATGTATGCAGTGTCAGAAATACTGTGTCTGTTACTAGGCTTGAGTAAATTGTAATGAACCAAATGAGAATATCAATTCAATTCTTTTATTTATATATTTTTTTGACAGTGAATAACACCATGCTAAAATTGACCAGACCTGACAAATCTAAGCAAATGAATAAAGGGAAGATGATTAAACAGAAGGTTTTGTAGATACAGTACTGAATTCTGCCATCCGGACACATGCTATTTGAAATATGATTATAGAATATAAAATATCAGGCCTAAAATGGTTATGCGATTAAAATGCGATTAATTAGATAAATTAATTACAAATCCTGTAATTAATTAGATACATTTTTTTTATCACCTGACAGCACTTATTTGAACAAACAAAAAATACCACTTACATCACTTTTAACCATGACACTGATAGAGTTTAACCCCTACAGCAGAGACGAGGACCTTCTGAAAGAGCCGCGTGTCACTCCATCATCCCCCAGGACTGTCTACTCAACTCCTGAGAGGTACGACGACAGTCAGACCTATAAAACATAGATAGCTATTTATTAACAGCATGTGAGCTTTGATTATGAAGAGATTCTATTATTGTCTGTTTCATATAGATACCAGTCTATCTAACTGATCCACGATTATTCATTCAACCCCCCCCCCCACTTTAGGGCAGTTCTTGAGAAAGACCTGTGTTCCTACTGCCGAAAGCCCTTCAACTCCGAGGCCAAGATGGTCCTGGAGGAAATGAAGATTAACTGCCACGCCTCCTGCTTCAAGGTCAAATACCCACAAGTACAATTATGTGCAGTAATTCGTCTTGGTGTCATTGGTGCAGTAACATATTGACAGCACAATGTATAGAGAAACACGATGATACAGGGACAATAGGGCACATAGAATGCAAAAGAGACAGTATAAAAAACATACAACATACTGGGGGCTATCACTAGATGTCAGGTATTTTCACTGCATGGCTGGTAAGATTTATTTTCCACATTAGAATAGTTCCATAAAAGTCCCATTGAGACATACATTAACATTGAATGTGCCAGCCTGAGCTATACCGTTGAGTGGTCAACACGTATATGATGATGTCTACCTCTTCCCTCGTGCAAACTGAGAGCTCTCTGCTTGTGGTCTCCACAGTGTGAGGTGTGCAACAACACCCTGGGCCACCTGAAGGCCGGGGACAGCCTGTGGATCTACAAACGTGCCGTACACTGCGATAACTGCTTCGATGTGACCAGAGGTACAGTACAATATTATACACTGTAAAAAATAAATGGTTTTTCACGGAAAATTCACTGTATTATTTTACAGATTACTTTTGTTTTTTTACTTTAAGTGTAAACGCCATAAAAATACATTAAATGACCTTTTATCAAAATATTAACCATTAAATAAAGGTTGCAATCTAGGCGGCTAAGTGGCGCAGCGGACATTGCACTCGTCACCAACGCTAGAGACACCGGGTTAGACTCCGGCTGTCGGCGTTGCCTCCGGCTTGGGCCAGTCGTCATACTAACTCAATTGGCAGAGTTAGAGGGTGGGAAGTTGATGGGTGGTAATCTGGACGTTGTGGACAGCTACTCCTACAGGTCGGTTGGGGACGCCTGCACAGCAGAGACAGGAAATGGCGGGGGTAGTGTGAGCCTCCCACACGTTACACCTCGCCAATGAGAGTCCGCGCTGGCAGGTGAAAAGATGTGACAGGGCTTCTATCCTCCCTACAACCGGCCAGTGGGGGGCATATGCGAGCAACGTTCAAGACAGGGGAGGGAAGAATTGGCACAATGGAATTGGGATGGGAGAAAAATAGAAAAAGTGGATCAAAAAAATAAAGGTTGTAATCTGTAAATGTATTTGATTTTACTGTAATTTGACAGTAAGTATTTGGCTACCATTGATACCAGATATTTACCGTTTTCTTGCAGCTTTTTTTCTTACAGTGTACCCAACTCTTTGGGGTGATACTCGTCCTTTGTCTATTTTCATTATTTTGATTTATTGCAGGAGGGGGGGGGGGGGGGGGGGGGGGCTGGAACAACAACAACAACAACAACTTAATTTTGTCTATCTTTACAGAGAGATGGCGACAGTGAATCTCCTCATCACAACCTTCCATGAAGAACCCAAAATAGATATATGGGATGATTATAGATTTATGCATCAATTTATTGTTGGTGAAACTGTGAAGATTTATTCTTGGTGAAGTGTTGTACTACATGCTGATAGAGAACTGTATCTTTCCCGGTGGGTGTTTCAAAAAGTAACTGCACTATCGTAAATTAATGCACAAGTTAACATAACATAATTAACATTGTTCACATCATTGTTTCTATGTGCATAATAGCCTTTTCTTATATCTTCTGTTGAAATCATTAGCCTATATGGAAGTAGGTTAGACTAGGGGGGGTATACTATAGATAATTGTTTCTTTTAGGGGAGCTCAGGGGGGCTAAGACCCCCCCCCTGGTCCCCCCCCCTTCATACTATATATGAATTGAAAATGGGGGACCCTGATGTAAACAAGACAAACATATTTCTCTGGTCTGCATCCCCTTAACAATTGTGTGTATTGAGCCGTACTGTATTGTACCCATTCTGCAATCTGTTAAATAAAGTTTTCATTCATTCATTCATTCATACTGTAGGTCTTATGTGTTCCCAATAGGGCCGGTGGCTTATCTTGTGTGCAATAAAGAGTATCACTATTTGTTTATCAATTACTGATGCTTTGTACAGAGTTTTTATTTTGTATTCATGTATTTATTTACAGTATTCATTACGTTTGTTCACTAAATAAGCCTGTGTGTCTGATAGAGATTACATGTATTATTATTATTATTATTATTAGCCAAATGATAACGCTATCATTTCTATTATATTATTTATAGTATCATTCTGGCAGCTTTATTTTTTAAATATATTGCAATAGAATAGAATATTACTGGTCTATGCTGATAGATAGATAAGGGGACACCAACAAGCTCAACAAGCTGGTGAGGAAGGCTAGCTCCGTGGTGGGAGTCGAGCTACCTAGACTTGAGGTGATGGTAGAGAGGGGGATGATAAGGAAGCTGGATGCCATCATGAAGAACCCCTACCACCCCCTCTACGACGAGCTAGTCAAGATGAGAAGCTCGTTCAGCCACAGACTCATCCCCCCCCGACACTCAACTAACCGCCTCGGACAGTCCTTCATACCAGCGGCCATCAGGCTCCACAACAGTGGGCAGCGACTAGCAGCCTCCAGGCCCCACAACAGGGGGCAGCGACAGCGACTGCTACCAGACATTGACCTGGGACTTATAGGAACCCAAGGGGGACAAAGTAGACTACCCTGGTACTTTGATTAATGTATACTCAGTAGATAGTAAATTATTATAACACTACCTCTTGCATACTGCACCTCATGTGACACTGTGAATAATGTGAATATTCCTCAGCTAGTCAGATAGTAAATTATATTGACCACATTGATCAAATTGTTTACACTGCCTGTGTTGTCTTTTACTACCTGTATACTGTGTTGTTTTACTACCTGTACCCCTCCCCCCTCCCCCCCATGCTGCTATGATGCCTGAATTTCCCCAAGGGGATCAATAAAGGAATATCTTATCTTATCTTAGATAGATAGATAGATAGATAGATAGATAGATAGATAGATAGATAGATAGATAGATAGATAGATAGATAGATAGATAGATAGATAGATAGATAGATAGATAGATAGATAGATAGATAGATAGATAGATAGATAGATAGATAGATAGATAGATAGATAGATATGTAGCATCCAGAATATTCGACTATTATTCAGAAGTGCTGACTTAACCTTTTATCTCCCCTTTGTGCACAAAGACATGTTAACCAGTTTCCCTTGATATTCTCCTGAACAATGACGCAAGTTTCTCCTTCTCTCACCGGCTGGAATATGGATTATAAACACTAACTGAATCATATTCACATTCACCCAGTTCTTCCTGTGGGACTAGTTGGCGGTGGCCAGCAGGGGGCGGCGGTGGCAGGAGGAAGGCGTCGAGAAAAAGCAAGTCACCTGAACGGAAGTGGAGAGAAACACTCTCTTCGGCTTTGAACGTGGACCTGAGAGGACGTATCGTTGAGGAGCCCCGTCGTGGAGCACACGGGTGAATGTAATTGGACTCAAGTATATTTCGTGTTATGATAGAAATATAAGCGTTAGTAGCGTGTTGAACATCCGAACGGAACAACCCTAGTGATACAGCGGGTTATACTAGAAGTAAGCGGTATATTGAAGTGGCTAATGCTAACTGTATCCCCTCCAGCGAGGTACCCACGGCAAGCGTCGCCTGAAGAGAGCTGGTGGTTAGAGGCACTGTGCGTTGCTGCATGTTCGTTAGCAGGAGGGCCTTCTCAGACCCACAGAGTAGCTTCAGTTAAGGTAGCCTTCAGATTAGCACGCGCGCCAACCCAGCTCGCCTACCAGCAGCTTGTCAGCACCGGCAGCTCAGCAGACCAGCAGCAGGCTTCGGTTCGACGGAGCAGAGGACGCCGCCTCTCCAGCAGAGGTCGCCACAACACAGCACGCGCCTCCAACCTGCTACTGCCCCCCTGCCTACCACAGCTTGCTAGCTCTTGTGACGAGAGCGTTCGACGCCATCTTACCACCCGGACGAGTGGTGGTGAGGGCGAGGCCGCCATCTTGGCTAAGTACAGTGGCACTTCGGTGGCCAATACCATATCGTACATTGCACAGTGTGTCGCGGCCTACGGGCGAAGATAATGGTTGCTAACCACAGTGTATAGGGGTACCCCCACAAACATTTCATGCCGGCATTAGTTAGGACTTTTGTTTGGTAACGTGGGCCCACATTTTCATTTCCTTTTAAGTGTAATAACTTGTATGTTCATTCCTATTGATTTCCCGTCTAATTAACCCTTTTCTTCCTACATTAACGCTGTCGTATATGTAAAGCCTTAGAGAAAGGTATTATTATTGGTACTAGCACCTCAGTGGGTAAAGAGTCTGCTATATTTGGGTGTACAATATCAGGTGTCCGCAAGGTATTGAGGTACGACTTGAGTAATAATTAATATTATATGCCATTTGACTCACTGCCAGTAATACTTGTCCCTGCCCAGTATAAGTATCACTAAAAGAACTAAGACGGGAATTGTGTGTGTGTGTCCATTACTGAGCCTAACCCTAACCCTTTCTATGCGGGTAATATTGTTACATTTAACCCTTTCCTACCCACCTTCCCCTTTCAGTTATTAAGGTCTCTAGTGTCATTGAGGGAGGGTACTGCTTGCGGGAGGAACGAACCCATTTAGTCATCTATCAGTCATTAGGTGTGGGAGGGCTACCGGAGGTATTGGGGGAAGTGAGAGCGAGTTGGGGAGTACTGCTGACCGCCCCGGAGAGGCGAGGAAGACCAGAGTATCAAGCCAAGTTGGTAAATCCCGGCCCCATCCACTCCCACTGCCGGGCCCCAGTTTGACGCTCCAGGCCCAAAGACGAGGGTGCAGTCAGACGGAGCTCTACTGCGTCCAGCTACCCAGTGGCTGTGCACACCCGTTCCCACTAAGCAGGGATAATCCACCCTGCTACAGATAGATAGATAGATAGTTTATTGATTTAGAATGGAATAACACATATACATTTGAACATAAGATGAACAGGTATACATATCACCATTTACCAATAGGATTCAAATAAACACAATAAAGCCATAGGCTCCATTGTGGTCCTTCATCATTGGTGTCAGTGGATTTATGTACTGGTGGTGTGTGTGGACGTGGGTGTTTGTGGTGTCTGTATGTCAGGATGTGTGGTATAAAAAGAAAAAAGAAAAACATGATACTATGCCTGCCTACTACTGAGCATAATTCCACAACTGTAGTGGTGGTGGTGGTGTGTGATGCGAGTTTGAACCACTTGCTACTGACCAATGAGCTGAGGCTGCATTGTCATCCCTGCAGCTCTGTCTGCTAGTGCTGGCTGCACGCAGCATCTTTGGAGACAGTGGGCTGATCTCAAATCAGTGTGCAGCCTGGAGAGAGTAGATGAAGAACCGGGGAATCTGGATGCATTGAACAGGACCCTCTCCTCTCCACACAGACCACTCGTTATATATTTGCCCTCCCTCCTCTCCAATGTGTTTTTTTCCCGTACCACTACCAAATGGAAGCAGAAGTGTTGAACCCCCAGATGATGACGATGGCAGACGTCAATGGTAACAACAATAAAATAGCAAACGCGGAGCTCGAGGTGATCAAGCTGCAAGAATTGGTCCGAAAATTGGAGAAGCAGAACGAGCAACTGCGGACGAGAGCCAACGCTGTAAACAATTGCACAAACAACGGCCCTCCTCATCTCCAAACCTCATCGCCCGTCTGTCTGCACGGGAGTACAGTGTGTTCGGCCGAACATTTCTCTGGGAATTATGGCGTTTTGAGCCCAACAACGCAATCGCGTCCATGTGTCCTTGGACTGTGCAGCTCTCCGCCGGAGGAACCGTTCGCCTATTTCCAGGCGAACTCGTTATCATCTCACCATGATGCTGTTGTGGATGATGGCAGCAGCCCCAGTGGACCTACGGTTCTGGTTCTGGATGAGCTCGATCTTTTAGACCTCAATATCGTGCTCCCTGTAGGAGAGCCTGAAAGCTGGTACTGCTGTTGTTCTGTTTTTTAATGATGACCTAGTTCTCGACATTATGACGTTTTCCTTGTCTATTTACATTTCAAATCAATGATCGGTGTCAATATTTACATAATTAGCATAATGTACCTGACTCCGCTGAATGAATATATTAACTGACATTTCTATCGAGAGAAAAATATACTTCATAATATTAAAAACAAAGATGCTGTTTACAGCCAGCCAGCCTGCATACTTGTAAATGCATCCAAATTCATGTGATGCCTTTCTCATTGGGGATACATGGGCCAAGTAGGCTATGGGCCAATACTTAAATACTAACATGTATTGATTGATTGATTGATTGATTGATTGATTGATTGAAAACTTTATTAGCAGAATGGGTACAGTACAGTACAGCTCAATACATACAATTGTTAAGGGGATGCAGACCAGAGAAAGACTTTCGTCTTGTTTACATCAGGGTCCCCCATTTTCAATTCATCATAAATGCACGTGTATTATGTATGCAGGCGTATTACTTACACAAGAACAAAAAGGGAAAATATATTTTACTGATACTTTTAATAGTAGTAAATAAAAAAAATAAAAAAGGTAAATCCACACTCTATACGCTTCCAAAACAGCAGTGTGAGTAATAATTATAAACAATGACCCTCTGCAACTCATGATCAGACGCCCAGGCTTTGTGTGTTCTCCTCAGCCTCCGGCCGAATTACAGTGGGCCACTGTATAGATGCTGAGGTATGTAGCTCATATACTGACACGCTGACTGGTGAATCGTTCCCCAGCTCTGTGCATTCACTGAGGTGGAAAATGTAGCACACTTTCATGCAGCTCAGTGCAGCATTTATGGCCCATGACATCCACCCAGGGCTGTATTGATAATCTGCTCACTCCATTTAACAGAGCTAATCGCTTCCCAAGTCTTCTATATGACTATGACCTATTTATTACCACACGAGAGGCTCCTTCTTTGGTATTATCCTCGCTCTCTTTGACTTGGACGTACATCGGGAGAGACGTGACGAACCGGCGACCCGACCCAGTTAGGGTTCATGAGGATTCAAGTTGGGCACTGCTGCATTTGTCTGGAGTAGAATAGTTACACATACGTGCTATGATTGTAGTTTTCTTTTCTTTTTTATTATTGAAAATGTAGCTCACATTTTTTGCCATGGTAAATAATAACAGAGCTAGAATTGCTTCTATTCACCAAGTACAGTGAATGCACAAGGGACTTTAGTGATTTAGTGCCTCCAACAAATCACACAGCAAAGTCTCCCGTTGCAGACTTATGCACACACGCACACACACACACACACACACACACACACACACACACACACACACACACACACACACACACACATACACACACATGGTAAAACAAACTCGTAAAAAAAAGGACCTCTCATAAAGTGCAAGACATGCAAATTGGTTTGACTGGTTCAAGCGTATCAGATGTAAGCCTATAAAATGAGGCTGTAATTTCCACGGGAGGGATGCTGTCGTTCATCTTCTTGTCTCGGCCTTCACCCGAGGCGTCCGGACGACAAGCTGGATGTGTTCTCGCCTGGCAGAGGCCCAGGGATCTATACTTAAGCATTACATCACACGCAGGAGTGGTTTGTGACCAATAAACCATGCCTAGGGGTGGTTGTTAGGCCCGAGGCGCAGCCGAGGGTCGTTAGACCCCCCTAGGCATGGTTTATTGGTCACAAATCACGACTGCACGTGGTGTAAAGCTTTTATACAACTGCCAGATTCATCCAACCTTATTTCTATACAATAAACACACATTAATCGAAGATTTATTGAAAAAACCATCCGCCAGAAAAAGTAGTTCCCACAACTCCATGTGGAAGCAGCTTGAAGTGCATCCAACCAAACTAACACATCCAACTGTGTATTATTGGAATGATTGAGAGAAGTTGCCTCATGTGGAAGCAGCTTGAAGTGCATCCAACCAACTAACACATCCAACTGTGTATTATTGGAATGATTGATTGAAAATTTTATTACCAGATGCAGAATGGGTACAATACAGTACGGCTCAATACACACAATTGTTAAGGGAATGCATAGGAAAAAAACGTTTTCTTCGCCCTATTTTTTTATTTATTTCTTTTAGCCTAAACTTAACCAGTTGGAAACCAGGGGTACAGTAATAAAATTAGCAATCAACCAATCAATCAATTCAATAGACCATGCTCACTTAAAACAGCGCTGCTTCTCTCTCAGTCTGACTCTCCCGCTGTTGCAGACAGGAGTGTGTGTGTGTGTGTGTGCGTGTGTGTGTGTGTGTGTGTGTGTCACAGTGTGTGTGTGCGTGTGTGTGTGTATATGTGTGTGTGTGTGTGTGTGTGTGTGTGTGTGTGTGTATGTGTGTGTGTGTGTTTGTGGGTACGCCAGCGTGACGCGTCGGACAGTGAGAGAGAACGCTGCAGTCAGTAGCAAGAAGGAAGTAGAAATTTAAATCAATCAATTAATCTATCAATCAAACCGCGATTTTTCTTTTGTTCTAGATTGCCTCAAGACCCATCAATTACATCATCCAACATTGTTTAAAGGGCTAACACGTTCCCCTTGACAGAATCGCTTTATATTTAGTCGTTATGACGCTATCAACATATCCATTTGTTAAAGATTATTGTCCGCCATCTTGTTTTTTCCGACGGAGTGATCCGGCGGAGTGATGTGATTCGGTGGTGGGCGGGTCCTGGGACCAGGAGCGTGGATTATGAAGGATACATACGTGTAAATGGACTGTTTCAGCCAATCAGAATAGAGAAATTTGCATGCCGTTGTATAAGAGGGTATAGGTCACACCACGCACTAGCTTTATTCACAGCTCTGAATGGTTTAGAGCTGAGGAAATAATAGTTCAAACTCTCCCAACAGTGTCTCACAACAGAAACAGAGCTTATGTATCACTGCACTGAGCCAAGACAGCAACGGGATTTTTTTTTGTGTGGACTTAATCCCACTGTTTTCATAGATATTGTGTGTTAACCAATAAAGTGCCCATTTTCACCTTTAGAGACATTGTAAACATTTCAGGTCCTATTGCTGTCACAACGTTAACAGTCACCGCTGTTAAACAGCCGTTAAATAGGTCTGGGGAACGACCACAGCTGTTAGACTCATCCTGCGGAGGTTCCCCTGGCGGCCGCCAGGTCTCTCCAGCTGTTCTGTGATTTCCAATAGGGCCAGGTGCTGCTTAGAGATGATTCCACTTTAATTCAATTTCATTTTAACAGTTTTTCAGTATAGCGCGCACAGTAGTATCCCTGCATGTTTTAAAGAGGTGTTTGGGTTACTGCACTACGAGGGGGGTTTGCCAGTCGGACAGCTCTCTGTAATCCGGACTAAATAGTGACTTGGTACTGCTGTGTGCTGTGTTTCCAGGCTATATGTGAGTCCTAAGGCCAGGCTACTGGGGGGCAGGCTCCTCACTCCTCTGCAGTGGTGCAGGCAGGTACTGGACCACCCTGATGTGGAGCTGGCTAAGAGGACCCTCTGTCACAGACTGGACCAAGGTACCGTTATACTCTACCAAGTAGAGACATTACTCTATAGTACCTTCCAAGGTACTGTTATACTCTACCAAGTAGAGACATTACTCTATAGTACCTTACAAGGTACTGTTATACTCTACCAAGTAGAGACATTACTCTATAGTACCTTACAAGGTACTGTTATACTCTACCAAGTAGAGACATTACTCTATAGTACCTTCCAAGGTACTGTTATACTCTACCAAGTAGAGACATTACTCTATAGTACCTTACAAGGTACTGTTATACTCTACCAAGTAGAGACATTACTCTATAGTACCTTCCAAGGTACTGTTATACTCTACCAAGTAGAGACATTACTCTATAGTACCTTCCAAGGTACTGTTATACTCTACCAAGTAGAGACATTACTCTATAGTACCTTACAAGGTACTGTTATACTCTACCAAGTAGAGACATTACTCTATAGTACCTTACAAGGTACTGTTATACTCTACCAAGTAGAGACATTACTCTATAGTACCTTCCAAGGTACTGTTATACTATACTCTATAGTACCTTCCAAGGTACTGTTATACTATACTCTATAGTACCAACCAAGGTACCATTATATGCTACCAAGTAGATACTATACTCTACCTTCCAAGGTACCGTTATATTCTACAAAGTAGATACTACACGGTAAATTTCGCAGAGTAGATTTTACTCAGTTTGAGTCAAATGTACTCAGTTTGAGTAAAATTTACTCTGCGAAATTTACCGTACTGTGTCCAAGGTGCCATACTTATTATATTATTCAATGACTACCAATTGGACTGCCTGTCTTTATTTCTCCCTACATCTGTTTGTCTGTCTGTCTGTCTCTCTCTCTCTCTCTCTCTCTCTCTCTCTCTCTCTCTCTCTCTCTCTCTCTCTCTCTCTCTCTCTCTCTCTCTCTCTCTCTCTCTCTCTCTCTCTCTCTCTCTCTCTCTCTCTCTCTCTCTCTCTGGCTTGCCAACATGTGATGAGCTGTGACACACTTGACACAACTTATTTGATTGGTTTCTTGATTGTGTTTTAAAGGTCCCCTCCCCTCCATTCATTACAGTTTTTTTTTATCCACTTTTTCTCCCATTTTCTATATTTTCTCCCATCCCAATTTCGTATCATCCAATTCAACCCTCCCCTGTCACGAACGCTGTTTCTTGCCTCCCACAAGCCGGCTGCAATGTGGACTAAGTCATACATAGCACAAGTCACCATTCATTACAGTTAACTCCTCTTGGAAGCATGACTTTATGACAATACAGATTGTTACTTGTCAGAACTTGTCACCTCCCTGGTTGGGGGGGGGGGGTTCTCTGAGTCGCCTGTGTGACGCAACTCATCTGTGAACCTATCATGGTCGCTATAGCTCAGCTGTCACTGTCATCCAGGAAATGCTAACATGGAACTCTGGAAGTTGATACATCTAGTGATCTATGCACGAAAACAAAAGTTTGTTCCCCCAGTGAATCTCTTAGTTATAACAAGATGTGTAATAAACTAAGAAGTGTAGTGTTTGGGTGAAACAAATTTCTGGTGAAGCGTTTAGATGGAAAAACATAAAGTTAACAGGCTTGGGGGAAAACGTGGGGGGCGTTCATAGATCCTTGCATTCTCAATGAGGGAAAATACAAGTTTAAATTTTTTTTTTTAAAGGTGACATGTACTATAAATGTCATTTTTCAGTCTCTAGCATTGTATTATAGTAATAGGAGTTCGTATCAATGTGTTTTAGTGTCTAAATACCATATTGGCGGATTGCTCTGATTCAGCTCAGCCCCTTTCCTCCTCCAGTAAATCAGGCCATTTTGATTTGAACGTCTGAGTCACGTCATTCGGACGCTGGGTAGCGCACAGTGATGCGATTGGCTCTGTGGTTGGAGCTAATGCCCGCCCACTTCCTCATACTGTGAGGCAGATTGAAACCCGACACCTCTGCATACTCTGGAGGGAGAGAGAGAGAGAGAGAGATAGAGAGGGAGAGGGAGAGAGAGGGAGAGACAGAGAGAGAGGGAGACAGAGAGAGAGGGAGGGAGCACTTGGGGGGGGGGGGGGACCTGCCGCGCCACACAGGAGGTGGGACCCTCTCGAAAACGAGGGGGGGGGGCCTCCCTTCCTCCCTCCCCTCTCCCGTGTGGCGCGGCAGGTCCCCCCCCCCAAGTGCTCCCTCCCTCTCTCTCTCTGTCTCTCCCTCTCTCTCTCCCTCTCTATCTCTCTCTCTCTCTCTCCCTCCAGAGTATGCAGAGCGTATGGGCGGAGCCAGGCCATAACAGCCTGAAATCTTGGAGCTGAAAAATGATGGTTTTGAGTACTTGATTAGAAATATAAAACAATGCATTTTTTTGAAAGAAACCTTACAGATGTATTCAATAGACTAACAGGAATTGTGTAAAGTTGCCCAAATAGTGCTAGGAATAGCAGTACATAGCCCCTTTAAAGATTTATTTTTTTGCGTTTATCGCTTTTTACTACTGGGCAGTCCAGCAGAGAGAGAGAGAGGAGGAACGGGAGACAGAGTGGGGGGAGGACATTCGGTCAGACATGACCGACAGATGCAGTGAGGGTGAAACGGGAGAGAGAGCAGGGGAAGACATTCGGCAAATAACGGCGGGTCCGGGAATCGAACTCGGGTCGGCCGATCCGCGACGCAGCGTGGTACATGGTGTGCTACTGGAGCACCCCTGGAAAATACAAGTTTTAAGCAAATGTGCCCTTGAAACAAGTAATATAATTTTAAATGTCTTGAAATAAGTAAAAAACGATCTAGGGTTCTCTCTCCTGATTGAATTAAATGGACGACCGGGATACCAGAAGATTTATTTCCTGTTTACTGCAGAGAGGAGGGACTGTGAGACCCATGTTACTGACCAAACACTCAGTGATGGCTGTCGGAATGGAGAGCTATTTAACACTTATTTTAACAAAAAAACACCACTTACAGCACCTTTAATCTCTTTAATCTCCAGCTAATTCCCATAGAGACTCTCTCTGTGCCAGTGAAGTTGGAGAGACTCCAAGTCACACAGACGAACCTCAGTCTGGTTTGACAAGGGTATAATTAAGAAGCCGTGCTGTGCTCGTTAGAATGGTATCGCATGGTGTTGAGCAGAAGACAGGGCTTCTCCTGACCCCAGCTATCCCCAACACCTAACAACCCATATGGAACTTTTTAAAGGCATGCTATTTGAAAATGAGCACAGTTTATGTAAAAAGATGAAGGTAAAACTAAAAGAAAAGAAAAAGTAGGTCTAATTGCGGCTCCCAGGTTCAGATTCCGTGCTCAAGTTCTGCGG
>NC_140167.1:196164692-196527192 GCF_963971535.1 Notolepis coatsorum | reverse complement strand
ATCGATTCCTGTTCTAAACGATTCTCGGTTCCGATTCTTTGAGGTGCAGGTCAAAACAGGTAACAGCTTATTTCGCAGTTTTTTTTTTTTTTTTTTTTTGAAAAATCTTAAAAAAATGTGGTTGCTGTACTGTAACTAGGGTATTAATTAACAAAGTATTTTTTTAAGAATCTAAATTAAGAATCAAAATGCAAATATGTTACTTCCGGAACCGGAAGTTAGGAACCGGTTCCTATTAGAACCGGTTTTCGGTGCCCAACCCTAGTTAATACCTGCATCAAAAGAGCTGCCGGGCTCGGCTAATGTCAGTAGAGAGAGGAGTAGAGCTTGCACGTTTTTTTTTCTCTCTCGACCTGACGAAGTTTTAACCTTGCATGGCAGGCGGCTTGACGGTCACGTTATACACTTGTGCCTGAATCACGGTGGTTCGGACCAATCCGCGTCCTTTGAGGAACTATCGGCAGCCTTAGAGATCCAATCGTCTGCCAAGTGTATTCAGTTTCAAAGGACAACTTCCCAGATGGTTCTGTGTTACAGACCATCTGGCGGGTCAGGTTAATGAAGTTCCAAAGAGGATCAAAACGTCTAATAAAGGTGTGTGCATGGAGTTTGGAATATTCAACTTGTCAAACACATTGCTCTATGATGTTCAACCCATATATATTAGATATGACCTTTTTCTTTATCTCCTATCCTACATTTACACCCTACATTTACACCCTAATATCAAGCCGGCTATGTCCCATTGATCATATTCACACGGAGGCCATTTTGCTCTTATGTTGTGCTCAGGTTGGGATTTCTTTCCAACCCCACAGGGTGGAAAGGAATCCCAACCTGAGCATTACAGAGGTCAGTAACACAGGTAAAAGGCCATCACAAAGCAAAGTGCTAACCACAACAGTATTACATTCAGATGTTATTAATATGATGTAAGACATTGTTGTAATAGAATATGATAAAAATCCCCAAATTAACATTTTGACCAAGGAAAAATGCAAATGAGCCGTCGCAACGTCCAACAGAACATATAATCACATACAGTATATGTTCACATGCATGAATATTATGTCACATCTATGTGTATTCTTTACATTTACAACTCACATTTATCAGCTTTTTTTCTTTTCATGACTATGTCACTATTGTCACGATACCAAAAGTTTGACTTCGATACCGATACCAGCCTAACCACGGCAAAAACCCAAAACATCAGGAAAAGTAACGGAATATAATATTAGAACAGAACATGGAACATTCTTTTTTTAAATTTCTTTTTTGGTCCACTTTTTCTCCCTATTTTCTATTTTTCTCCCATCCCAATTTCGTGTATCCAATTCTCCCCTCCCCTGTCTTGAACGTTGCTCAACTATGCCCCCCACTGGTCGGTTGTAGAGAGGATAGAAGCCTTGTATCACGTGTTCCCTCCGGCATACGAGGAGGCAGCCTGTCACATCTTTTCGCCTGCCAGCGCAGACTCTCATTGGCGAGGTGTAACGCATGGGAGGCTCACACTACCCTTGCCACTTCCTGTCTCTGCTGTGCAGGCGTCTCCCAACCGACCTGTAGGGGTCGCTGTCCACAACGTCCAATCCCCACCCATCGACTTCCACCCGCTAACTCTGCCAAATGAGCCAGTACGACGGCCGGCCCAAGCCGAAGGCAATGCTGAGACTGGGATTCGATACCGGAGTCTCTTGCATTGGTGACGAGCGCAATCTCCGCTACGCCACCCAGCCGCTAACATTATTATTTTTTTATTAAATGATTCTTAACGCTCACAGTGTGGAGTCCTGACTTTAGGCAAAATCACAAACAGACAATGTGAAAAACTTCTTTGGTGAGTGTTCAGCTGACTGCAGAGCCTGCACACTCTCTCACACACACACACACACGCACGCACGCACGCACGCACGCACGCACGCAGACGGTGCAGGTGAAGCCTCTGCTGTGTGTGTTCTCAGGTGGGGGTCGCAGGCACGCTGTCATCAGCCCCCAGTCTTCCATGGACAGTGAGCTGGGTGCATCGGAGGCGGACGACGACGCCATAAGTATGGGCTACAAACTGCAGGACATGACCGACGTCCAGGTCATGGCACGTCTTCAGGAGGAGAGTGAGTCACGTGTTATCTACCATAATAATAATAATAATAATAATAATAATAATAATAATAATAATAATAATAATAATAATAATAATAATAATAATAATAATAATTGTTGTGAAGGGCCAGATTAAAGCTGAGAATCTACGTTTATTGTTTTATATACCTTGTATATTATTTATATATACAAGTTATACCCCTTTAAGCCTGCGTTTGAATCCTAGTAATATTCACTTTCCTCATTGGATAACGCTCTCGGCGCCAGACGGCGCGCCCCTAAAGTCAGGTTCAAAGGCGAGCCTGGGCATGTTGGAGCATGCCTGGAGCCGGCGCATTGATTCGAGACGAGAACTGAGGTTTGGCACTAGAAAGCCACTTAAGTATATATATCGTGGCAGGTGCGAACAGCAGCAGTTCGGCGTTCGGTAAAACAGTGAAGTGCAAGCAGTTCGTCTAAACAGAGTGTTGTGAACCACGTGCGAAGTGAATAGTAAAAGTGTCAGAGTTAATGCAGTAACGTCAAGTTCGACTTAGCTTAATGTGAAGTAAAGAGTCGTTATTTAGTGTGAATCGTGCCAACAGCAGTACGTTCGTGTGTAGCATTACCCAGCAGTTCGTTCGTTGAGTAACTAGTGAAACCTTAGCCAGTGTGCGTGGACTAAATACATTGGTGCCAGTACACGAGGAGGGCCTAGTCGGAGAACCTACTGGACATGTGCATATTGGAACCCACGGCGGCGATTGCAGAACCAGTATTGGTTGGATTATAGTGATTGTGGAACGTACTACCTGGAGAAGAGCCTCGTTAATACCCACTGTCGTTTGGATTTAACCACCTTGAAGATTTACCTCGGGCTAGCTTCGTGGACCGAAGCTAGCTGGCTATCGTCATTGCTATCGGGCAATCGGATTACAGTTATTGCTTTGTTGCTGAGCCTTTGGATTACAAGGACTGGATCTATACGAGAACCCCTTCTTCTTCAATTACAGACTGAGTATCCGAACATTCTTCTTCCTCCAGAGCTTACATCTCTGGGAGGATAACCCCCCTGTCTCCAGCGGTACCAGCGTTTCCCCCTATATTGCCATCCTACGCCAGGCGGCGTTTAGTCTAGTACCCCATCGTAGGAATTATTCATTCCAACTGACGTTTGCTACTGACTGACTTATTCATATTCTTTGCCATACAAGCGCGACCTTAATTCCCATCTCTGTACAATTTGCTGCATAATAATAAATATTCTAAATGATATTTCTTTGTCACCGTGCCGTATTATTCTGAGTGTCTGCCATAATTAACTGTACTTTCTGGCAAGTAATAATAATGATAATTAGCAGTGGTTTAATCTATCACAATATTTAATACAGTCAGGGTTTTGTAACCCCTCAGTTACAATAATAATAATAATAATAATAATAATAATAATAATAATAATAATAATAATAATAATAATAATAATAATAATAATAATAATAATAATAATAATAATAAACTTTATTTGTATAGCACCTTTCATACAAAAATTGCAGCTCAAAGTGCTTCACAGCAGAAAAAAAAGACAAAATGAGCACATAAAGTGCAGACATATAAAATCACAGTTTTTCACATTAGGATCTAACATCCCAATGTTGGGCCACCTTGTTTATGGTTTAATAAAGGTGCTGTAAGTGGGCTTTTTTTGTTTGTTAAAATAAGTGGTCTACATGTTAAAATAACAGCTCTACACTCCGACAGCCGTCACTGCTATAGAGTGTCTGGTCAGTAACGCGGGCCTCCCGGTCCCTCCACTCTGCAGTAAACACAATTTCTGGTATCCTGTTCCCACTTTATCCAATCAGGAAAGAGAACTCCACACTGCAAAAATGGCCTGACAAAAATACGAATGTTTTAAGCAAATCTGTGCTTGAAACAAGTCAAATAAATCTACCAGTGCAGTAAGCAGATTTGGCTTGGGAAGATTTCTTGAAATAAGTTAAAATATCTAGGGTTCTCTCTCCTGATTGGATAAAGTGGGAACGGATACCAGAATGTATTTTCTGTTTACTGCAGAGCGGAGGGACTGGGGAGACCCATGTTACTGACCAGACACTATATATCACTATCAGTGATATCAGCCATCAGTGATGGCTGTCGGAATGTAGAGCTATTTAACACATTATCTTAACCAAAAAATACCACTTACAGCACCTTTAAATGTTGAGAGAGATGCACACGGAAGGGATTTCCTTGGCTGCGTCTCAATCTTTTAACTCGTTTCAAGTTCTTATTTTAGAGCTGAACTAATGACAGCGAGCAACATACAGCAAACATGAAATGATAAAACAAATACCTAACATACTGACGATTTGAAGATAGTGTGTGTGTGGGGGGGGGGGGATTATGCTGCTGGCTACATCCTGGCTGTGTGTAAGGCAGGAAAGGTCAACTTGATCTGATTGAATTGGATTGGCGTTGTGTCTCGTGATGTGTGTGTGGTTTCTTTATTGAGAAAAGCAACCCTGTGTCATTTGTTCTGTATGGGCCTGGACTATATGCTCAGCCACTGAATAATGAATGAGGTGCGTCTCTCCAGTGGGGGATACATAGAGTGTGTATGAGGCTCAGAGTCATCTTCCCAGACACAGAGAGGAGGGCTTCAGCCACAGCCCCTTTGTCCTCATTGTCCTCATCCAATGATTATTATTATTATTATTATTATTATGACAATTATTATATTTCAAAAGTATATGATGTAATTATGACTATTATTATAACAGTGGACAATAACAACTGGTGATCTAGATTCTGTACCACCAACGTCATAGAAAAGCTGGATGAAAAACATGACCTGCTATGGAAGACAAAATCCTAATTGAAAATAACATTTGATTGATTGCTGTACTGTATGGGTACTACCCTTCATTCATTTTCCATTGATGGGATGTTTTTAAATAAAGTGCGGCTGCAGGATTAATAACGTTAACGTTAGTTCGGCCAGAGAAACAAATATACTAATTAAAATGGTTGGACCTGCGAGATTTGTACTTTGTACTTTGTAGGTCTGCATTTTAAATGTAAGGAGTAAAAAGTATGTTTTTTTTTCTCTGAAATGTAATTGAGTAAAAGTACAAGTATACAAACCTAATAATACTCGAGTAAAGTGCAAATCCCCAAAAACAGTACTTAAGTATTGTAACTAAGTACAATCAATCAAGTACTTTACACCCCTGGTGGGTTCCCCCTTTAGGCCTCCGCCAGGACTACGCCTCTACCTCAGCCACCGCCAGCCGCCGGAGCTCCAGCTTCTCCCTGCACTCCCTGAGACGCAGCGAGATGGACCTGGAGGAGGAGGAGGAGGAGGAGGAGGAGGAGGACGATGAGGGGTACGACCACCTCCCTCCTCCCCAGCCTCGGATGTTCCGCACGGGCTCTATGCAGCGAGGCGGCCTGCCCCACTCTCACACCTTCTCCAGCATCAGAGACTGCAGACGCAGCCCGTCCACCCAGCAGTACTCGCTCGCTGGGCTCTCGCAGTACTCTGGGCCGTCCAGCTTGACCTCCGACACACACGCGGGATACAGGCACAGCACAGGTGAGCGCAGAATTCAACATGCACTACATGTTTGTCTTTACATAAGAGTTGCGGCCACAATGGTTCAGATTTCTCCAGTGCAATGGGATATTAAGGGGGCAATTCAGACTCGTGGTTGAAATGTTAATTTAATCATATGGGAATGTTTACATATATATGTTACATATGTGTAAAAGATGCAATTCAGGTTAAAGGAACACGCCAATGTTAGCCTAGCTTAGCACAATGAATGGAAACGGACATGACCGGTTAGCCTAGGCATTGTCCAACTAACACCTCTCCCCCGAAGGCTAACCGGTCATGTCCGCTTCCATTCATTGTGCTAAGCTAGGCTAACATGCAGCCAGATAGCTTTCTACTGAACGCATTCTCATACAGTTAGCACATTCAGGTTCAATGTCCGAATGACTGCAGAGGAAAATATCTACAACAGACAGAGGACTTGAAGCACATGTGTCGAGCGCTTGAATAATCGTCTGAATTGCCTGTTCTCGTTTGTTGATACACCGACATAGACAAGCTTCGGAGAAGCATGCCCAACCTGATCCGAGCTCCCAGCATGCCTAATGTTCCCAGTATCCCAAACCTGGCTTCCCCTGTCAACCCCTCGCACGGCCCCACCTCCCTGCCAATGATGTCCTCCCTACGCAACAGCCAGAGCTTCGACTCGTCCAATGGGCTTGCACGTCTCCAGTCCTCCAGTAAGGCCCGCCTTTTCAGACCTATGGATACACAAGTCCTGCACTTTCTTTTGGTTCTAAAATGTAGCCTGTTATACCATGTTTTCTTGAGGTATGCAAATTTCACTATAAGTGTGCATGTTTCACCTACAGCTAAAGAGCAACTCCTGTTTCTTGCATTGTGGTATTCAGAGGGTTATGTGGACTGAGAGTATAGTCTTAGGTTTCCAGGTGAAAATGGGATGCATGGTTTTGGTTCAATGTGACTGATTGTGAAATAAAATTTTGCATAAGTCTTGGTTAAAATCACCACAAAGCGGCGGCCGGGTAGTGCAGCGGACTAAGCGTCTGCCTACCACCACAGAGACAGTGGGATCGAATCCAGCTGTGGTGCTTCCGGGTTGCCTATAGCTTATTCCCAGCGGAAGAGTGCTGCCGAGTGCTTCCGCGTTTTCCCTGATTGGCTGCGACATGCCCCGCGGCAGCGCCGCAGAGCGGAGCGGCAGAGCTTGCGGCATTATGTAGCCGTAATCCCAGATGTTTTTCATTCTGCGCTTAGCTCAACTGGCAGCGCTGCCTTGCTGTGGATCCTGCGGTCTGTTGGTGACAAGTTCGAATCCCTTCATTTTTTATTTTTTATTTTTTAACATGCATTCTTTCGCCGGTTAAGTTTAGGCATGTTAACTTTAAGCATTGTTTCGGAGTTGGTTATGGTTAAGGTTAGGCATTGTTTCGGAGTTGGTTAAGGTTAGAACAGAAGGGTTAAGTTTAGGCGCTGTTAAGGAGCTGGTTAAGGTTAGAGTTTGTCTTAGAGAATGGCAATATTCTTTCGGAGTTGGTTATGGTTAAGGTTAAGGTTAGGCATGGTTAAGGTTAAGGTTAAGGTTAGGCATTGTTTCGGAGTTGGTTAAGGTTAGAAGGGTTAAGTTTAGGCGCTGTTAAGGAGCTGGTTAAGGTTAGAGTTTGTCTTAGAGAATGGCAATAGACAGCCTATTTCCGCGCTGCAGCGCGAGGCAATAGACAGCCTATTTCCGCGCTGCAGCTCTCTCGCGCTGCCGCGGTCACTTGGGCGTCATGGCCAATCAGAGAAAACGCGGAAGCACGCGACGCACTCTTCCGCTGGGAATAAGCTACACGCTTCCGGGTTGGGCGACTGTCCATACTAGCACAATTGGCGGTGTTAGCGGGTGGGAAACCCGGCGTGGGTGGGTCCTGGTCGTTGTAAACAGCGACTCCTACAGTTCGGTCGGGGCGCCTGCACAGCAATGGAAGGATCTAGGAGAGGTAGTGTGACCTTCCACACGTTACACTCTCCCAGTGAGAGTTCGCACTGCCAGGTGAAAAGAAGTGGTGGGCTGGGTACACATGTGTCGGAGGAAGCATGTGATAGTCTCCGCCCTCCCAGACCGACGGTAGGGTGTAGAGTGTGCAACGACCAGGAAGGGGATTGGGAATTGGCATAACGACTAACATTGGGAGGGGAGAAAAACGGAAAAAGAAGGGGGGGAAATATAATAAAAAAAAATTATTAAAAAATCACCACAAAGCAACTTAATTTTGCAACACATGGTGAGAGTGGTGTTACCATTTACATTTACATTTAGTAATTTATCCAAAGCGACTTACAAGTTCTGTACAGCAAGTCAGCAGGAAGGGTACAACTCTGGCAGCTAAGGGTAAGTAACATTGTTTGCCAAACAGTGTTGAACTTGAGTGATATAGATTTGAGTGCATATTAGCATAGTATGTAATAATATAGACAAGGTAGATTCCTTAGTAGCAGAGTGCATACTACTAAAAAAAAAATATATATATATATTTTAGATATTGATTGAAGAAGTCGGTTTTTAGTCAACGAAAATAAAAAAATAAAAACAGCAGGAAGTACATCATCCTTCTCACGCCATGTCCTGTGCTCTCAGTTCCCTCCCCAGGCCAGCTCCTCCAGCGGGTACAAAGTGTGGGGAACTTCCCCACCACACCTCGACACCCACTCAAAGCCACCGCTTACGTCAGCCCCACGGTCCAGCAAGGTCCCCCTTCCACCACCCTCTCCTCCTCCGTCAGCCTCCACTCCATCTCCAGCAACGGTGCGCTGATCCAGCCCCTCAAACACAACAGTACCTCCGTCCCCCAGCCCCTCAAAGCCACCGCCACCTCCCAGCTCACTGCCCCGCGCAGCTCCCTACCTCGCCCGGCTTCCTTTATAGGCTCTAGCGGGACTCCTCGTGCCAGCAAGATCGCACAGCCCGCGCGCAGGTAAGAGCCTATACGTGACTATATGCTGCATCTGTGCGCGGTAGAAAATAGTCATTGACCAACATGCTTTGCTCACAGCGGGTGTTGTTAGCTAATGGCTTTTGTATCATGATTTAATTTGTTTAATTCATTTTAGTCCTGACTAGGGAAGCACCGATATCATTACTGGTAAATTCTCTCTATCTGAGAATTTCCACGGTACTAAATTCTGATACCAAGAGATCAAAGAAAAGTGACCTGATTTGCTGCATTTTTAACACATCTCTCTAATAAAATTGTATTATATATCTCAATCATTTTTGTCCAATGACATAAACGAATGGTCTCAAAGTCTGTACTGTTGAGTAAAAGAAAAGAAAACTGATAGTTCAGTACTCTGATAGTTTAGTACTCTGATAGTTCAGTACTCTGATAGTTTCAAGTTCAAGTTTCTTTATTAGTTGTCATACAAAAATACAGAATACTTTTATATGAAATGCTTTTTTCTGTTATGCTCCTGAGAGTGTGCTAGATAAAAATAGATAAAGTATAAAATAGAAAGTCAAAAGTACGTAAACAAAGTGTAAACAAAAGTGTTCAATATACATATATACAATATACAATACAGAGTAGAAAAGATGTGTGAGTTACAATACAATACAGTATACAGTACAATGCAGAAATGAGATGAGGTACAACTTGTCTTAGGGTAAGGTGCAATGAGGTATGAATTGTAGTGCAAATCTCTTTACCAATAAATATAAAGTGTGTTAAAGTGTCTAAAGTGGGTGCTACAGTGAGTTGTTTATTTAAAGTGAGTGTGTACGTGATAGTCCTGACTCCTGGTCGCTAGGAGCTTCTCTTTGTGATGGAGTATCATTCTTTCACTAACCTCCCAACCTGCTTCTTTTAATCCTGCAGTTTATTGCCCCCCCCAAAGAGCCTGGCCGCCCTGAGCGCACTGAGGGACGGCAGCTGGAAGGACGGCTGCTACTGAACCAAGCCTGAGGCCCAGGTCAACAGCTGTACAGGGTAACTGAAGACTAACTGAAGATTATTGTGTCCCGGCCAGAGGGACCAGTCTTTGGACTGTGACCCAAGGAGTGAGTGACTGTTAAAACACTTTTAGTGTTTTAGTCACTGTCTTAGTGGACTAAGTAGAGACTTGAGAGAGAGCTGCGTGGGTCCAGCAGGCTGGATCTTTACCTTTACCACCTGCTGAAACACAGACTAACACATTTTAGAATTACTGTACCTGGCAATATGCTGAGAAACAATTATTTTATATGATATATGAACTGGTTCCTTCTTGGTATTCATTTTTGAGTTGGAGACGTGGATGATTTTATGCTTTCATTCAGTAGAAAGGTCAGGGGAGGGAAAACTACAGCTTATGCTTTCCTATAATATGAGTAATGCTTATAATGGTTTTCTATGACATTAATTTCGCCATGATTAATTTCAGTTACATTTGTGGTGTGAAAAATGAAGTTGAAACTGCAATTGAAAGCGTTGTTACATTTTGTGCCTGTTCTAAAAGTGGTGGGATTCACATCAATTGTATTTATTGTTTCTTTGGAACTTAGAGCACTTTTATCAGAATTGTCATTAACACCCCGCAATACAATATCTGCTTCTTTTGTTTCTTTAGTGAAGAATGACACTCAACCTAAAAGGTTAGCTCTAGGGAAAACCGTCTTTTTGGCTAGTTTCTTATCATTATTGTTTACATGACAGCTGTTTTTAACGTTCTTTGGAGAACATTATTACTGCAATGATATTGCACATGGCGCATCTGAAGCGTTTTATGGAACACAAGGAATTGAAGAGGAGGTGCATTTTTTAAATGAATAAAAAAGCTTTTCAAAAAGAAATATTTCCTGTCGCTCCATTTTTTTCTGGAATACAATTAATTTGTATTCAATGCATTGAAAAAGTAACTTACCAATATACTTTAATATTATGTCATTGACCTCAAACCCGCCCTATTTTCTTGATCCTGCAATCGCAAATGTTGCTTCCTATGCTTCCTACAGCCCCCTCAGCATCAACGGGGCACCGGTTGAGAGAGTGAACAGTTTTAAGTACCTTGGAGTCCACATATCTGAGGACTTGACATGGACCACACAAATTGACAGTGTTGTGAAGAAGGCACGGCAACGCCTCTACTTCCTCAGGCGCCTAAGGAAGTTCCAAGTCAGTCAGAAGATCCTTAAGAACTTCTACTCATGTACAATAGAGAGCATCCTGACTGGCAATATCACCTCCTGGTTTGGGAATAGCACCGGACAAGACCGTAGCAGACTACAGAGAGTGGCCCGTTCAGCCGAGCGCACAATTGGAGGGGGGCTTCCCACTCTCCAGAACATTTACAACAAGCGGTGCAGGGGTAAGGCTAAGATAATTATCAAGGACTCCAGCCACCCAAACAACTGCCTCTTTGAACTGCTGCGGTCAGGCAAGCTATACCGGAGTCTCATGGCAAGCACAGAAAGACTCAGAAGAAGCTTCTATCCCCAGGCCATCAGGTTGCTCAACGAACAATAACACTATGCAACAACCATCAAATGCACTCACAGCACACACATCCACACTGAGAGAAAACGGGGTTTATTCAATGTATGTGATGTATAGATTGGGGGGAGATGGTAGCATGTAACGGTGCCAGAGAGGTCGAAGTGCATGCTGACGGTGGAAGCAGGAGACGGTGGTTCAGTAGAGCAGGGTGATTGTGAGCACCACACTGAGCAGGGCCGAATGTTGACATTCCTTGTAAGAACACATTGATAAGAGCGAGTGTGGGCCCAGAGAGCAGGGCGGAGAGAGGTTCATCTTAATGAAACAGGAATGAAATGTTTTGAAATGTGTGAACGGTTATTAGCAGTTGTCATGACAGCGTTGCATGACAACCAGGAGAGGGGCGGGGGCCGTCGTTGCTATGACGAAGATCCTATAAAGCTGACAGTGTTTCCGGGTGTAAGCCAGACCAAGAGCGGCTAAGGGCAGACTACAATCTGACTAGGACTGAGAGACTCTCTCCTCTCATCACGGAGAGGGGGGGGGGAGGAGGAGGAATGACACATCATCATTAGCTTCGGCTAACGGGAGAAGGGTTCTGGCTACGACCAGGCCTGACCACCATTGGACTGAATAGCAGAAAGACGATAGACTGAACACACCGAAAGATCTTTAGAATAGATCTTACAAGGACAATACGAATTGGTTCCCATCTGATTATGAGGTCTCTGTTTATATCAATAAACAACGCTTTTCCTTGTAAGGTAGTACGTTGTCGAGTGTCGAATTCTTACGAAGGTGGAGAATTATTATGGTTTGCGGACCGCACTAACTGGGAGAGATAAGGGTTGAATCAGCCAGTATATGAGACGTCAGGATCATTAAAATTACACAACGCAGAGGAGTGGATGGAGAGCCAAACAGACGAAGACGTGATACTGGCCAGATTGATCAGAATCTAACAACACGCACACACTCACTTTAAACAAACAACACACTGCAGCACCCACTCTCCACACTTTAGAACACCTAAACACACTTTATATTGATTGGTAAAGGATTTGCACTACAACCCATACCTCATTACACCTTACTGTAAATTGTACCTAAATTGTACCTCATCCCATTTCTGCTTTGCACTATATAGTATATTGCATAGTATATTGTATGGTAACTCAGTTACTTCTATTCTGCATTGAACATTGTACATATGTATATACTGAACACTGTCTACGTACGTGACTTCTATTTTTTACTTCTATTTTTTACATGCTATACTATTTTATTTCATACTTATCTTTTTTGTCTAGCACAGTCTCTGGAGCGTAACAGAAAGAAGCATTTTGTATAAAAGTATTCTGTACTTCTGTGTGACAACTATTAAAGAAACTTGAAACTTGAAACTATGTTTGTCCGAGGAAAGCAAAGCAAAAGCAATTGGGATTGGATGATCAAGAAAAGGACTTGAGATAGGCTAATTATCCCTTGTGCCATATACTATGGTGAGTGCACTCGTAGGTAAAAGGTGGGTGAGCGGTGCGGATGATGGACATGTTGTCAGGTGGGCACTTCCCCGTCGTAGAGGTTTCATTGAGTTAGACCCACGACACCTCAAGGAAAGCTCCAGTGTCTTGGAACCACCCTCCTCTAGACCCTGCACTGCAGCATCTCTGTCTTCAACAAGAACCACTTCAACATCTACATGTCAACAAATACAGCACAAATACAACTACATCCAAGTGCAGCTTTGTGAAGGCCTATACTCAGTATCAACACTGGGTGGCGCTGTTACACAATGTGATGAGTAGTACATACTATGATGCCATGACATTGCTTTGGATCCAGACCTTGAAAAGCTATGGCTAAAGTCAAAAATCCTCTGTATTGAGTCATTCGGTAATCAGATCAACGGTTTGTAGGTAATTCTGCCATGATCGTGTGATGTCTGTATAGATTCTAACATGGAGCACCGTATTTACACTAAAGATGATCAGCCACAAAAGAGACCCTGGAGCCAAAGTGACTAATCTTTAACTGGACAGTATGTTGATGTTAAATCTCCGTGGCAACGTTGAGGAAGTTTAGTTTAGTAGCATAAGGGAACAGCTCAGAGTAATAGGTGAGTGAGTAATATATCTTTGTTAGCTCTCAAACATTATGAAATACATGTAAAGCAATAATGGATACACTTATATATAAAGATAGCATTTTATTCATTTGATTTTGTACAGACAATTCAACAAAACTGACCAGAGGTGTGTGTGGTGTTTGAGATCATGTCCAGCCAAGCACAAGAGGTATACAATTGTGTGTGTGTGTGTGTGTGTGTGTGTGTGTGTGTGTGAGAGTGTACTATTTACTATTTCAGAGACAACATCAAAAGCACACCACATCAAAACATATCCACTGGTATCTTCTTCAAATCACTAAGCACAAAGAATGTTTTTGCTAAATGTGCACATGATTTTCCTGTATAGGATGCTGTAATTAACCTTAAGACAGTGCAGGAGCTGTCCAGGCAGATTGGCTTTGAGTGGACAGTCCTTGCCTATGAACTGGGCTTCACCAGGAATGAGGTGCGACAGTTCCAAATCAAATCCACTGAGAAGAGAGTCCAGGCCAGGAACATGTTGGAGAGCTGGTATAATAGATGCTTGTTTTGTGTGTGTGTGTGTGTGTGTGTGTGTGTGTGTGTGTGTGTGTGTGTGTGTGTGTGTGTGTGTGTGTGTGTAGGTGTGTAGATGTGCGTGTAGGTGTGTGCATGTGGGTGTGTCATTTAACCTTGGGTCGCATTGTAAGGGGAAAATGGCTGACCTGATAAAAGCGACAGGGCAATTTCTTTGGTTCACCATTTCACTACCACACTACAAAGGGTTACAATATAAGATACAAGATACAAGATACTTTAATGCCACACAACAATGGTTGGTGGTAATTGTTTTCGGTACAGATGTTAAGCACTGGTTACATCAAACATGAAACAGACATCAAACCAGGGGCGGATTTAGGATTTTAACTTCGACACCACAACCTTTAACTTATACCACCACCTTAAAGCAGACAAAAGGCACTTAAATTCACACCCTTTAATTAATGAAGCAAACTATAATAATTTATAATAATAATAATAATAATAATAATAATAATAATAATAATAATAATAATAATAATAATAACAATAATAACAATAATACACTGTGTTTGTATAGCACCTTTCATACACGAATTGCAGCTCAAAGTGCTTCACAGCAGTACAAAAAGACAGGCATAAAATGAGCACAACATTGGCAGATCAAGAGCAATGCATAAAGTGCAGACATAAAGCATAAAATAGATAGCAGTAAAATAGACAAAGTCAAGGTAAGACATAGAACATTAAATCACATCGTTTTTCATATTAGGATCTAAGATCTAGGGTTAACTCGCCGAACGTTGAGCGCCAGGACCCCCGAAAACCAGAGTATAGTCAGGTTTTCATCGTTGTTTCTTTTATTCGATATTTCCATTCATAAAGACATGCTGGCAGCCTGTGTTATCACTGGGGATGGGTCTGAGATCTCAAAAGTCCAATACCGCCGCCTAACACCTTGCGGCCGCTATTGCACTCCATTTGAAACGATGTGGCTTGGTGTCTGTCATTTTGGAAATGACACCAGACCACCCTGAAACTACACTCATATTCACGACGGTATAAAACGGAAATGTATGGATGGAAAAATGATCAGTTTTTTGCATCTTGACCGGAAGAAACTCAATGACAATCGACTATATTATTAGATCCATAGCTATAATATATAATATAGCTTTAGGCCTGCAAACACAGCCACGTATCCCCATGTTAAAAGGCGCTGGCCTTTCAACAGTAACAGTAAACAGCGCCATCTGGCGCTGAAAGTGTTAATATGCGTCTTTGTTTACGGTTTGATTATCACTGATACAAAGTAAAATAGTGCAGTGCAATAAAATAGTTAGTAAAATAGAATAAAATAATGCAATAGTGCATTGCAATAAAATAGTTATCATCGTATTCTTTCGGGAGGCCGGTAAGGAGTGCATTACAGTAGTCGAGTCGGCTTGAGATAAAGGCATGGATCTGGTTTTCAGCGTCCTTTTGATTTATAAATGGCCGTACTTTAGCTATGTTTCTAAGGTGGAAGAATTATGTTTTTGTCAACTTGTTGATTGTGATTTAAAGCTTAGGTCTGAGTCTACCATAACACCAAGACTTAACTCACTCAAATACAGTTAGCAGCTGGATAGACTACAGATGAAAATGTGCTTCTGCTAAATCTGGTGCAAACATATTTTCATGTAACAATGATTAATTGTCAAAAAAAAAGAAAAAAAATTATGATATTTTCTTTTTTTCTTTTTTTAATAGATTCAGGGCTTTTCAGAAAACATTCAGGGCTTGAGCCCAAGTAGCCACCCCCTAGCCCCGCCCCTGCATCAAACATCAAAAATGTCAAAAACGCCCCCCCCTCCCACTCCCACAATAAATACATATATACATAAATACATATAGGACAGTCACGGTAACAGTGTCAGTCAGTGACAGATGCTTGCCCGTCTGTGCAAAGGGGGGCGGGCCAGGGTGTTCAGTGTTTGATTTTGATTTGATTTGATTTGAAGTCTTTATTTCGAACATGCAATGAATACAACAAACAATAACAAAAAGCAAAACAACTCAATCTGCATGTTCGAAAAGGAGTAGGAAGAAGTATACACTTATTTAATCCTACCCCTTTTCCACTACTCAAATGAGTGTACTATTTTAAACATAAAAAAGAAAAGAAAAAAATATATATATATATGCAAAACAAAAAACAAAAACTATATATGTATAAAATAAAATAAAATAGAAAACAAAATAAAAATGTAAATACCCGTGAATATCAAGTCCCTTCCTCATCCCTGTACCTTGTGAACATAATTTCCTTATACATCAGTTTGAATTGTCTCATGTTTGGACATTGCTTTAGCACCACATTTAGACTGTTCCACAGTTTCACTCCACATATCGAGATGCAGTGTTTTTCTCATGGTAGTGCGTACGTTTAGCACCTTTAAATTGTGTTCTCCCCTCAGATTATAACCCCCCTCCCTATCAAAGAACTGCTGTGGGGAAAAAACTGTTTGTGAAGCGTGTGTGTCTGGTTAGGATGGACCTGTAGCGACCTGAGGGCATGTGCTGGAATAAGTGGTGTGCTGGGTGAGAGGGGTCGTTGACTATTTTAACAGAGCGGGTGACTGTGCGTGAGGTGTAGATGGAGTCCAGAGAGGGGAGGGGACAGCCAATTATTTTGGAGGCTGTCTTGATGATGCGTTGGAGTTTGTGTTTGGTGTGTTTGTCAGTGGAACCGTACCAGACTGTGATGGATGAGGTAAGGATACTTTGAATTATGGCAGTGTAAAATTGGACCAGCAGGTGTTGTTGGACTCTGTACTTCCTCAGTTGTCTGAGGAAGTACAGGCGCTGCTGGGCCTTTTTGATGATGGCAGTGGTGTTAATGTCCCATTTGAGTTTATTGCTGATGTGGGTGCCGAGGAACTTGAATGAATCAGTTTGGGTTATGGGTTGGTCTGCGATGGTTATTGGGAGTATGGGTGTTTTTTTTTAAGTCCGAAGTCTAGGGCAATTTCCATGGTTTTGGAGGTGTTACTGTTGAGCAGGAGGTTGTTGGATGCGCACCACCTCACTGCTCTGTCCACCTCCTGCCGGTAAATGGACTCGTTGTTGTTGGAGATGAGGCCCAGGATGGTGGTGTCGTCGGCGTACTTGAAGGCCTTGACTGAGCTGTCCAGGGGGGTGAACTGGTTGGTGTGAGGGAGAAGAGCCAAGGGGAAAGGACGCAGCCCTTTAGGGTAGGGTTAACGCTTTTACTACCACACTACAAAGGGTTAACGCTTTCACTACCACACTACAAAACTCATGTACATATACCGATATGCCCTACTTTGATTACTTGTATTATTGCACAATGTCATTCTATTGGATTCTTATTATATTATTATTATTGTATTATGCACAATCGTTGCGGGCAAGACCCCCCGCATTTCATTGTATACTTGTATGCCGTGACAAATAAAACTCTTGACTTTGTGAGGTTTTGCCCGCTGCTCACTACCTTTTCTCTGGTTCTTTAAGCCAGTACTGTTTATTTTCCCTTCTCACTCACTCTCTCTAGCCCCCACCCTCTCGTTCCTTACCCTTAGTGGCCACACCTGTTCGATATTCTATTATCTCTCGCACCTGTGGTGGCAGGCTAATTAGTCCCCCTGTGGGCTTTAAATACCAGGGCGCTTCCCCTCGTTTTGGCGTGGGGTCGTGTTGTATACTTGCCGAGTCATATTCTCTAAACATCTAGACTTTTTCGGGAGATCCTCTGTCTGCCTATGCTGTTCCATTCTCCGGCGTCGAGATGTTTGCTCCAGCCTTCGCCAGCTGTCGCCGTTGCCTGTGGGGGAGACTGGTCTGCGCTCCCTGTACTTCCACGGGAGGCACCCCAGCGTTCCACTGCAGACCCCCGCGCAGCTGTTCGTCCTGACGCACATCCAGACCAGCGCAGACGCTCTCCAGTCCTCAGCGCGCAACGCGCATCTTCCAAGGACGCTCGAGCTTGGCACGCTCTCCAGACCAGCGCGCAACGCGCATCTTCCAAGAACCCTCGAGCTTGGCACGCTCTCCAGACCAGCGCGCAACGCGCATCTTCCAAGGACGCTCGAGCTTGGCACGCTCTCCAGACCAGCGCGCAACGCGCATCTTCCAAGGACGCTCGAGCTTGGCACGCTCTCCAGACCAGCGCGCAACGCGCATCTTCCAAGAACCCTCGAGCTTGGCACGCTCTCCAGACCAGCGCGCAACGCGCATCTTCTAGACCTTCGTGCTTGGCACACTCCTCCTCGCAGACGCACCCCGACGCGTCTCTCGGTTCCGGTGCGCACTCAAGCAGTGGCGCACCACTCTGTTCCTCGGCTCCGACAGTCGGCTACCCGGTGACGACACCTTCGCCACCGCCGCCTGTTCCAGCACCACTCTGTCCTCGGCTCCGACAGTCGGCTACCCGGTGACGACACCTTCGCCACCGCCGCCTGTTCCAGCACCACTCTGTCCTCGGCTCGGACTGCCGGCTCCCCGGTGGCGATACCCTCGCCACCGCCGCCTGTTCCAGCACCACTCTGTCCTCGGCTCGGACAGCCGGCGCCCCGGTGGCGACGCTCTCGCCCCGCTGCCTGTTCCTGCACCACTCTGTCCTCGGCTCGGACAGCCGGCACCCCGCCGCTGCTGTTCCTGCACCATTACGCATTACGGTCTGGGTGAGTTTTGACTGTCAGGATCATCTCCGTTTTCGTGTGTTTCTTAACACTGAAGTTTACCACCTTTTTAATCTGACAGTCACTCACCCAGCGTTGTGCCTCTGTTTGTTTTCACTGGGATATTATTTTGGACGTTACATCTCCCACTGTGTGTTTGTTCACACCGAAGATAGTATTCACTTTTGGATTGTTTTTGGAACTTTGCTCTTTGTGTATTTTACACGAAGATAGTTTTTACTTTGATAACTTTTGTATTTGGACTAGTCACCTCTCCTGCATCTGCTCTGTTTTCCCCTTTGTACTTTAACCCTCTCCTCTCTCCCTCTCGGCCGCTGTTACCCACCTCGGAGATCTGCCGAGAGAGTTCTGCAGAGCGGCCCTGATGTTTCCCACCAGTCCCCAGTTTCCTCCCTGTCCCCAGCCCGCCTCCGCGGGTCTCTGTCCCCAGTTCCTCCCTGTTCCCCAGCCCGCCTCCGCGGGCCTCAGTCCCCTCTGTCCCTAGTTCTCCCCTTCTAGTTCCACCTAGTTCCTGGTCCCAAGTTCTCCCCTTCTAGTTCCACCTAGTTCCTTGTCCCTAGTTCTCCTAGTCCCCAGTTCTCCTGTTCCCTAGCTCTCCTTGTCCCGACATCTCCTAGTCTCTAGTTCCTCTGTTTCTTTAAGCCTTCCCCTAGCGTTCCTTTAATGTTCCCCTAGCGTTCCTTTAACCTTCCCTTAGTGTTCCCCTTTTCCTGCCCGCCTCTTAAAGGCACCTTCCTTCCCCTCATATTATATTCCTGTATTTGTGATTCTCCCTTAAAGGGACAGTGCCCTTTTCCCTGTTTTTTCCCTGTTGTTCAATAAATATCTGTTTCTTGGCAAACCATCATACCTGTCTTGTGTTGTGCGATTGGGGTCGGTTACAAACCATAACAGTACGACCCCACCAAATCGACGACCCCAGCCAGCACAGACGGTGTATGTTGAGTTTGCCTTTTTTTTTCTTCTCTTGTTCCCTCTAGCTCCCCTGTTAGCCCAGTTTAGCTTCCTTGTTAGCCCTGTTTAGCTCCCTTGTTAGCCGGTTAGCTCCCCTGTTTGCTTCCCGTTTAGCCCTGTTTGACCCCCCTGTAGCTAGCCATGCCCTGGCAGCTAACCCAGTCCCTCGGCAGAGCCCCTGTCTGCCAGCCTAGCTCCGGCAGCTAGCGCAGCCTCTATGTTGATGTAACAGTGCAGCTAGCATAGGCCCTGTAGCTATCAGTGCCTTGGCAGCTACCCTTTCCCCCTGCTAGCCTAGCTCGGCAGCTAGCGCAGCCTCTATGTTGATGTAGCAGTACAGCTAGCATAGGCCCTGTGGCTATCAGTGCCCTGGCAGCTACCCTTTCCCTCTGCTAGCCTAGCTCCGGCAGCTTGCGCAGCCTCTATGTTGATGTAGCAGTACAGCTAGCATAGGCCCTGTAGCTGTCAGTGCCCTGGCAGCTAACCTTCCCTCTGCTAGCCCTTTTCCCGGTGCTACCATGGTTACCCCTTTTGCTACCCTGCTTGCCCCTCAGTTCTCTAGACCAGTTCTCTAAACCAGTTCTCTAGACCAGTTCTCTAGCCCGGTTCTCTAGCCCAGTTCTCTAGACCAGTTCTCTAGACCAGTTCTCTAGACCAGTTCCTCTAGACTAGTTCTCTAGACCCAGTTCCTCTAGACCAGTTCCCCCAGTTGCCCCTCTGCTACCCTAGTTACCCCTCGGCGACCCTGTTTCTTTTGCTAGCCCCACTCTTGTGGTGGCTTCCCCTGCTGGCTTGGCCAGTACCGTCTTGTTTTGCCCCCTGCCACTCTGTCTGTATTTGTTTTGGGTCGCCGGGTGGCTCCCGTTGGAGGGGGGGATACTGTGAGGTTTTGCCCGCTGCTCACTACCTTTTCTCTGGTTCTTTAAGCCAGTACTGTTTATTTTCCCTTCTCACTCACTCTCTCTAGCCCCCACCCTCTCGTTCCTTACCCTTAGTGGCCACACCTGTTCGATATTCTATTATCTCTCGCACCTGTGGTGGCAGGCTAATTAGTCCCCCTGTGGGCTTTAAATACCAGGGCGCTTCCCCTCGTTTTGGCGTGGGGTCGTGTTGTATACTTGCCGAGTCATATTCTCTAAACATCTAGACTTTTTCGGGAGATCCTCTGTCTGCCTATGCTGTTCCATTCTCCGGCGTCGAGATGTTTGCTCCAGCCTTCGCCAGCTGTCGCCGTTGCCTGTGGGGGAGACTGGTCTGCGCTCCCTGTACTTCCACGGGAGGCACCCCAGCGTTCCACTGCAGACCCCCGCGCAGCTGTTCGTCCTGACGCACATCCAGACCAGCGCAGACGCTCTCCAGTCCTCAGCGCGCAACGCGCATCTTCCAAGGACGCTCGAGCTTGGCACGCTCTCCAGACCAGCGCGCAACGCGCATCTTCCAAGAACCCTCGAGCTTGGCACGCTCTCCAGACCAGCGCGCAACGCGCATCTTCCAAGGACGCTCGAGCTTGGCACGCTCTCCAGACCAGCGCGCAACGCGCATCTTCCAAGGACGCTCGAGCTTGGCACGCTCTCCAGACCAGCGCGCAACGCGCATCTTCCAAGAACCCTCGAGCTTGGCACGCTCTCCAGACCAGCGCGCAACGCGCATCTTCTAGACCTTCGTGCTTGGCACACTCCTCCTCGCAGACGCACCCCGACGCGTCTCTCGGTTCCGGTGCGCACTCAAGCAGTGGCGCACCACTCTGTTCCTCGGCTCCGACAGTCGGCTACCCGGTGACGACACCTTCGCCACCGCCGCCTGTTCCAGCACCACTCTGTCCTCGGCTCCGACAGTCGGCTACCCGGTGACGACACCTTCGCCACCGCCGCCTGTTCCAGCACCACTCTGTCCTCGGCTCGGACTGCCGGCTCCCCGGTGGCGATACCCTCGCCACCGCCGCCTGTTCCAGCACCACTCTGTCCTCGGCTCGGACAGCCGGCGCCCCGGTGGCGACGCTCTCGCCCCGCTGCCTGTTCCTGCACCACTCTGTCCTCGGCTCGGACAGCCGGCACCCCGCCGCTGCTGTTCCTGCACCATTACGCATTACGGTCTGGGTGAGTTTTGACTGTCAGGATCATCTCCGTTTTCGTGTGTTTCTTAACACTGAAGTTTACCACCTTTTTAATCTGACAGTCACTCACCCAGCGTTGTGCCTCTGTTTGTTTTCACTGGGATATTATTTTGGACGTTACATCTCCCACTGTGTGTTTGTTCACACCGAAGATAGTATTCACTTTTGGATTGTTTTTGGAACTTTGCTCTTTGTGTATTTTACACGAAGATAGTTTTTACTTTGATAACTTTTGTATTTGGACTAGTCACCTCTCCTGCATCTGCTCTGTTTTCCCCTTTGTACTTTAACCCTCTCCTCTCTCCCTCTCGGCCGCTGTTACCCACCTCGGAGATCTGCCGAGAGAGTTCTGCAGAGCGGCCCTGATGTTTCCCACCAGTCCCCAGTTTCCTCCCTGTCCCCAGCCCGCCTCCGCGGGTCTCTGTCCCCAGTTCCTCCCTGTTCCCCAGCCCGCCTCCGCGGGCCTCAGTCCCCTCTGTCCCTAGTTCTCCCCTTCTAGTTCCACCTAGTTCCTGGTCCCAAGTTCTCCCCTTCTAGTTCCACCTAGTTCCTTGTCCCTAGTTCTCCTAGTCCCCAGTTCTCCTGTTCCCTAGCTCTCCTTGTCCCGACATCTCCTAGTCTCTAGTTCCTCTGTTTCTTTAAGCCTTCCCCTAGCGTTCCTTTAATGTTCCCCTAGCGTTCCTTTAACCTTCCCTTAGTGTTCCCCTTTTCCTGCCCGCCTCTTAAAGGCACCTTCCTTCCCCTCATATTATATTCCTGTATTTGTGATTCTCCCTTAAAGGGACAGTGCCCTTTTCCCTGTTTTTTCCCTGTTCAATAAATATCTGTTTCTTGGCAAACCATCATACCTGTCTTGTGTTGTGCGATTGGGGTCGGTTACAAACCATAACAGACTTGACTTGACTACAAAGTGTTAAAGCTTTCACTACAACATTACAGAAGGTTAACCCTTTCACTACCACACTACAGAAGGTTAACCCTTTCACTACCACCCTACAAAGTGTTAACGCTTTCACTACCACACTACAGAAGGTTAACCCTTTCACTACTACACTACAAAGTGTTAACGCTTTCACTACCACACTACAGAAGGTTAACCCTTTCACTACCACACTACAAAGTGTTAACCCTTTCACTACCACACTAAAAAAAGTATTTATTTATTTAACCAGCAGGTCAATTAATAAGAACAAATTCTTATTTACAATGACCGCCTGGCGAGAGGACAAAAGGTCCCCTCGAAAACGCACTGACTACCATTAACCCGGTTAACCGTCTGTAGTAAGTTCATGAAGTTCATGAAGACCTTAGTGTTCTTAGCTGATGACCTACACACACATTTTTAATCATCAATATTGAATTTTCCTACCAGGACCTGTTGCTGAATCATTTACCACCTAGAGTAGAGTAACCCAGTCATTTGAAGATAACACATAAAAGTGCAAGAGATGGTGTCTTGTGATGTCTTAAAATCGTAAAAGTAAAACTCAAGTTACCCCCCCCCCTGCTCCTATCACCTCTGTCACCCCACATTGCAGGTCTGGACAAAGCTTCAGTCAAAAGAATGTGTTCCATTTTAATCCCTGGATTATGATATAAACCATCTAGTGTTCACTGTGTTAGAGCCTTATTAACAGATTATTGGCCTCATACATCTCACATTTACTCACTTGAAGGGGAATGTACAGATATACCGGGACATTTCCACATTTAGCGTAACACTTTTTGTTTTAGTAAACAATAAATAATAATAAACTAGCTTTAAGCTCTCTTTATGCCTCCATTATCACTGTCAACTTGGTTGACAGAGTCGTCTGTGTTCTTCTTCTCCAGACTTGGTAGCTCAGCGAGGAGAGAAGCTGGAATTGCTGATTGACAAGACAGAAAACCTCGTTGACTCTGTGAGTTTAAAGGCCCACTAATGATCATCCGGTTGGGAAAGCTTTACTTACAATATTCTCACACTTCTGTTCTCGCAATAATCAGTTAATATAGACTAAGGCTGAGACCACTTATCGATAACTGTGAAATCGATAAGTGGCGTCACTTATCGATTTTTTTTGCATGTGTACATTTTTTTATAATAATAAAATAAAATAAATGTAAATACTTTTTTCTTAAATCTTTTTTTATTTATTATTTAACGTTAGTTTGTGTGTGTGTCACGTGCACTCACTGTAGTTTTTGCGATGCTGTAGTTGGCCCACAACAGCGAGTAGTATTCTTTTAAAATAATAATACAAAAATCTATTTATCGATAATTTTGTCCCGATTTATCGATTCTTCCAAATGGCATATCGTCTCAGTCTTAATATAGACTACCTGTTTTTGGTCTAGTCCTTGTTTCTGAAGTGTGTGTGTGTGTGTGTGTGTGTGTGTGTGTGTGTGTGTGTGTGTGTGTGTGTGTGTGTGTGTGTGTGTGTGTGTGTGTGTGTGTGTGTGTGTGTGTGTGTGTGTGTGTGTGTGTGTGTGTGTGTGTGAGATATAGAGAGAGAGGGGGGTGAGAGAGATGAGGAAGGGGCAAAAGAGAAAAAGAGCTGTGAGAGTGTGTGTGTGAGGGAGAGAGGGGGGTGTGTGATTAATCAGCCCTTGTGTGTGTGAATGTAACAAGTTCCTAACGTTTTCTTTCCCCTATTATTTCATGCACACTTTATTCATTGTTTTAAATTATTATTTTCTTTTAAGTTATTTTGTGCATCACTCTGTTTTGAATTTGATGCAAATTTGCAATGCATGAGGGTCATCCTTTTGTGTTAAATGGCTGCACAAAGCAAGCATTTGTTGACTCGCATGTTGATAAGAGTATTAAAACTTGGAACTTGAAAAAGATCTGTTTAAGGTAAAAAAAAAAATGCGATTAATTTGCGATTAATCGCGAGTTAACTATGGACAATCATGCGATTAATCGAGTTAAATATTTTAATCGTTTGACAGCACTAATATCTGTACATCCCTTACCTACTCTTACTAGTTATACCGCTGACCAGTGACTTACTACCATAGTGTCTTTATACCTTTATCACTGTACATAATAATACTATAACACTGTACGTAGATCTGATTAGTACTATTACTCAGCACTACTCATTTATATAATTTATATCTAGTTTAATCACCTGTATTTTTATATTGCACTTTCCTGTTACATTAGTCTAACAACTCTGGTTAGATGCCAAACTTCTTTTCATTGTACTGTACTTGTGCTGTACGATGACAATACATTTGAATGCAATCTAATAACCCACGTATCAAATGTCCCCTTCCTCCCTCCTCCAGTCAGTCACCTTCAAGACCACCAGTCGTAACTTGGCCCGTGCCATGTGTATGAAGAACCTCAAGCTCACTGTCATCATAGTGATGGTGTGTCTGGTAAGTATCTTAGAAGCCGGTAGGAGAAGAGACAACATGCATTGACCTAGCCCCTGAAAACAGAGCAGTGTTTTGCAGGACGGACACTATATCAAAAGTTCACACCTCGTTTCTCACCTGTGTCGCCCCTCGCCCGCAACATCCAAATCGTTGCTCCGTGATCGCTCTAAACCTGTCTGGCTCGGGAATCTGAAAAAGTTTGTAGATGGCAGAATACCACCCATTATTTACAAATGCATCCTATTTGACACTCCATGTCTGAGACTGTCACGCTTGCCAGTTGCCAGTACATGGAGTGCGACGTCACCAGCAAACTTGTTTCAGCCTAGCGTTGTGCGGTGAAAGCAGAGCAGCTGTATCACAAGAAATGCATAGGTGAGCCAGTTCAGTTTTTGGGGCCTTTGATAGTGTCCATCCAGATGTAAAAGTCCGATTTGTAGGGCATCAAAGACGGAACAAAAAACGTCTTACTGTCACGCACTCTTCCTAATATACTAACATACAACACTGTAGCACTCAAGTCTGAACACTTTGAACATTGTTACTCGGCTGATCGAGTTTTACCCTTCCTACTGACTTGTCGTACAAAACTTGTAAGTTGCTTTGGATAAAAGCGTCAGCTGAATTACTAAACGTAAATGTTACAGGACATAACACAATCACAAGTTTTTTTTTAATCACTTTTTTATTTTCAATTTTCATTTGACAACATAATAATAATAATAATAATAATAATAATAATAATAATAATAATAATAATAATAATAATAATAATAATAATAATAATAATAATAATAATAATAATAATAATAATAATAATAATAATAATAATAATAATAATAATAATGACTGACAATGACAATGACAATGACAAGATAATAAGAAATAATAAATACAGACCAAAACTTAACTAATAAATACAAGATACCAAGTAAAAAATAAAAACAACACAAAAGACAATAGACATTAGACAATAGACCCCCGGATCCCCCAGGACCAACACCACACCCCGCCGCTACATTGTGCCCTTGACCACCTCGGCCACCGCAGTCCACAATTAATTCAATACCTGCCTGTCCCACCCCAACCACACGAGCAGTCGAGATCTCCAAATAAATAACATCCAGCAATGTCAGGGACCAGTTAATTACTGTGAGTTTCTCAGGTTCTTTCCATCTCATAGCTATGCTGTAACACCTGCCAGAATAATTATTTTCTGTTGTATGGATGTTGGTAGTAAAGATATATCGTTTAGAAGTAATGTTGTTGCCGTGAGTAGGGATGCCCCCCGGACAGGGGCGTTTTTAGGGTTAGAAAACATTGGGGGCTTCAGCCCAGGGGGGTGGAGGGGGGGGGGGTAACCCCCCCCCCCCCTCTTTTTTTTTTTTTTTTTTTTTCTTTTTAGCACAGAAATACGCAATTTTAGAGTAATTAGAGATGAATACTGAATAACTAGAATCATTAGAGGTTCTCAAAGTGAGGTCCAGGTCCATGAGAGGGATCTGGGCAGTCCCCATAGAAAATTCAAAGTTAACAGGACCAAATCATCAGTTTCTTATTTATTTATTTAGCCAGATTAAACATTGATCTGGTCCAAGAAGCCCCTACATGATTACAAATATACATATATACATATATATATATATATATATATATATATATATATATATATATATATATATATATACTGTACATACATACACATATACACCAATAACAAAATAAAAACACAGTTAAGAATCATACACATAAGCAAATAAACAAACAAATAAACAAACAAACGAACATATGCACAGCCTATGTACAAAATAAATAAACAGTTCATCTCTAGTCTTTACAGTTTTCTTCAATTGCATAAACACTCAAATCAAAAGTATTACACAATTATCAAAACCTTACACTCAAGGAGCAAAATATAGGCCCAGATTTGCACCCCTACAATGTCAGCCTCACTTTTTGCAAAACAATACACACAGTGATTTGCAAAACACTAAACACACTTGCATTACATTAGACACAGAATGTCAAATTACCACACATATGAGCCAATTGGTTAACACAGCCATCAGATGCACAAACACACCATTGCTTAATTGTAGATACACAATCAGGTTTAAGCACTATAAAAATGCAGCAGGTGAGTTCACCTGTCTTCAACCAAAATGGAAGGAGAGTGAAGTACTGTACACAGAGAACGTGAAAATATACAATACATTCACCAAACACTACACAAGACAACCAATGATGCAGACTGATGAAAATATAAATTTTCTCCCATTTTCCCAAATCAGTCAACATGTCAACATGGAGAATCACAACAAAAAATTATCTTGCCAGATCCAGCTAGGCAAAGAGATAATGTCTAGTATTTTCTGTTTAGATTTTTTCAAAAAGAAATTGTATTACTGTAATTTTAACCTGTACTGGATACAGTATTTTATGTTTGTCTGATATTTGCTGAGCTTACAGTGTTATGCACATATATAGTAGCATGAAAACTGGGACATGTATTGTTGTGATTCTCCATGTTGAAATGTTGACTGATTTGGTTATATGGAGAGAACATTTATATTTTCATCAGTCTGCATCATTGATTTGGGTATATGGAGAGAAAATGTTATTTTTTTCATCAGTCTGCATCATTGATTTGGGTATATGTAGATAAATAAATTATATTTTCATCAGTCTACAGCATTGGTCTTGTGTAGTGTTTGGTGAATTTATTGTATATTTGCACATTCTCTGCGTACTTCACTTACAGTACTCTAATCACTGAGAAGTAGAATTGCTAAATGTGTTTTAGGTTAAGCACAGCAGTGTGTGTAACTGGTTCAAACAGAATTAAGTCATTATGAAATGTGTGTTTCATATGGTAACAAAATTAGTGTATGGTTTTGACAAGTGTTTAATTTAGCAAAGGATCTGAGGTGTTCTGATAATTGTGTGTGTGGTTGTGCTAATTGTGTGTTTTGAAACACCGGGCCCCGTTTTCAAAATCATGCTTAGGCAATCGAAAAAAACTATTGTGTGTTTCATTATATACATATGTTTCAGTCTTCTCATAAAAAAAAGATTCGATTTTTGGGTCTTTTCCTGCCTTTGGTCCGCTTTGCATTCACATCTCAAATGAACCGCAGCAGGGTTCACTTGCAAGAGTGAATGAGCTTTCACACCACCCCAAACCAACCGGACTATCCGAGGTTCGATTAAAGCTTATTATAGGACACTGGACATGGGTATGGATGGCTCCAGGTGCTGCTGCGTTAAAGTGCACATCTTCAATATCTGTACTATTTAAAAGCACAGTGCAGGACACACTCAAAGGTTATCGCACCTCAGAGATGGCAGTGGACATGTATGACAGGACAAAGGCCATATGTAATGGCCTTTGGATTGAGGAACATACTACCAGCCAAAGGAGGAAGCAGAAAAGGATGGGCGAGTATGTAGTTGAGTCATCTTGTGGCACAAGCTCAGACCTCAGCTCAGGAGATCAGCTGAGACAGAGACTGTTCTATCCAGTCGTCGACAGAATACTGCAAGAGCTTGAGAGCAGGTTCTCATGAGTTGGATAACAACTTATGAGAGGCATACAGGCATGTTATCCAGCCTCAGACCAGTTTCTCTCAGTGGAATTGCTGCAACCCCTCGCCACACATTACAATATCCAACTATTGCCAGAGGAGATCACAGTTGCAAAGTGTTTCCTGGTCAGGACAGGCAGAGATGCAGTCCCTACTATCCAAAGTGTCTTTTCCCTCCTGGATGATAATAATAATAATAATAATAATAATAATAATAATAATAATAATAATAATAATAATAATAATAATAATAATAATAATAATAATAATAATAATAATAATAATAATGCATTTGATTTATAATGCGCCTTTCAGGACACTAAAAAAAAAGTCCACAAATCGGTGAATGAAAGAATTATAGGATCAAATGAAAACTACTTACTAAAAATGTTTAAAAGTACTAAAAACCAACAAAAAATACCCACTAACAAACATTCAGCACAGACAATGGGGATGCTGACATAAAAAAAAAAAAAAAAAAAAGTAAAAAAAAAAAGAAAATGTAAACAATTTTTTTTTTTTTTTTTTTTTTTAGATCCGGGGCTAGGAGAAAAACATCCGGGGCTAAAGCCCCGGAAGCCCAGGGCTAACGACGCCACTGATGTAAACAAGACGAAAGTCTTTCTCTGGTCTGCATCCCCTTAACAATTGTATGTATTGAGCTGTACTGTACTGTACCCATTCTGCAATCTGTTAATAAACTTTTCAATCAATCAATCAATCAACAGCGCGGTCAAAATGAGCAAATCCTATTATTGACCAATCTCAAACTCCGCCCTCGTTTCGAGAAAAGCAATAGTCGTGATTGGAGGATCCAGAAAAGAGGGCGGACGTTGAGATTGTCAATATAACCAGGACCAGCTGAGAGTTAATGAGCACGCTCGCAATTCTGCAATTCAAGGACACAAGGTAAATCGGGTGTCCGTTATTATTATAGTGGATCATAAACAAACCTGTCCAGACTACTGTTAGCAGAACTTGCTGGAATATGAAAAGTTAATTTCACGTTGGTTACATTTGACATCACTGTTCTGTTCTTGTTGACAATGTGTGACTTTATTTGAACGTGTAAACCACTTTATATTAGAGAGGGGTCCGTGTACGTTTTGATAGTTCGTTTTTCGTTTCAAAAGGAAAAACGAAAAAACGAAAAAAAAACGGAAATACGAGGTGTTTCCTATTTCCGTTTGAAACCAAAATCGAAAAAACGGGAAAAAACTGAAATACGTGCCTGTTTTTCGTATTTTGGTATCAGAATCAAATGAAAAAAAGGAGTCAATAATGGGCCGTGTACGTTTTGATAGTTCGTTTTTCGTTTTTGATGTGAGGAATGGAGAACGGAACCACGTGACAAGTACATTTTTCAATGTAAAAGCCATGCACGATCTAACGTTAACGAATATGTATAACGTTATGAATAAATACATAAATACATGCATACAGATCTATACCAGGGTAACGTTATGATACATACATTTTTTGTTTTGTGCATTTCATTTAGACATGATATTGTATGTGAAGTAATAGCCTAATAATATGGAAATAGCCTGTGTGGTCTGTTACGACCCAAGGGCCGGTCCTGCTGACCGGCAGGAGAATAACATTGGACAGTGCTCTCCTCCTGACATTGCTCCCTCTGGTGACCTAAGCCCGATGGTGCGGTCGGCCATTTTGTGTTGGTTGCACATTGTTGATTTGATTTGTAATATTATGTTATGCTGGGCCATCCCTGTCTGTGTTTGATGTTACACCCCTGTTGAGTTGTTGTGTGTCATTGCCTTAGTGTCTAGTTGTGTTTAGTGTGTCATGGCCTTAGTGTCTAGTTGTGTTTAGGGTGTCAGTGCTTTTGTGTCTAGGTTGTGTTTGTGATTCTGTGTTTTGGCCTGGCCCTGCCAGGTGTTGATCGTTATTAATTAGTGTTAGTATTTAGGTGTCTGTTTGTTCCTCACTTCCTGTGGCGACATTCCTCCAGTATCCTGTGTGTTCCCCGTGTCGTGCCTGCCTTCCCTGTTGATGTCTAGTGAGTCCTGTATACTTCTGTCGTTTTCTTGTTTTCCGTCATTGTGTTATTAGTAGTGTTGTTTTGTATTTACGTTTGGATAAGAAGTAAACACCCTTCTTCAAGCATCGCTCCTTGTTTCTGCCTACGTTCATTCTCCCTTGTCTGCTAACTGTGCTCTCATCTTCAATTAGTACCCAAGCGTTACAGTGGTCTGTATCCTAGTTCAGTGGAGTGGTCGGCAATAGGCGGCTCGCAGACCGAAATAGGTCCGCCAGCAATAATATCTGCCGATCAGATTATTTTGAGAATATGATTTGTGATGAAGACTCGCTTTATTGTATCGGAATCGGGAGACTTAGGTAAAGTTAGAAAGATATTCACAGATTCGAATTTCCGCGTCAATAATTCTTAAGCGAAATGTTTTTAAAACACAAAGGACACCTCTTTCCTATCGTAGTAAGGTAGACAATGAGCTACAACCTTACTTTCACCTAAACGTAAGCTGTACATTTAATAACTAATAATAATAAATTGATCTATATGTGCAGTCGGCCTTGACGAGGCAAGTGCGCAGCCAGGGACCGTCTAAAAAGTGCAACACCGAAAAGAGGCACTGCAAAAAGATTGATTGATTGATTGAAAAGTTTATTAACAGATTGCAGAATGGGTACAGTACAGTACCGCTCAATACATACAATTGTTAAGGGGATGCAGACCAGAGAGACTTTCGTCTTGTTTACATCAGGGTCCCCCATTTTCAATTCATCATAACATATATGACATACATGACATACAGATAGACAGTACTGCTACATCTATACATTTATGACATATCAGATTTGCAAATACAGTACTGTTTGTGATACAAAAATTTCCAGAAAAAGAGTGTATATACATTTGGCGTAGAAACTGTACATTGGAGGAGGTTGGGTGGGTGGGGTGGGGTTGGGTGGGTGAGGGCTGTACATTGGAGGTGGGGGGGGGGGGGGGGGAGGGTTGGGTAGGGGACACGCACACATTTTACACTGTACATTGGAATACTGACAAAGCCTTACTTGGTCATTTACTGTACAACTAGGTTAGGACATTTGTAGGGGCCAGTTTCGAATTGCAGTCTCACGTAGGTGTTTTTTGAGAGTGTTTTTGAAAGTGGGTAGTGATTCACATTCCTTTACAGCTTTAGGTAGGGCGTTCCACATTGATGTGGCATAATTGCGAAACGTGTTTAGTCCCTTGTTTGAGCCGAATCTGGGTTTTACATGATTTGTGGAGCTCCCTCTGGTGTTGTGATCGTGGTATTCACTGACTTTTGGGAAGTATTTTGACATGTACATGGGTACCTTGGTCGCGTAGTGTATCTTGTAGACCAGGCCCATTGCAAGTTGCTGTACTCTGTCGTCTACTCTAAGCCAGTGTTTCTCAACTGGTGGGTCGCAACCCAAAAGTGGGTCGTGGGGCCATTTTGAGTGGGTCGCGGATGTGATTTTTTTTTTTTTAATAACTTTTTTTTACCCACTACCTATCTTTGTGAAAGTGGCTTCTCAGCTCTGGTCCAGCTGAAGACAAAGCAGAGGAACAGATTGGACATTGAGCATGACCTCAGAGTTGCTTTGTCTACCATCACCCCAGACTTTGAGACTCTTGTCAGGAGCAAACATCCCCATTTATCCCATTAGTTCCCTGGGATGTTAAGCTAAGAAGTCTGCTAAGAAGGATATATTATTTATTATTATTATTATTATTATTTTATTTCATTGTGTTTTTAGCCCTAGTTGCACTTTTGTTGCAACCCCAGTTATCCCATTAGTTCCCCCAAACTTAGGTCTGTTATGTTAAGCTAAGAAATCTGCTAAGAAGCATATTATTTATTATTATTTTATTTCATTGCGTTTTTAACCCTAGTTGCACTTTTGTTGCACTTTGTGTTTATTTCATGTTTTTAACAGTGCATGAAATATTGTGTATTACTGCAAAAAAAATGAAATAAATCATAGTGGTTAAAAAATTTGGGTCGCGACTTAATGACTAAGGAAAATGTTGGGTCCCGAGGCTAGACCAGTTGAGAACCACTGCTCTAAGCCATCCTAGGTTGTCAAAGTGGGCAGGGGTGAGGTGGGTTCTAGGAGTCAGGTCAAGCAGTAGTCTGACCAGTTTGTTTTGAGATGTTTGTAATTTTGTTTTTAGTGCCTTTGAGGTGCTTTGGTACCATGAGGTGCAAGCATAGTCGTAGTACCCTTGAATGAGTGCTCCTGCTAGAGTCTTCAGGGTATTCTTGTTTACCAGAGAGGAGATCTGGTACAAGAATTGCGTTCGTTGGTTGACTTTTTTTTATTACATTGGATGCCATTTTGTCACAGGAAAGATTAGCCTCTAGGATGGAACCCAGGTAGGTAATTTCATCTTTCCTTGTGATAATATTGTCACCCACTGTAACCGAGAAGCCGTCGGTCTTGCTGAGTTTGTTATTTGAACCGAAGAGAATGGACTCTGTTTTGCCCATGTGTAATGATAGTTTGTTGTCGGCGAGCCATATGCAGATTTTGATGGTGAGCAATATCTTAAAACATATTTGTACATACATGACTTATTACTGTATAAGCATGTAAATATTCGCATGTAATTGGCTTTGCAGCAGAATGTATAAAGCATGTATAAAGTAGATGATAAAATGTCGTACACCAAAATGTGACGATGTGACTCCCAGCTGACGACATCCAGCTGTAACACGCAGCTGTAAAAAGATATAGGCCTGAGTTTAGCGTTATCTTGTTTTAAAATCACTTTTGTATGCATCAAAAATCACTTGTGTGTTAATAATATCACTTTTTATGCATCAAAAATCACTTGTGTGTTAATAATACTTATCCCGACCCTGGTCTGTATAGCAATGGAGAACAGGTGGACCGCATATTTGTACATACATAACTTATTACTGTATAAGCATGTAAATATTTGCATGTAATTGTACACTAGGCTTGTACCTGACTAAGATACAGTATATTGCAGAATGGGTACAGACTACAGTACAGTACGGCTCAATACACACAATAATAAGGGGATGCAGACCAGAGAGTTTACATCAGGGTCCCCCATTTTCAATTAATCAGGACATATACTGTATGACATACACAACATACAGATAGACAGTACTGCTACATCTAGACATTTATGACATACCAGATGTTCAAATTTGAGTACTGTTTGTGATACCAAAAGAGTCCAGAAAAGAGAGTATATATACATTTGACGTAGAAACTGTACATTGGAGGAGGTTGGGTGGGGGGGGGGGGGAATTGTACATTGGAGGTGGTTGGGTGGGTGGGGGGGGGGGGGGGGGGCGGGGGGGGAACTGTACAACTGTACAATCAAAACTGTAAATAAATACTGTAAATAAGTTTGAATGTTGATAACTGATAACATGTTGTTCAATGTTTTTTTTGTTCAACATATGCATACAGTATACATGGAGTGTATATAAATAAATCCATGGTTAAAAGCAACAGTTTTGTTCCCTGAATTCTGAGTTTATTTGATAGCGATATATTGGTGTATTGAAATACCTTACCCCAGAAATCTTACATAAAAATGTTATGATAGAGTATAAAAATATGCTCACCATATGCATACAGTATACATGGAGTGAGTAGTGAGGTCATATAAAATGATTCTGTAGTGGGAGCATTCTTTGATAGCGATACATATGTATTAACAATTAGATTAAAAACAACTACTCTGCTGAATTCTGCTGACAGCGCTCCTGTGCTTGCGCACGCATGCGCATGACCCACAATCGTTCACTACAATATTCTGCCACAAAAAAGTTATTAAAAAAAAAAAAAAAAAAAAATCACATCCGCGACCCACTCAAAATGGCCCCGCGACCCACTTTTGGGTCGCGGCCCACCAGTTGAGAAACACTGGCTTAGAGTAGACGACAGAGTACAGCAACTTGCAATGGGCCTGGTCTACAAGATACACTACGCGACCAAGGTACCCATGTACATGTCAAAATACTTCCCAAAGGTCAGTGAATACCACGATCACAACACCAGAGGGAGCTCCACAAATCATGTAAAACCCAGATTCGGCTCAAACAAGGGACTAAACACGTTTCGCAATTATGCCACATCAATGTGGAACGCCCTACCCAAAGCTGTAAAGGAATGTGAATCACTACCCACTTTCAAAAACTCAAACACCTACGTGAGACTGCAATTCGAAACTGGCCCCTACAAATGTCCTAACCTAGTTGTACAGTAAATGACCAAGTAAGGCTTTGTCAGTATTCCAATGTACAGTGTAAAATGTGTGTCCCCTACCCACCCCCCCCCCCCCCCCACCTCCAATGTACAGCCCTCACCCACCCAACCCCACCCCACCCAGCCAACCTCCTCCAATGTACAGTTTCTACGCCAAATGTATATACACTCTTTTTCTGGAAATTTTTGTATCACAAACAGTACTGTATTTGCAAATCTGATATGTCATAAATGTATAGATGTAGCAGTACTGTCTATCTGTATGTCATGTATGTCATATATGTTATGATGAATTGAAAATGGGGGACCCTGATGTAAACAAGACGAAAGTCTTTCTCTGGTCTGCATCCCCTTAACAATTGTATGTATTGAGCTGTACTGTACTGTACCCATTCTGCAATCTGTTAATAAACTTTTCAATCAATCAATCAATCAATCAATCAATCTTTTTGCAGTGCCTCTTTTCGGTGTTGCACTTTTTAGACGGTCCCTGGCTGCGCACTTGCCTCGTCAAGGCCGACTGCACATATAGATCAATTTATTATTATTAGTTATTAAATGTACAGCTCCGAGGCCGGCTCGCCTCGTTTAGGTGAAAGTAAGGTTGTAGCTCATTGTCTACCTTACTACGATAGTGTTATAAGATTATGGTCTGTTCCTTTAAGAGGGAGGCACCCAGGCATACAGGTCAGCTACGCAAGGAGCGAATATGTGATGAGACAGACTGTACACAGGAAGAACAACAGAAGCAGGTAGCTTGTTGTGAGATATGTAACGTTAGTCAACAGCATGATATGAAGAATACAATGGAAATAAATGCACAGTCCTGAAGATAACTGTTTCCAGTGATTATTGTCACCACCACACATCAAGAGGGATTTACCCCGAAGTCCGGACAGTACGTTAAAACAGTACGTGACTGTACATGACCACTTCGGCCCTAGAGTGAAGATAACACTCTCCTGTACTCTTACTAAGGTTCGAGTTAACACAGAAAAAGGTAACATTGGGGGCTCGAGTCCGGGATATGAAAAATCCTGATTTCATCAATGAGTTGTAATGTAAACTATGGACACGTATAGTTAGCTCATGCTAAAGGACGCACGAGGCAATTTCGTCAGTCAATGAACTGAGTTGAGATGATGACGGCCCATGGAAGTAACGTTGACGGGGAAATGACCAACTATGAAGAGCAAGTGATCAACTACTCTAACCCATTCATGTTAACCCCCACAACTACAACCATGTACTCTCAGTCTGATGTCGCTAACCTGAGACGTGAAATGAAATACCAACATGGACAAAGCCTCAACCCGTTCATAACAGAGGATCAGCTGCCCCCTACTGGTGCAATGTCAAACCCATTTACTGCACATAATAAGCCATTGATAATGGCCAGTGACAATTACCCACATGCTCATCTGTCGTTGTCAAGTACAAACCCCTTTGCTCATATGAATGATCAAAGTATGAGAGACAGTGGCATTGAAATGCAGCAAAGTCATTATGGAGCTGAGCCTCCCCATATGAATATGTTGTATGGACAAATGCATTCAATGACCATAGGAGATGCAGCTACCCATAACATTAACCCCTGCATTGCTGCTAAACCAGCAGCCTTTATGGAGAGCACACGCTGCACACCTATGAACAATGTGACAGTCTATTCCCCACATATTGAACCTGCAACCCTGCTTTCCACCCCTGTGACACCGGGTGTGTGTTCCCGTCAGGTGCAGCCAGAGGGCGCTGTACACCACAGGCAGAGTACACCGGTCCATGGAGGTAATGAAGCTGTGACTTATGGCTATGATCAGTCCCATCGCAGGCGAGCAGGCTTCCATCCAAGTGGCCGGCTGCCCCGGCGTGTGCAGTACAACCTGTCTTCAGACAGCGAGGACGACAGTGTTCAGCGAGAGAGGATTCCTACACTACGACCGGGTCAGTATGATGGCACCACACCATGGAAGGACTTCTTGCAGCGCTTTGAGAGCTGTGCTGAGGCTAATCGCTGGTCAGAGAACACTATGGCTGTCCAGTTGAGGTTCTGTCTCATAGGTGCAGCAGGAGCAGTGGTCCACCGCAACCCAAGGTCAGCACGCTGGGACTACAGAGACATTGTTGAGGAGGTGGAGGTTGCTTATGGCCCATCATCAGAGTATGCAGTGGCTGTTGCCATCGAGTTAAGGCAACGAATCCGCCTGCCAGGTGAGGCACTACACATCTTGAGGGACGACATATATGAGAAAGTGTCTATTGCATACGCTGACCGTTCTGAAAAGGAGCAGGATGCAATCAGTGTTGAGGTGTTCACTAATGCTATGGGGGACGCCAACATTATTCAGAAGCTCCTAGAAGACCGACCTCGCACATTAGCCCAAGCTTACGACATTGCTCGTCGTTATGAAACTACCAGGAGAGCAGCTACCAGCGTTGCACAGCTCATGCAGACTGGAGCACGGAATGTAGCTGAGCGGAGAACCAGAATGGCTATGGTGCGCGATTATGCCCACTCTGATGAAGCTGAGGGAAATAATGGTGCAGCACCAGCACCCACAAAGCAGAACCAGAACCACCCCGCGCAATACAAACAAAGGAGACAAAAAGATACAAATTGGGATAGCATCCGCTGTCACAACTGCTCGGGTATTGGACACATGTGGCGTAATTGCCACTCTCTAACAAACCCAACTAAGCTGCAGGCGGACACAGTTTTGAATGTCTCCAAAAACCAAAATGCACGCAGAGGGTCCAGTGGTAAAGGTGAGAGCCCAGAAATGTGTATCCACCTGCTGATGTATGACATGGAGATTTGTGCCATCTTAGACTCTGGGGCAGGGAGAAATGTGCTGCCTTTGCGATACTATAATTCTATCCCCCCGGAGGTCAGACCACCTATCCAACCATCAACTGTACAGTCCCTGCATGGCATTGGTCCTGGGAATGTCCCTGCCTTGGGTGAAGCTCACTTACCTGTTCAGATTGGCAGCCAGACTGTGGGTGTAGATTTCATACTTGCCGACCTGCCAGGCAGTGCTGAGGCCATCCTGGGCCATCCATTCTTAGAGCAGTCAAGAGCACATCTGGACTTTGGCAACCGAAAGATTGTGTTGTTCGGTGAACAAATACCATACTTCCATCCGGACAACAGGCCGAGAGCACATGCAGTAAGAGTAGCTCGCACCACAGTTCTAGCACCAGGACGTGAGTACATTATACCGGGAAATGCTCATTTCCGGACCCCTGTGAAAGGAGAGGTGATGCTATGCCCTACAAAAGGCTTTGTTGAGAAGCACCGATTGCTGGTGGCCCGGGTCTTAGTAGGAGCCCAGCCCAGTAAGAGTATACCAATCAGAGTATTTAACCCAGGAACCACTGATGTTACCATCAAGAAAGGAGCTGTAGCAGGGTTTCTCCAGTCTGTTGAGATAATGGAGCCCCCTACCATCATCACTGAATCCCAACAGTCCGACCGTGCCTTCCCCACCGTGCCAGAACATCTCACCACTCTGTACGCCCAGAGTTCCATTGAGCTAACTACCGAGGAAAAGTGCAGTCTAGCGAAGCTCCTGCAAGACTACGGCGACATCTTCTCTACAGGACCCACTGACCTAGGCCGTACTAACCTAGTGCAACATGACATTCAAACCCTGCCAGGTGTCCCAGTGAAACAACACCCCCGCCGCATGGCCCAGGAAAAACAACTGAATGCTGACCAGCAGATACAGCAGAGCCTCGATACTGGACTCGCCCGTAACAGCCACAGCAGTTGGGCCGCGCCCATTGTCATGGTACGCAAAAAGGACGATACCTATCGTCTCTGTGTGGACTACAGGGCTTTGAATGACTGTACCATTAAAGATGCGTACCCATTACCTCGTATTCAAGATACTCTGGACACCTTATCCAGCGCCAAATGGTTCAGCACTCTGGACCTTGCATCTGGCTATTGGCAGGTGGAACTAACCCCCAGAGCACGCAAGGCCTCAGCATTCTGCAGCAGGAAGGGGCTCTTTGAGTGGAATGTTATGCCGTTTGGGCTATGTAACGCCCCAGCAACGTTTCAACGTCTAATGGACCGCGTCCTTGCTGGCATGCAATGGGAGACCTGCTTAGTATACTTAGATGACATCATTACACTGGGAAAGGATGTACCAGAAATGCTGCAGCGGCTATCCCAGGTGTTTGACCGACTGCGCCAAGCCAAGTTGAAATTGAAACCAGCAAAGTGTTGCCTGTTCCAACGGCAAGTAGCCTACCTCGGGCACATCGTCTCCGAGCAGGGGGTCGCTACCGACTCACAGAAAGTCCAGAAAGTCAGAGAGTGGCCTACACCATCCGACGTCAGTGAGGTCCGCCAGTTTGTAGGCCTTGCGTCATACTACAGACGTTTTGTAAAAGACTTTGCTGCTGTCGCTCAACCTCTACATGCCCTGACCAAAAAGTATGCCCGTTTCCACTGGACACAGGAATGCCAGGAGGCATTTGATAAACTAAAGCAACTACTTACCACTGCACCTGTCCTTGGCTACCCCCTTGATACCGGGGACCTCATTCTAGACACAGATGCTTGTGACACTGGAATCGGAGCTGTCCTTTCTCAGATGCAGGACGGTGAGGAGCGTGTGCTGGCATATGGCAGTAGAAGACTCTCCCAGACTGAACAAAACTACTGTACCACACGGAGGGAGTTGCTAGCCGTGGTGGAATTCACATCACACTTCCGCCAGTACCTGCTGGGAAGATCTTTCACCGTCCGCACGGATCATAGTAGCCTCCGCTGGCTAATACGGATGAAGGAGCCCGAGGGACAGCTAGCCAGATGGCTTGAGAAGCTTGGTGAATACAACTTCAAGGTGATCCATCGCCCAGGACGGCAGCACTGCAATGCCGATGTTCTGTCTAGAAGGCCTTGTCGTCAGTTCTGCCCTTGCAAAGTGCCAGACCCGTTGTTGAACATGGAAAAGTCAAGACATCAGGCTGTGCAGTGTGACCTGGGCGGTAGTGTGACAGCAGGAACTACTGAAGCTCATCCCATAGAGTTGAGCTTAGTGGGGGTAGTGGACTCCCCATCCCCTGGAATGGGAAGCACATGTGTGGAGGACTTAAGGTCTGATGGAAATTCACAAACTGAAGAAAGGATTCTTCTCACAGAGACTACAGAGGCGCAATTATTCCACGGTTGGACCGTTGAGCAGCTGAGGGAGGCTCAGATAGCTGACCCTGATATCACTCCCATCAGGAAAGCGCTGGAACAGGGAACAGAACGTCCCTCATGGGCGGAGATCTCACCTCATAGCCCGGCCACCAAAACATATTGGAGTCAGTGGAAAAGACTGTATTTCAAAGAAGGTATTCTGGTGCGACGCTTCTATTGTGCAGAGGAAACCATATTCTACCCTCAGATAATACTACCTCGTATGTACCAGTCAGATGTCCTGAAACAAATGCATGATGGTCCTGTGGGGGGTCACTTTGGAGTGGATCGGACTCTCACCCGTCTGCAGACAAGATACTACTGGTATCGTATGAGAGAAGATGTCACGCTGTGGTGCCGCACATGCGCTAGCTGTGCTGCCAGAGCCAGGCCCTCTAAGACACCCCAGGCCCCCATGGGCACTGTCCGCGTTGGAGCACCTATGGAGCGAGTGGCTCTGGATATAATGGGCCCCCTCAACGAGACTGATCGTCATAGTCGCTATGTGTTAGTAGTTCAAGACTACTTCAGCAAATGGGTGGAAGCCTATCCCCTACCAGATGAGCAGGCTGTAACTGTCGCTGAAGTATTCACCTCTGAATGGGTATGTCGTTTTGGAGCACCTCAGACTTTGCACAGTGACAAGGGCACCAATTTTGAATCACAAGTGTTTCAGAAAATGTGTGAACTACTTGGAATAGACAAGACGCGCACCACTTCTTTCAGGCCACAGTCTGATGGGCAGGTTGAACGTTTCAATGCCACTCTGCAAAATATCTTAGCCACAACAGCTGAACGCTGCCACTGGGATTGGGATATCATGATTCCCTATGCTGTAATGGCCTATAGGGCAACAAAGCACAGCTCCACTGGGTTTACCCCCAACATGATGTTGTTTGGGCGGGAAGTGACTGAGCCAATTGACCTGGTGGCTGGTCTGCCACCCGGCCATGAAAGTGCCCAGACTCCTCCACAGTATGTCACTCAGCTCCGTGAAAGGCTGGAGCTTGCTCACCAGATCGCCAGAGATGCCCTAGGTCAGTCTGTGGAACGGGCCAAAAAGCAATATGACAAGAACGTTTGCCGCACTCTGTACCACACAGGTGATGCTGTCTGGCACCTAGTAAAAGGCACCAAGAGAGTAAGAGATAAGGTGAGGAAATTCTTGCCATCATACGAGGGGCCATACTTTGTCCTAGGCCAACTGGACGACTTGGTGTACCGCATCAAAAAGGGGCCTAAGGCAAAAGTCAAAGTAGTGCACCATGACAAACTCAAACCATACCACTCCCGTACCCTGTTGGATAATGTCTGGGTCATCGAACAAGCACAAGTCTGGAACCCTGCTGAGGTTCTACCACCCATTCCAGATACCAGCCTCATCGACTCTGACCTGTTCCTGGCTAATCTGTTCCCGGATACGGCGGCGGGGAGTGATAGCGGACAGGAAGCAGAGTCATCTACAGACATTCCCTTGAGCCCTGTTGCTTTCCCCTCTTCGCCACACACAGCCCAAGTCTCCTCGAGTACAGAGGAGGTTCATGCTAGTGGGGGTAGTGCAGTGCAACGTACTCAAAAAGCAACGGTTATGGACTCCACTCAGTGCCAAACATCCAGGGGCAGGTCTAGCAGGACCAGGAGACCCCCAGATAAATATGGAGAGTGGGTGACTTACTAAAAAAAAAGTTATATTACTCCTGTTTAAAGAAAAAAATAGTTGAAAGGAGTTTGTTGTTTGAAAGACTTTGTATTGTTTTGGTTAAAGAAAAAAACTTGAGGCACTGTGGCATCATGAGTAAATTTACTTTGGTGGTGATCTTGTTTACGGTGAGAAAAGTGAGACCATACAATTATTTTGGGGTGAACAGGTGAAGCAGGTGTTTTACTCAGTTAGAAGCTAGAGAGGATACTGGGAGGTTGCCTTTAATATTGAGTTAGAGCTGTGGTTATATTGGGGCTGTATTCGTTGCGTTGTAGGTGTGTTTCATGCTGTTTTTTCAGAGTGTGTTGGAACCTCAGAAGCACTGAAAGGAGGTGGACTGTTAAACTCCTAACACTGCACTACCTTCCACAATTTCACCCTGTTCTCAAGAGAAACAACTATCTTAAGGATTATAATGGACTGTTTCTTATGGACTGTTACTCCGTCAAGGGGAGATGTTCTTGGGCATTGTGACCCTAAAGGACTCCAGAGACTCAAGGGGTGTTCAAAAGAAAAAAAAGTCTATGTAATCTGTTTAGGATATTTTGTGTGTAGTCATAGGGGTGCTGGAATGTTATTATATTTAATTGTTAATTGCCATCCAGAGTGGGGGTAGTGTTATAAGATTATGGTCTGTTCCTTTAAGAGGGAGGCACCCAGGCATACAGGTCAGCTACGCAAGGAGCGAATATGTGATGAGACAGACTGTACACAGGAAGAACAACAGAAGCAGGTAGCTTGTTGTGAGATATGTAACGTTAGTCAACAGCATGATATGAAGAATACAATGGAAATAAATGCACAGTCCTGAAGATAACTGTTTCCAGTGATTATTGTCACCACCACACATCAAGAGGGATTTACCCCGAAGTCCGGACAGTACGTTAAAACAGTACGTGACTGTACATGACCACTTCGGCCCTAGAGTGAAGATAACACTCTCCTGTACTCTTACTAAGGTTCGAGTTAACACAGAAAAAGGTAACAATAGGAAAGAGGTGTCCTTTGTGTTTTAAAAACATTTCGCTTAAGAATTATTGACGCGGAAATTCGAATCTGTGAATATCTTTCTAACTGTACCCAAGTCTCCCGATTCCGATACAATAAAGCGAGTCTTCATCACAAATCATATTCTCTGCGAGCCGCCTATTGCCGACCACTCCACTGAACTAGGATACAGACCACACAGGCTATTTCCATATTATTAGGCTATTACTTCACATAAAATATCATGTCTAAATGAAATGCACAAAACAAAAAATGTATGTATCATAACGTTACCCTGGTATAGATCTGTATGCATGTATTTATGTATTTATTCATAACGTTATACATATTCGTTAACGTTAGATCGTGCATGGCTTTTACATTGAAAAATGTACTTGTCACGTGGTTCCGTTCTCCATTCTTCACATCAAAAACGAAAAACCAACTATCAAAACGTACACGGACCGAGAGGTCAAACGTTCTTCTGCCGTCACCGAAAAATAACATGTTTAATCGGCGGTAGAGCCAATATTGCACATTCCACCTCCGTGAGATGGCCTACAACATTGTAGTCGAGACTTGAGGTAACATTTTGATCAAACACTCATTTAATGAAGAACGCAGGCAAACAGGCATTTCTGAGTCCAATGATCAACCGACAAACACCGTGTGCGCACAGGGGCTAGTGGCTACAACTTCAGTGTTTGTTTGTTCTACCAGTTGAAAGTATCGTCTGGGACTTTGGCTTTTTGTGAGGGAAGTGGTCCGAACATGTAAGGAGCCGAAACTGCGTTCTGAAGAGCATTGTGGGCGGAACACCATTGATTGGATTACATTAATACCTCACTAACACCCTTCTTGTTGAGATTGTAGTGTAGAGGCTACTTATTGCCATAATGGCTTTATTTAAATTTGTTGCCCACCTTATATTTTTTTGATGGGCACAAACATCTTAATCTTCATGTTTCAGTTCTGTTTCGTAACTTTAGGTCGTTTTGGGAACACCTGTGTGGCTGGCCTACAAACTCAAAATGAGCAAATCTCATGATTGACCATGAAGAACATTTTTATTTATTTTGAATTAAGGGTATGAATGTTTTATAAACATTCATATAGTTTGATTGAACACTTTATTAACAGATTGCAGAATGGGTACAATGCAGTACGGCTCAATACACACAATTGTTAAGGGAATGCAGACCAGAGAAAGACGTTTGTCTTGTTTCCATCAGGGTCTCCCATTTTCATTTCATATTGACATTTAAGACATGCTCAACATGCATGACATTTATGGCATAGGGACATATAGGTATTTAGTACTGATACATTTGTGACATATACGGTATTCAAATATACAGTACTGTTACTCATAGATCCTGACGGAGTATATACATATGATGGGGAGGGGACTGTTAGGAGGGGGTGGGTGGGTGGGAGAGAAATAGACATATACGGCGGGGAGGAGACTGTCTATTAGGAGGGGGTGGGGGGTTTGGACATTTACGGTGGCCAGTTTCGAATTGCAGCCTCCCGTAGGTGCTCTTTTAGAGCGGTTTTGAATATGGGTAGGGATTCACATTACTTTACAGCTTTGGGTAGAGCGTTCCACATTGATGTGGCATAATTGCGAAACGTGTTTAGTCCCTTGTTTGAGCCGAATCTGGGTTTAACATGATTTGTTGAGCTTCCTCTGGTGTCGTGGTATTCACTGACCTTTGGGAAGTATTTTGACATGGGTACCTTAGTAGTCGTATAGTTTATCTTGTAGACCCACCAGGCCCATTGCAAGTTGCTGTACTCTGTCGTCAACTCTAAGCCATCCTAGGTTGTCAAAGTGTGCAGGGGTGAGGTGGGTTCTAGGGGTAAGGTCAAGTAGTAGTCTGACTAGTTTGTTTTGTGATGTTTGTAATCTTGTTTGATAATTTATGACAATGACATACGCAACATACAGATGTATATCTTGACATTTCTGACATGCATGATATACAGGTATACAGTACTGTTACATTTGTGACATACAAGATATGCAAATACAGTTCCTAACAGAAAATCCTAACGGAAAATATATACACGAGGGGTGTTGTGTTATAATGACGCTAACTGCTAGCCAATGTTACTGTAACGGAAGGTTCTGAGTTCGCCAAACTGTAACGATAACATAATAAACGCCACTTGAGACGTGATGTGTTGAACAACTTTGATATTTTTTTCAAGTGTAAGTGAGCCATCTAGTGGTTACATCAAATCAAATTTATTTGCAAGGCCCAACAACACATGTTGATGTCCCCATGGGCCGACGTCTTCTTTAAACAAGTTAAGAAGAAACATAACAATAAATCAAGAACACCATAAGGTCCAACAAATTTTAAATAAATGCTAAATGAATGAATGCAAACACTCTCAGACATACTCCACGCGAAGGTAAGGAAAAACTCACTAAAACCTAACAATGGGAAAAAAATGCACCACAGGCAGTGTGGAGGAGAGAAACCTTAGAAGGGCCATTCAAGGGGGATCTCCCTTTTTAGATGTCTGTCATAGTAGTGTTGCAGACTGACAAGTTGGTAAGCATGCACTCATGTGTGTAGTGAAACACAGATGAGTGCATGCAATAGCAACTGAACATTTTGAAAGATTAAAGATAGAGCTGATAGCGGATCTATTTGAGGCACAGGGGTGGCGCAAAGAGATCTTAATCACGATCTTAATCACGGGACGTTCAACACTCCGGTCATCATTGTTTCTTTATTGAACAATCTTATCACACTTTTTACTGTCCATTCTATCTTATTATTTTTAGCCTATTTTAAACTGAATCAAACCGCACTTTTTACTCTTATCTAATCTATTCTATTTTATTATTTGTATTGCTGAAGAACTGTGATTTGCCTAACCTTGCTACCTCTCTATCTCTTTGTATTTAAATTTTAAATTTTTTATGCTCGCTTATGCCTGTATTTTTTTACTGTTGTGAAGCACTTTGAACTGCAACCTCTGTATGAAAAGTGCTATACAAATAAAGTTATTATTATTATCGCTCCGAGACAGCCGGAGACAGGGAGATAGGGGGCGGCGCAGAGAGGGTCGCAAGTCGCAACCTCCCCGACATCATCGCGGGACGTCCAGCACTCCGGTCATTACGAGACAGCCGGAGACGGCTTGCATTGAAGTTGATCTAGGCACGAGATTTAGCTCTGGTGTTGGTGCGCTATTGTTAAAGTTAAAGAAACTCCAACATTTTGGGAAATTAGCTTATTTGCCATCTACCCTGGAGTTAGACAAGAAGATGCATACCTTTTTTCTTCTCTGTGCATGCAGTAGGAAGACGCACACCGTTAGCCTAGCTTAGCGTCAGTCACTGGAAGTAGGTTCCTCCATTAGCCTAGTTCCCAACGTCTTCCTACTCCTACTGCATGCACAGAGAAGAAAAAGGTTTGCATGCATCTTGTCTAACTCCAGGGTAGATGGCAAATAAGCTAATTTCCCAAAATGTTGGAGTTTTCCTTTAAATACATGTGACTAATGCCAATTACTACAAAATGTATAACAATTATTGTTGTTCCTCAACCCCACCACCACCATTTTTGGATTTGTAGTGAGAGTAGCTTGTTTTATTTACTGTGTGCAGTTGAGCCCTCTCTCTACTACATGTTTACTTCTCTGGTCTATATATACAGCCATGGCAGAGGCAGCAGTAGGCTGTGTGTCAATCAGACCCAGGGGGCAATTTTGTGAACAGGAAATAGCCTAGAGAGTATGTATGGAGAGCTATGACCTCACCAGTAAGAGGATCCAAGTTACTACAAATACACACGGAGGTTCCATTCAGGCTATTTTCTATCTTTTAACCCTGTCTTGCTGTAAAACACTGCTCTTCTCAGGGTCAGGTGCTTTTGAGAATACATACTTTTCATGTTAATTAGTCTTGTGACAGTGCAATAAATTGATACGACCTGATCATTACTCTCGGGTCAGCTAATCTAATTCACTTAGGCCACGTTTGTCAGGCGGACATCCGGGCCCCATTAGCACAGCTGCTGACGCATCTAAAATATCTACTTCTCACAGACGGTGCAAGACAACAGCTCAGCAGGGATTGCTTCTTCCATTTCAATATCCACACAGCACTGTCTAGTATATCCACACAGCACTGTCTAGTATATCCACACAGCACTGTCTAGTATATCCACACAGCACTGTCTAGTATATCCACACAGCACTGTCTAGTATATCCACACAGCACTGTCTAGTACAGCGGTTCCCAAACTTTTTTGGCCGTGCACCCCCTATCACCTCCCGACCTAGCTGACGCACCCCCCAATGGGTTTCTGTTAGAAAAAATTGTTGCTGGTCTCCGTGCACAGATTCGATTTTTTATTTGATCTCTTCCCACGGCGACTATGGATAGGGAATTTCTTTATTTAATTAAAATGTTCACGACAACATGGATGCATGTACTCTGCCAGCATGTTTAATATCCATAATACTAAAGGTTTGACTACGATTTTTATGAAATTTTATTGTAAAAAAAAAATAAAAATTATTTACCATTAGCCTTTTCATGTCACGCACCACCTAGAGGGCGCTCGCGCACCACAGTTTGGGAACCACTAGTCTAGTATATCCACACAGCACTGCCTAGTATATCCACACAGCACTGCCTAGTATATCCACACAGCACTGCCTAGTATATCCACACAGCACTGCCTAGTATATCCACACAGCACTGCCTAGTATATCCACACAGCAGCACTGTCTAGTATATGATTCCACACAGCACTGTCTAGTATGTCCACACAGCACTGCCTAGTATATCCACACAGCAGCACTGTCTAGTATATCCACACAGCACTGTCTAGTATATCCACACAGCACTGCCTAGTATATCCACACAGCAGCACTGTCTAGTATATCCACACAGCACTGTCTAGTATATCCACACAGCACTGTCTCTACTAGTATATCCACACAGCACTGTCTCTACTAGTATATCCACACAGCACTGACTCGTGTCTCTACTATATTCCTGCAGCTCAGACTCGTGTCTCTACTATATTCCTGCAGCTCAGACTCATGTCTCTACTATATTCCTGCAGCTCAGACTCGTGTCTCTACTATATTCCTGCAGCTCAGACTCGTGTCTCTACTATATTCCTGCAGCTCAGACTCGTGTCTCTACTATATTCCTGCAGCTCAGACTCGTGTCTCTACTATATTCCTGCAGCTCAGACTCGTGTCTCTACTATATTCCTGCAGCTCAGACTCGTGTCTCTACTATATTCCTGCAGCTCAGACTCGTGTCTCTACTATATTCCTGCAGCTCAGACTCATGTCTCTACTATATTCCTGCAGCTCAGACTCGTGTCTCTACTATATTCCTGCAGCTCAGACTCGTGTCTCTACTATATTCCTGCAGCTCAGACTCATGTCTCTACTATATTCCTGCAGCTCAGACTCGTGTCTCTACTATATTCCTGCAGCTCAGACTCATGTCTCTACTATATTCCTGCAGCTCAGACTCGTGTCTCTACTATATTCCTGCAGCTCAGACTCGTGTCTCTACTATATTCCTGCAGCTCAGACTCGTGTCTCTACTATATTCCTGCAGCTCAGACTCGTGTCTCTACTATATTCCTGCAGCTCAGACTCATGTCTCTACTATATTCCTGCAGCTGAGACTTGCATCTCTAATACTCTCACTGAACTGAGAACAGCAGTCATGTTATCATTCGCTGTCTGCCACTGGCGCTGCTAACTAGGCTCAGTGGCGTGTTTGTTCTCCTCCTCTGATGTACACCATGGCATGCTGTGTAGAATCCCCTGGCCTGACCCGCTGCCCTGCTGTACTGTGGGCCAGCTCTGGCACCGGGCTCGGGTTTGGTGTCTCTGCCTATAACCCCTGTCTGGGTGACACTGGTCTCTCCAGTCACGCATGCGGGGGCAGGGCAGGCTCTGTGTGGTGCCTGGGGGGCTTTGGAGATGCACGAGTAGCATTGTCCCACGGATCTCACTCCTCCTTGTAAGGATGTTCTTCAGTGCATTACGTGCGCTGGAGCCATAAGGTATAACATGTCTACATTAGATAGTGAGATTCCATGTTAAATCAAAAGACTGACACAAGGGCGGTTATATGAAGTCTGAGCTGAATAGAGAGAAGCATGTTATAGTTTAACTTGTCAAGGCCAGTTCATGATTCTTGGCTCTTGAACTAATCTGACAGTTCTAGTTCTTGAACCAGGGTGAAGGAGGCAATTTCCACCCTACATTGTAAAGCGCTTTTGAGTGTCTGGAACAATTCAGGCTACACAACTGAACTACAGCATACAAGGGAACAATTCAGGCTGCACTGAGAATGAAACTCGTCCGTTTCATATTTCTATTCCGAGCCAAACTGCAAGGTCACATTGAGAACAGGGCGACGGTTGTGTGATTTGAGACGGCGAAGTATAGAAATTGCTTCAATTTCATTGGAATTCTGAGTATGAAATCTTTTTTTATATATAATTATGTGACTAGTGTTGCATACATTAGTACTCAATCCAAACGGTTTTGTCTGGTTTAGGCTACAGAAGCTATTCTAAGGCGTTTTACATGGCCCTGTAAAAACTTGACCTAAAGAAATACCTGTGATACTATTGTTTATTTATAATCTGGCAACCTGTTCTGTACAACTCATTGACCGCTTGTCCCCAAGTCAAGATTATAGTTGCCAGGGGTCAGGGTAAGGACCTTTTGGATTAAGCAGAAATAGCACTGGTCCTAGAACCCGGTTTCACACCTGTGGTGTAACAGTCTTTAATGGACGACTGTTTGCATATAGGGCCATGTCCTTCTCCTAACAATAACATAGTTTGTGTAACGCAAAGACTGAGTGGTTTATATGAAAGTGTTTTTCTAACCTTTTTGCTCTTTGGCAAAATCTCTGGAACAGTCACCAGTCGTGGGACTTAAGTGTGAGATACACCGTTTTATTGGTCAATAGACTACAGTCCAGCATGTTTCTATGCAGAGGTTGGTTGTTGGGTCTTGCCTCTTTTACACCAGTGTCACAATGCATTCTACGCACGAGGCCTCTCCTCATTCTGTTCCCCTTTTCCCACATGAAGAGCTGCCTGATCCATTCTCTCCATAAAAGAGACTTTGGCTGCTTAGCAACAGTGAATGCCGATTGGGCCCTGGCAGGCCTTGGCCACTCCCCTTGCAGTGGGAACCGACAGGGGATAAGGTAACATGTTGCCGTCCACCTACTGTAAACTTAAGGAGTGGACCGTCACACTGGGAGCAGAGCGCTGGACCCTGAGATGCCTGCAGTCGCTAGCACTGCAGACTTGTGTTGCTGAGAGTAGCTGACACTCAGGACTCGGTGCTGCTGCCCCGTCAGACTGAGCCACATTCCTGCAGCGGCGGGGGATAAAAACAGAATCTACCGCCTGCACAGAGGACACCCTCAGTTCGGCCTGGATGTTACTGATGCACAGTTGGCTCTGAACGCTGGGAGGGAAGGGAACGTGGGAGGGGGCGGGTGGGGTGGTTGTTGGTGTCTATCTGAAGCAGTCATCACACACACCAGTGCCTGCCAGCAAGCACAGGGCTGGTTGGCTGGATCTTACTGCCGTGTGTTAGAGGGAACTAATGGGATTGTTTTTGAGGGGAAAGTTGGATGAACCTGCAAGACCCGAGTGAGCTCTGGCTTGATACGGCACACCGGTAAGGCTAACTCCCTTTACACTGCAAAGTGCAAATAAATGAATGGAGGTATTTTGAAGTTGTTTGGCACAGCTTGTATCCGTGAGCTGGCATTGTTGAACAGCAGCTTACAATGCTGTGTAGACTTACCAGTATGTGTATTTTGTTTACACTTTTGTCATTCGGTTGTGCTTCTTTCTTGCCTCAAGCTGGATTGGTGCCTTGTTTTCTGTCTTATTTAGTGTCTCTTGTGTTTCCAGTAATGTAGTTGAGACATGGTTTATGTCTCTGCCCAGTAATGTAGTTGAGACATGGTTTATGTCTCTGCCCAGTAATGTAGTTGAGACATGGTTTATGTCTCTGCCCAGTAATGTAGTTGAGACATGGTTTATGTCTCTGCCCAGTAATGTAGTTGAGACATGGTTTATGTCTCTGCCCAGTAATGTAGTTGAGACATGGTTTATGTCTCTGCCCAGTAATGTAGTTGAGACATGGTTTATGTCTCTGCCCAGTAATGTAGTTGAGACATGGTTTATGTCTCTGCACTCCAAAAGAGAACAGATACCCAGCCCAGGTAGATTTCCAACCATCACGACTCTGAAATCATTAGTGTAGAATAGATATAAAGAACATTCTGTGCCCTTTTTGAGGGGTCCTTCGTGCCAACATCTATTCTACACAGATGTGCAACTATTCTTGATTATTCAACTTCAGTAATGCACAGCGTCGATGTGTGATACTTGTTCCTTTAAATGGCCGGTCAGAGCTGGATATGTCTGCAAATGACTAAGCATTGTGTTGGTTTCTAAGGAGACAGACGGAGAGAGAGAGGTGTGCTGCTGCTCAACATAGTATTCATCCACATTTGGACTATTAGACTCACTATCGTGTTGATGAAAATCGTATTACCCAATGATTATTACAGTATTGTCAAAGTAATGTTGAAAAATGCATCTTTACCAGCTTGTAATTCAGAATTTTATAGCATTGTTTTTTTCAGTGTTGGAGCAAAAATGCCACAGTAGTGATTTCTTTGATTAGTTATTTCACAGGAATTCCACTTATTTTAATTGCAGCTACTCGTGCAGGTTTGAATGTGTCTCCCCACTGCGATCGTTTATATTTAATGTCACGTTGTGCGTCTCATCGGATGATTCATGAAACGAGATACTCTGCCTGCAAGGGAGTACGTCTGAAATGACACAGGCCTATATTTCCAATTGTAATTTGAGCCGCTTGGCCTCCTATCCTTTACATTACCTCATATTGCATGTCAGTGAGCCCCCTCCAACTCACTGTTATTAGCTTAATTATGGTGTGCTTTTAAGAACAAATCTAAATATTTGGGTCTGTTTGACGAATAACTCGCTGATTATGGGGATGTTGAAAACCCTGAACGTCGGATGAATCTGGATGCCGGTAGAACAACTTCCTGGTGGGATGGCGGATTTGATTACAATGTTTAGCACTTCGCTAATAGTTTTAGTTCCAACACAAAATGGGAGTGTCCCACTGTCCCAGTCGCCGTGCAGCTAGCTGTGGGGTTATCTGGCAGTCTAGCTCTACTGCCGGTGTCGTGGGGCCGCTGACTGACTTCTTAAATGGATACTGGGCCGTTCGTATCACCAAGGGTTTGGTTTCCAACACTGGTGGGGACACTTTAACCCTTCCACTACCACACAGAAGGTTCACCCTTTACTATCACACTACAGACGGTTAACAGTCTGTAGTGTGATAGTAACCTTCTGTAGTGTGGCAGTGAAAGGGTTAACCTTTTTTCCCCCACTTTTTCTCTCTTTTTTTTCAAATTTTCTCCCATCCCAATTACCCGCTGTGCCAATTCTCCCCTGTCTTCAATGTTGCTCACATATGCCCCCCACTAGCCGGTTGTAGGGAGGATAGAAGCCTTGCATCATGTGTCCCCTCCGATACACGAGGAGGCAGCCTGTCGCATCTTTTCACCTGCCAGCGCGGACTCTCATTGGCGAGGTGTAACGTGTGGGAGGCTCACACTACCCCCGCTATTTCCTGTCTCTGCTGTGCAGGCGTCCCCAACCGACCTGTAGGAGTCGCTGTCCAGATTACCACCAATCGACTTCCACCCGCTAACTCTGCCAATTGAGTTAGTATGACGACGTTGGTGACGAGCGCAATGTCCACTGCGCCAGCCAGCCGCCAAAGGGTTAACCTTCTGTATTGTCGCAGTGAAAGGGTTAACAGTTTGGTAGTGTGGCAGTGAAATGGTTAAGCGGGGGATCTGGGTGTCCTCCCCCTGGAAATGTTGAGCGTCAAACACTCAATTTCCTCCTGCATTCTGGTGTACTTTTATGAGGCACGTCTGCAAGGTTGAGAGGGTATGGTCCTGTAGGGGTGTCAGAAATCGTTGGTTAATATATAGTTACAGGTAAGAAGGATATATAAATGTTTTTGACCCCCTTATTATAATTTCTTTACCTTTTTTTTGGGGAGGGGGTTGTCATTCATATTAGCTATATGTTTTGAGGGGGGAAATGTACCTCTTCTCAATATTGAGGGGATGTCCCCTGCAACCCCCACCTAAATCTATGCCTATGTGAATCGAATCTGGACCATCAACTTTTTTAACCAAACGGGTGGTGAGAGAAAATGGTTGACACCCATACCATTTAGCTCCTGGGTAATGTTTAGGGATTGGTATCAAAAGAGGATTCCAGTTCAGCAGTGAAGCATGAACGACATAAGCCCAAGGTTAGGAAACCAGATTTGAAAAGGATTGAAACTTGAGGCCAACTCGCCTCATGGTGCAGCAGCATGACCTGAACTATTGGTCGCATTGGTGACGAGCGCAATCTCTGCTTCACCACCCAGCCGCCAAGCTAAATGTAAATCTTAACGCATTGAAACATTTGTGTAAAAAGAATGAAGCTTCAATTATTTGAAGCTAAAAATGGTACTTTTTTTTTGTATTTCATTGATGGAACCCCCCCCCCCCCCCCCCCCCCCCCCCCTCTCTTGTTATTGAACGTGACGGAAGTGCAGCAGACTGTGTGCAACGTCGCTCCCAACAATCTAGATGTTCGTCTCTTTTCTCCCTAGAAGGTCCGTGTGACTGGAACTGGAGCGAACCTGACTGTAAAACTGCACAGATGAGCCCATTTGTCAATCATCGTATTTATTAATTAGCACCATGAATTTGGGCCCATAACTTGTTTTTAAAGTCCACTAGGCAGACTGGCACATTTTCTCTGTGCGTTGGTGGTGATATATTGCACTCTGGGTAACGCCACACAGATCTCTCTGTGTTTTAAAAACATCTGGAAAGCTTGGCAAGTCCAGCCACTGCGTCCGTAAGCTTAAACAAACACTAACGGTACACAACGGAGCTGTTTAGACTGGCCTGTGGGGGGGTTCAACGTCGGAACGCTTCTGGGTTCTTTTCCCAATGTCAACATGGCTCCGTGTTAGGATTGTGACTGTTCGCATCCATGTATTAATGCAGGCTACTGACCAACATGTTTTCACAAGGTTGTGATAACAAGAGAGACTGCAAGGGGACCTACATTGGTAGTGAGGGTTTCTGGTCACATTATGAGCCAAGTGTATTCCAATAGAAACAAGTGGGCTATTGAGCCGTTTTCAAATGTGGGCCTAAAAATGTCCAAATATGTAAGCATAAGGTCGCTTTCACATATAGTTTTGGTGGACTCTGTGCGGTTCTGGTGGTGAAGTTGCAACATTGTTGCATTCTTCATTTGGTTCGCCTGCGTTCACAATAGCAATCTGTCAGGCGCACCAAACTATCTGAACAATGTCACGCGGTCGAAAAGGGCGCTCGTCTATTGGACAGTGGAAATGTGTGTGTGGCTGCGAGCCCGTGTGTGTGGACTGCGAGCTCTGTCTGACTCCAGATCAGCGGAGGCGAGTTGTTCTATTGAAGCCGATTACCACCATCCTCTCGCTAAACAACTTGTACACCACGTTAGGGCTGGGCGATATGGAAAAAAATCATATCGCGATAACGATATGATGATAATGTTATCATATTTCTCTATCGATAATTATCGAATTGTTATAAGTATTTTTATTTTTTATTTTCTTTGTCATTGCCGCCATCTTTAGTGTTACATCCCCTCACACTCCAGTTCTCAGGCTGCAGCTGGTTTAAAAGCTAAAGTAAACCGGCTTCTCTGCTGGCTGTGGCTCCAGGGGAGTTGAACAGTTCTGGCTCTGCTAGTTTATTTTCTATCTTTTGGCGCTTTTTTGGTGGACAAACCACCGCACATGTGCACCGTGACTCGTGACTGGAGTCAGTTCTGCTAGCACACAATACATAGCCTACTGTGTACAGACGGTTTCAAACTGTATTTTAAATTAGAAGGCAAACAAAAGCGTAACAGTAACAGTAAGAAGCATTTTGTATAAAAGTATTCTGTACTTCTGTATGACAACTATTAAAGAAACTTGGAAATAAATGGACAAGAGAAAAATAAATCTCAATTTGGTCAGTATTGTCATTTGGACAAGCAAAGCCATTACTTTAAGTTGCAGGCAAGAAAGACAAGTCTGTCCACTGCCCTGTTGCAGGTCACAAAAAAAAAAGAAAAAAAAATATTTATTTTTTATTTCGATATTCGATATCGATTATTAAAATATATCGCGATATTTATCGTTATATCGCCCAGCCCTACACCATGTTGTGATATATATATATATATATATATAACAATATAATAAGCCGCGTTTTTTTCTTCCTTCTTCCCAAGATGCACAGTTAGATATATAGAGATAGATGCAGTGTGCTTGTTTTGCATTGAATGCTGCGAACAGTGGTAATAAGCACGTCCTATATTTGGTTTGTGTTTGGTCCGATGAAGCGAACCTAGACCTACGTTTTCAGGCGGACCAGAGTTCGCCTGTTTGGTCCGGCGGACCGAGTTCGACCGCATTCACACAAACCCGAAAAACCCGACTATCGAATTCTGGTCCGATAATCTGGACCAAACAGCCCCTGTGTGAAAGCGACCTAAGTCATCGATATATGTGTGATTATATATATATGCATGTGTGTATCTATATCTACTGGCATGAAGTCGGATTCAGAAAGTCCTACACTACAACATATCGCAAACCTGATCTTTGGTGACTTTTGCATTTTTCATTTAACTACCAAGTCATAAATAATTCAGCGGCTATCCAGCTACTGTTACAACAGCTTATTACTGGCCTTGTAACATTGCCACTAATGCAGCAGACTGACATGGCACTTGGCCAAAAGTTGTATAAGTCTGTTTTCTGAACGAGAATTAAACATTCTGTCCTTCTGACCACCAGCAACTACTGTGTCCCAATAACTAAAGCCTCAGCAATGCTACCTCTGTGTGAACCCAAACAATGTGTGGCTTTACATCATGGAATTCAATGCTGTAAAGTTCTCAAAGTTGTTATCCTAAGAACAAATCTATAATTCTATATCTAATCTATATATATATATATATATATATCACTTTTAGCAATATGTGCTATTTAGGCACAAATGCAGTCTCTGTTGCAACTAAAATATGGAGCCATATTCAGCTAACAGTGTATTGCACTACCACAGGACCTAGCATGTCCTACCATGCTCTGTAAATAACTCGTGTACAGATACCGATATGCCCTACTTTGTTTACTTGTTTTATTGCACAATGTCGTTCTATTGGATTCTTATTATATATTACTATTGTATTATGCACAATCGTTGCGGGCAAGACCCCCCCCCCGCATTTCATTGTATGCCGTGACAAATAAAACTCTTGACTTGACATGTTATGTTCATACACTGTTTTATATCTGTTTTGAAGGTGCAGTCCAAGGAGCTGTCTATTGTGAAAACCTACACCAGTTTCACTGAAGAAGTCAGCAGGGAGGCGGAGCCTTGTTTCACTGAAGTCAACAGGGAGGCGGAGCCTTGGTTCACTGAAGTCAGCAGGGAGGCGGAGCCTTGGTTCAATGAAGTCAGCAGGGAGGCGGAGCCTTGTTTCAATGATGAAGTTAGCAGGGAGGCAGAGCCTTGTTTCAGTGATGAAGTCAGCAGGGAGGCAGAGCCTTGTTTCAGTGATGAAGTCAGCAGGGAGGCGGAGCCTTGTTTCACTGAAGTCAGCAGGGAGGCGGAGCCTTGTTTCACTGAAGTCAGCAGGGAGGCGGAGCCTTGTTTCAGTGATGAAGTCAGCAGCATTCATACACTGTTTTATATCTGTTTTGAAGGTGCAGTCCAAGGAGCTGTCTATTGTGAAAACCTACACCAGTGGACACAAACTCAAAGGATCTAAGTATTACGTTCCTAACATGTCGACCGAGGACCAGGTCGGGACCAGGGGTCCTTCGTCTCACAGAGGCCTGCAGCTGGCCCTCTCCCCTGGGGACAGTGACTCTGGGCCCCGTCCAGGACCCCCCTCTCCTGACTCTCCCAGGAGCCTGAGCAGCCTGAGCGACGGAGACACCAGCAGCCCCGCCGACGTCGACATGTCCCAGTGCTGCTCTCCTGGGGAGACCCCCTGCTGCTACTCCAGTGAAGGCTCTCCTGGGGAGACCCCCTGCTGCTACTCCAGTGAAGGCTCTCCTGGGGAGACCCCCTGTGACGTGCAGACCATCCACAGTAAAACCTTCATAATATCTGACCCTGTGCTTTATCAGACTTTCACTATCGCCGGCACGGAGGACATCTGGAATGGAACCATCTCTCTGATGGCAAGCAGCCTAGAGACCGGATCTTCGGAGGACGACAGTGTTGATGGTGACAGAGCGGCTGACAGGGGTGTGGTGATGTCCCCGGACTCTGCCAAGGGGGACAGCTCTTTGGACTCTGACTCCAGTGAGCGCTGCTCCCTCAGCTCAGAGGAGATGGTGACGAGGGCCAACAGTTTATGTCTAAACTTAAAGGACATGTCCCCTCCCACCTTGTTCTTTCTGGAGCGGCTTCTGCAGGACATCCCTGCCGAGGGAGTCGGAGGGAAGATCACCGGAGAGCTGCCCACGGAGGATGGTAAAATGGTAGAGTTCAACTCCACTTTATCTCTACCATGCGAGGAAGAGGGCGGTCTTCTGCGGACGTTCCTGTGTGAACCAGCGCCTGTCGCTTCTGTACGTGTTCTTTCAGCCCCCACTGATGAAGTCAGCAGGGAGGCGGAGCCTCGTTTCACTGAAGAAGTCAGCAGGGAGGCGGAGCCTCGTTTCACTGAAGAAGTCAGCAGGGAGGCGGAGCCTTGTTTCACTGAAGTCAGCAGGGAGGCGGAGCCTTGTTTCACTGAAGTCAGCAGGGAGGCGGAGCCTTGTTTCACTGAAGTCAGCAGGGAGGCGGTCCCTCGTTTCACTGAAGTCAGCAGGGAGGCGGTGCCTCGTTTCACTGAAGAAGTCAGCAGGGAGGCGGAGCCTTGTTTCACTGAAGTCAGCAGGGAGGCGGAGCCTTGTTTCAATGAAGTCAGCAGGGAGGCGGAGCCTTGTTTCAATGATGAAGTTAGCAGGGAGGCGGAGCCTTGTTTCAGTGATGAAGTCAGCAGGGAGGCGGAGCCTTGTTTCACTGAAGTCAGCAGGGAGGCGGAGCCTTGTTTCACTGAAGTCAGCAGGGAGGCGGAGCCTTGTTTCACTGAAGTCAGCAGGGAGGCGGAGCCTTGTTTCAGTGATGAAGTCAGCAGGGAGGCAAGATCAGAGGAAGGCAAGATCTCCACGTCAGAGGAGCCAGATGCCAGCAACAGAGTTCAGACCTCCACTCCGTTCCAAACCACAGGGAACAAAATCCATGGTCTCCCCTCTGCCATCTTCCTTCCCTTGTCGGAATCCCCCATTTTTGCTAGCCCAGCAGTCGGTCCTGCTAAATATGGGAAAGTTAATGTCATCCCAAAACCAAACCTGGTTGCCAGACTGCCCCCGTTAGCTAACAGAATTTCCAAAACGGACTTTAGGAATGTGAAGTCTAAAATCATGTGGAGACCTGTACATCAGCTGACGATGGCTGGCCCTGCACATGTAAAGGCAGCAGCAAGCAAACCATCACAAGTTAATGTACCAAGCAAACAATCTCAAGTGAACAGAGGCACACCTATAAAAATGGCCCATGCCAGGGTGATGAATAGTGGTATTCTCATCTCTGCTGCCACAAATGCTGCCCAGTCAGAGGCCCTGAGGGAAGTGAATACAGGGACTCACTACTTGGGCATAACGTTCATCCAGTCAGATCACTCTGATATTGCACTGTCCCCTACTGGACCTTTGGGTGTACCTGAGAATGGAGAGGAGTCTGGAGTACCCCAGCCCGACTGCCTCTCTGCTATGTCTGAAAATGCTGCCTCAGCCCTCTGCAGTCAGGCCAGCTCCCAGACAGAGCAGGCGGCCTCTAACCACACACCCACCTCTGTGCAGTCTCCTGGCAACGCCACCTGCTGCTTTTCATCCCCCGCAGAAACACCATCCCCAGCAGAAACGCCTGATGGACAGAACCCTAACCCAACAGATCCTAAACCATCCCCAGCTGAAACGCCTGATGGACAGAACCCTAACCCAACAGATCCTAAACCATCCCCAGCTGAAACGCCTGATGGACAGAACCCTAACCCAACAGATCCTAAACCATCCCCAGCTGAAACGCCTGATGGACAGAACCCTAACCCAACGGATCCTAAACCATCCCCAGCTGAAACGCCTGATGGACAGAACCCTAACCCAACAGATCCTAAACCATCCCCAGCTGAAACGCCTGATGGACAGAACCCTAACCCAACAGATCCTAAACGGATCCCAGCCACAGGGAGCCTAAAGAAGGGGGAATGGTCAAACAGAAACCGAGTGAGACCAGACAGCCTTAGCAGTCAAGACAGGTTTCCTACTCACAAGATGCGGCCCCATAGCTCCTCTGAGAAGCAGTCATCCTCTGGCTCCTCGTCTAGCTCCTCTACCTCCACCAAGGCTCACATCCAGAAGCCTAAACCGGGGACCGTGAACACTTCTGCCCATAGTAAACAGACTAAACCGAATGAGGCCAGGAAGGGAACTCCTGACAGAGCCAGCAGATTGGTGGTGAGTAGATACTGGGAGTAACAGTGACATTTAAAATGGATATACTGACTCTATTATTGATTCCTCAATAATATCATTGATGTGGTTGTCACAGAAGCTAATATAGTGTAGGCAAATGGAAGTCAAGCCATAAAAAGTGTCATGTGACTAGACAACAAAATAAATATGTAAAGAAGAGAAGAAAAAAACATTGATCTCTAAAATCAAATGAGTGAGTGGGTTTTCCCCCCCAAAGCCTCTAAAGCAGGGGTTGGCAATTAAGTTTGTCCTTGGGCCAAATTATTTCCAAGCCATTATATGGCGGACCAGAACCAAAAATAATGGCTAATTTAAGAAATTCATAGTGAATTTTTTTTAACTCTGACTGACCATCAACCACCATACATTTGTGGCAGAGCCAGAAAATTGATTAAAATAAACTAGCTGCGTGTATAGGAGGCATAATAAACTGTAAACTACCAGTTTTTTCTACTTTCCATTATAATACATGTTTGCACTGAACATTCATACCTTTGTCTTTTTGCCATTTTATTATAAAACCAGAGACAAGCGCCTCTCTCTATCGGTCTATCCTACATTACACGCAACCAGCGTCTGACAGCCCGTTCTGTGGAGTGCACGGGACTATTGAGAAACTATAGGCATTTTCCATTGGTTCTCCCAGTCCATGTGACCATTTCTAGCATTTCCATTGGCTATAGTGACATAGATGTATGATAAATAGATAGATACAGTGGATTAGATGCAGTCCAGAGAAAACAACCAATCTAGATATTTCAAGATTCTATCTATGTTTTACTTCTGCGCACTGACTGAGAGATCTCCCGATTCCCATACAATAAAGCGTGTCTTTATCACAAACGGATACAAATATATTTAATGTTTTACAAAACATGTGTAGTGTTCCGCCCGGCTTTAGAGGCTTAAAAACCGAATTGTATTTTTTTATTTAGTTAATGAATGTGTCGTTGTAATTCTTATATACCTAATGTAGCCAGTAACTAATGTCTTTTTGAAGCGGATTCAGCTTTTTTTGCTCCCGATTTGACGTCAGTTTAACCTCTTAAGCCCTAGCCATATTTTCTGAAAATCCGCCTAAAGATGCATACTTAAGTAAATGGACGATTTCTCCTCTTCTACAAGGCCCAATTAACTTTTTTCATCTTCGACTGTGAATAACATTGCATTTTTTTTTTTGGTTTTTCAGAGCAAGTTAGCTATATTCTTATTGTTATCAAACAAAGTCTCACGAGGCAAGGCGCGTAATGAGTAACACTGGTCTAGCCTATTATCCTCTTTAGCTAGCAAGCCAACGTTGGCTAACTATCGACAGCTAACGTTAGTTACGGAGTGCTGAGGTAACAGACGGGCTAACAAGTTTGTGCAGACGGGATTCAATCTTAAAAAAAAAAAAATTTAAGGATTGTAGCACTTGCAGTATTTGGATTAAATGTATTTATCTAGTAATACTTAACGTTAATACAACAGTAATTGTATCTTTATTACAAAGGTTTGGTTTGACAGGTTCATAGCTGTCAACATTGGCAAAAAACGGGATATTTTGCCCCGCCCCCTTCCCCCCGGCCCGCCCCCTCCCAATGTAGTCTCCTCCCCCTCGTATGTATATTATATATATATATATATTGTCTGCACTGCGCAACCGTGGAATCACGAGGCCATAGATTTAGAATAGATAGAAAGGGCACATTGTGGTCAGGGACCGAAACTAGAGAGCGCCACCCGCCATTTGCGCTCAGTTTTTACGTTTGGCGCCTCCCACTGAGACGTCTGAGCGCCGTGTGGCGCTCAATCAAATAGTCATGTGAAAATCATGATCAAATTCTTTAGCGGAGTTCTCACTCGCTGTCTCAGCAGACATGAAGCGCGCACCGCGCACTGCTGCTGCTACCCCCTCCCCACCTGTTTCTGTATGCTGCATGTAAACAGAGGCTATTGCCTCCGAGTCATCGTGACGTTAGTTAGCACTTAGCACTACTGCTCCTACCCCTGTATGCCTGCATGTAAACAGAGGCTATTGCCTCACCGTGACGTTAGTCTAGTCAGTGTGGGACCTTCGTGAGATAACGTTAGCTACCGTTACAAAATGACCCAGTCAACTATTCACTTAGTTTAATACACGAGGCATTGTGTAACGTTATCCAGCCGGCTAGCTACGGATAGCTCCCGACATCAACAAATCCTCCAGCAATAGTCCAGTGCATAATACCTCCGTTGGCTAGGTAACTAGTCACTACGAAATGTCGCAGTAAACTAAATAGTTCACTGAGGCGTTGTCCCAACGCCATCCAGCAGTAGCTACAGATAGCTCTTGGCATCAATGTCCTACAACAACAACATGCGTATTCGAGTCCCTGGTTTACATCGCATGAGTGAGGGCTGCTGACTAGGGTCCAGGTGCAGCGCCGGAGAATTCTTTTGCATGCTGAATGTAGCGTTTAGGGTCCAGCTGCACCCCCGGAGAATCCTTGCTGGAGCTGGAGGCCACTCGAGTATACACACAGTGGAGCTGTTTGCAGACAGCGAGGTGGCGATGTCTCGCAGATAACACAACCACAAGTATGATTATATAATATATATATTTTATTAAAAAAAAATCTATATAAAATAATAATAAAAAAAAATTTATCAAAAAAAAGTTGGCGGGTAAGAAATATGCTTGGCGGGTAGATTCTTCCCATCTACCCGCCACTGGCCGGTGAGTCAAAAAGTTAATTTCGCTCCCTGATTGTGGTGTATCATAATTAATTTGTTGAATACAATAGGATTTTTATAACGTTGACACAAATGAAAGAATATTTACACTAAGTTCTCTTTTACCTCTTATTTAATTCATTCATTTAATTGTAGACACTGTTTATATTGTACATAGTCCTGTGTGTTGTATATTGTGTCCTATGTTACTTGTCTCTTTCTATATACACCGTGGGAAGGGGGGCACGTAATTGAATTTTTCTGTATGTCTTGCACAAATTGTGACAAAGTTGACTTTGACTTTTAACATGCGTCTATAGTGTCAGACACTTATTGTAATGTTAAAAACGGATACTGCTGTAATATAAAGTGAAATTCTACCATGCCTCAATGTATCAACTTTAAACATACACTAAATGTTAATGTTAGAAATGTAAATTTCCATTATTTCCACCCTGTGCAACATTTCCTAAGAACAGCAATGTCCATTCAATCAACTCGAAATCTGTGCTATGAGCTCAATTCTCCCGGTCCATGCAGAAGTAGAATTGCTGTCTTGTTTTGGATGAATGAGTAGAAATGAAAAACAGAAATCTTCTTTTATTAAAGGGGAACTATTTTACTATTTCTTTCACTATTTGGGCACTTTTACACAATTCCTGGAACACCTCTGTAATTATATATTTTGTTTAATTCATTGTTTTGTATTTCTAATAAAGTCTTCAAAAACAGCATTTTTCTAAGCCGTTTTGAGCCTGGGCTCCAACCACTGTGTGCAGCTCATCTTGTACCTCGCCATTATCATGCAGCGGTGTCTTTCTGACATCACAAATCATCACATTTTCAGATGACTCAGTTCAGTGAGGGTGAATATTGTGAGAGGAGAATTGGAAGAATGCGCCAATATGAGAATTAGAGACATAGATCATATTAATATAAGTCCACATAGCTAGGAAACAATGCTAAACACTGAAAAGGCCATTTATAAGATGGTTCCCCTTTAAAGTAGTTTTGACATGTGATATAGATAAAGATATTGTTTCATTGTGTATTGATTAACTTTACATTTGCTCTTCATTCATATAACAAAAGTTATACTGGCACGTCTAATACAGCAATGGATTATGGGTAAATGCAAAGTTAAAGCAGTGCCAATGTAAGAATGGTGTTGTCTCACCCTACTCGCATGTTGAGGGAGAGCACCATACATTTACACTGAGAAACCACGGCCGAGAGTGAGCTCTCCGGGAACAACCCCACTTTGCCGGTATCACTTTGCTGCCTTTTCTAGGTAGTTCTAGAATGTAATACATTTAAGCATTACATCACACGCAGGAGTGGTTTGTGACCAATAAACCATGCCTAGGGGTGGTCGTTAGGCCCGAGGCGCAGCCGAGGGTCGTTAGACCCCCCTAGGCATGGTTTATTGGTCACAAATCACGACTGCACGTGGTGTAAAGCTTTTATACAACTGCCAGATTCATCCAACCTTATTTCTATACAATAAACACACATTAATCGAAGATTTATTGAAAAAACCATCCGCCAGAAAAAGTAGTTCCCACAACTACAAAAAAGACAAGTTGCCTCCATGTGGAAGCAGCTTGAAGTGCATCCAACCAAACTAACACATCCAACTGTGTATTATTGGAATGATTGAGAGAAGTTGCCTCATGTGGAAGCAGCTTGAAGTGCATCCAACCAACTAACACATCCAACTGTGTATTATTGGAATGATTGATTGAAAATTTTATTACCAGATGCAGAATGGGTACAATACAGTACGGCTCAATACACACAATTGTTAAGGGAATGCAGACCTACTTTCCATAGAACTTAATTCTTAGATGCTTCTATATAAAGTAGGTAAAACAAATTAAAACGTTTTCTTTGCCCTATAGGAAAAAAACGTTTTCTTCGCCCTATTTTTTTATTTATTTCTTTTAGCCTAAACTTAACCAGTTGGAAACCAGGGGTACAGTAATAAAATTAGCAATCAACCAATCAATCAATTCAATAGACCATGCTCACTTAAAACAGCGCTGCTTCTCTCTCAGTCTGACTCCCCCGCTGTTGCAGACAGGAGTGTGTGTGTGTGTGTGTGTGTGTGTGTGTGTGTGTGTTTGTGGGTACGCCAGCGTCGGACAGTGTGAGAGAGAACGCTGCAGTCAGTAGAAAGTAGGAAGGAAGAAATTTAAATCAATCAATTAATCTATCAATCAAACCGCGATTTTTCTTTTGTTCTAGATTGCCTCAAGACCCATCAATTACATCATCCAACATTGTTTAAAGGACTAACACATTCCCCTTGACAGAATCGCTTCATATTTAGTCGTTATGGTGCTTTCAACATAACCATTTGTTGTCCGCGATCTTGTTTTCTCCCGGAGTGAGCCGGGGAGGGTTATGTGATTCGGTTGTGGGCGGGTCCTGAGCCCAGGACCGTGGATTGTTGCCAATAAAGACGTGTGAATGGCCAATCAGAATCGAGAAATTTGCATGCCGTTGTATAATTCATGCTAAACCACTCCTTTATCCGGTCGCTGGTCTTCTTTTTCTTTTGGTCGCAACCGTCTTCCGGGCTGACTTCCTGTGCTAACGTTCTAATCTACACTGCTGCCGCCTGTCGTCAGTGAGGGGAATTGCAGCCATTTTGTAAAATTTTTTAATTTAAATTAAAAACTGGAAAAATACGGGAACGGGATGTTCAGGAAGGTTGAAATACGTGACGATCCCGGGAAAAACTGGATGGTTTACAGCTATGAACAGGTTCGTGCCAATATTACAAGTAGGCTAATTTCAGCTAGTTAAGCAATAAATTCATAAATCCTTTAGATTTATATTAACACATTGAGTGCCACGGACGCTTTTTGTCGTTAGTTCATGCCGACCTTTGAGTGCCCCCGACGCTATATAGCGTTTGTTTGTCTTTTTTTATTGCCGATTTGAATTCATATTTCATCAATCGAGCTTCGGGTTAGTGCTGCAGAGTCTCTCTGAGCTCAATTGGGAAGATACCGCCCCCTATCGTCTCTCCCTGTGTAACTGCCCTCCATTACTTTACATTGATGCAGGGGGAGTGGTCAGTTTGTTCATTTTACTTTTCCGACGAGGCATCTGAAGGATCGATTGTGCTCACCGGCCCGGAAAACGCATGGATTATGTATTTACAGGACTCAACACTGTAATCAATAAGCGTGATCGATATTTGGAATGGCGATCAGGAATTGGAATAATCTTTTTGGATAACATCTGATCTCGGGTAAGGAATTTATTTGACCAGTCTTAGGATAATCAGAGCTGTTTTCACCTATATCTCAGCGTTTGCCCTATGTGTGTGTGGCTGTGATCGCTGATGAGGAAATGAGCGAATCGATTTTTCAGCCCGCCTCTATAGCGCGCATAAGTACACATATACTATCGATAATCTAGCGTTTATTTGAAAACTATTCATAAATAGGCCGAAAAATTACAACGTTTTTGTGTATGCTAGAATATTCCAGTAAATGCCTTTTATCACGGAATCTATATATTTTCCTGAAAAACAAGGGCTTTTCAAAATGCTATAAAACGAAAATGAACTGATTAAATAAATAAATCCGTTTCGACAATGTTGACTGCAAACAAGTCATTGATAAGCGACAGGCAGATTAGACACATAGCCATAATGTAAAACAGATTATGCGTTCACAACGCTAAATAAATAAATCCGTTTCGACAATGTTGACTGCAAACAAGTCATTGATAAGCGACAGGCAGATTAGACACATAGCCATAATGTAAAACAGATTATGCGTTCACAACGCTAAATAAATAAATCCGTTTCGACAATGTTGACTGCAAACAAGTCATTGATAAGCGACAGGCAGATTAGACACATAGCCATAATGTAAACAGATTATGCGTTTACAACGCTATCATTGAAGTGTTTCCAATGTTAATGGCTGGCACTCAAACTGTTAATAGCGATAGCCTTGTAAAATATGTATCAATATGATCAATTTGGTTATTATAGGAGAAAGCCCACAGTATCTAAAGGAATTCACTTACCTCTGCTCTGCCCCCAACTCTTCACCTTTACATGCAAGTTAGGTTAACGTTATCTCTTTCCTGCGTGAACGATTTAGCTACTCACGCAGCTCCACCTCTCTTGCAACGAAACCAAGTTAAATAATTTGACTGACAAACAAATAAACCAATAAAATAAAATGTCAGCCAACATTATTTAAACCAACTGGCCTATCGCGGTAACTGAACGTTTAATCCTTTCAACTCGTTCCATTCAGTCATGATCCTCGCCAGCCTGTTTGATAGGCGTGCAGCAGAAGAGTCAAACAAATGAATGGTTGTACAGCGGTGATCCGGTTCATTTCGTTCACCTAGTTCAGAGCAGCGGCGCCGCCGCTGAATGCATATAAGGGAAACACTGAGGTATTGCATTGTTACTGTTCATGTGTGGTGCAGTCAGTCATATATAAGTAAAGATAAAGTTTGAATGACTTACTGAACTGGTGTTTTAATTTCATACCATTATTACCATACCACACTGCTTGTTTGCTATTTCAGCACCAGGCGCTGTCCACCGACTTTATTCATGTTGAGCAAGCGCTACATTGCACCTCGCTGCATTGCACCTGTTATTTACTCTTAGTCTCAACATGGATGAAATGAAGTATAATAAGTAGGGCTGTCAGTTTATCGCGTTAATTAATTACACAGCAAATTATCGTGTTATGAAAATTAACTCAAAATTCATTACAAAAAAAAAAGTTTTTTTACTCATTAATTCCATAAGAACGTAGAATACACATTTACAGACTTTTTTTTATATGGTCCATTTGCATGTTCTTGGTATCTGATTCTAGGGACATCTATGGATCCCCAGTGTCAGAAATACTGTCTGTTACTAGGCTTGAGTAAATTGTAATGAACCAAATGAGAATATCAATAAATTCGTTTGCATATTTGACTGTGAATAACACTATGCTCAAATTGACCAGACCTGAAAAATCTAAGCAAATTAATAGATGGAAGATGATTAAACAAAGTTTTGTAGATACAGTACTGAATTCTGCCATCCGGACACATGCAATTTGAAATATGATTATAGAATATCAGGCATAAAATGGTTATGCGATTAATTGGATGAATTAATTAATTGGATAAATTTCTTTTAATCGCCTGACGGCACTAATAATAAGCAATCTTTAGGTGGTGGTAGTTTCTCTGTTTGGACGTTATACAGTATCTTAAATATATAGCCTAGCCAATAGTCGGTATGATATATATATATATATAATGATTTTTTTAAGAAGAAAAAAGTCATATTCTCAAAATAATCTGATGGGCCAGATATGATTGCTGGCGGGCCAATTTCGGCCCACGGCCGACCACTACTCTACAGGGTGAGGGACTAAAGAAGCCATCTTACTATATTCTTTCTGGCTTCTTAATTTTTTATCTTTACATTTATCCCTCAGAGGAGAAGTAAGGATCTCATTCACTGGCAAATACACCTATCTGCTTTGAGAGTGTTTTTAGTGGAGGTGGCAAATTACTAGATTAAAATGTATTGTCATCGTACAGAACGAACGCAGTACAATGAAAATAAGTTGGCATCTAACCAGAGTGCAAGGTAACTGTAAAGTGCATACATCAAAGCTACTGCGTAAATATGCTAATCTGATGTTTGTAGTAGTACAATGTTACAGTATTATGTACAGTGATACAGTGATGTAAATACACTGGTAGTAAGCCATACTGGCCAGTGGTATAACTAGTAAGAGCAGGTATGGGAGATATATAATGTATGTAAACGGGGATATATATATTTCAAAAACTGATGTAGATAAATATATACAGTATTATTGTATATGGGTGGCATCCTACTAGCTGCTAAAGGGTCCGTTAAATTGTTGTATCTACAGGATTTGATTTTAACTGGTTTAAATTCTGATAGCTGGCTTGAACTGGTCGAAACGAGTGGTGAGTTTTGTGACTGATTTCACTGCCATTGATTTGCTAAATTGGTGAACTAAACTGTCTATACTACTATCTACTATGTTTACTATACCTATACTACTATGCCAAATATGCAAATATGTCTATACTACTATGCACTGAATAGTGTAGCACTCTAGCCTGGGACGAACAATACCACTTACCCTTAGCCACCAGAGGTGAACCCCTCCTGCTAACTTGTTGTACACAATTTGTAAGTCACTTTGGATAGAAGCATCAGCCAAATGACTAAAGGTAGATGTGTATACATTTAGTATAGGCAACAGAGTTCAGAGAATACACCTATCTGCTTTGAGAGTGTATATTTAGTCGAGGAGGAAAGAAGTTTGCTATAGAGTGTGGCTTCTATGGGGGAATATAGTCTAATAGCAGCGTGTTTCTATGTTTGTGGGAGTCTTCCCAGTGGGTCCTCTGCTTATGGATAATACTGGGCATTGTGTAGTAGTGTGGTATCTTTTTTTTATTTTTTGAATTTCATAAAGGTACAAACAATATTGCACTACTACACAATGCCCACTATATCCATAAACACTGGGAAGACGGATCTGCCAGACGGTATATTAATCGAAGATCCAATTCAATGATGCTTCAGCTCAGACTTAAATGGAGGCATGGGACAGCAGGGGCTACGTATGAGGAGAGCAAGAGCAGACTTGGAGTGTGGCCGCACCCCGCCCGAACCAGAGGAGCCTCGCCCTCCCAACCCTCGGCTGCCGGCCCCGGCGCCAGACCGGCCTCTCTGTCGAGCAGGCAGAGACCGGAAGCCTCACCGTTGCCACAACCCAAGCAGAACTCCACGGCAGGTAAGGCTCATCTCTTGGTGGAGCATGTGTTGGTTTGACAGCCAGTTAAAACCAGGGTATCTGCTCTCTGTGCCATATCGGTTTGTCTACTAGGCGACTTCAACATCCATGTCGACTCCCCTCTCTGCAATACCACAATTGAACTGCTGGACTTTCTACACTATTTCAACGTCACCCAACACATTGGGCCTCATTCACAAAGCGATATAAGAACAGATTTCCTCTTATTTTGTTCTTAAGTAGCATTTCTTATTTTGTTCTTATTCAGCAATTTTTTCTTATTTTTGCTTTTCTCTTAGGCAAGACCAAATTTTAAGAGTAGTCGGTCGAGACCCAGATAAGAAAAAGCCTACCATTGGTCAATTGCCCCCAAATACGACTTTAAAACCTGGAACTTATTGCATGCATTCTGCTTCTGAAATGTGATTATATATTGCTGTTGGAACAGTTAGATTCTCTGGCCGAACTTCCTATTGTAAATTCGTTGTAGGATTTATGAACTCGAAAAGGCAGTCGGACAGACCGGTGTGTGCCCTGTTTAACCGCTTTTTCTGGGACAAATCATTGGGGATTGCTGATACTACAGTCAACCGTGGAATTCAATAAGAACTAAACCGATCGCCACGGATATAGCTGCTAGGGGTGGCAATCACCAGAGGCTTCACGATACGATACGATACTATCACAATACTTGAGTCACGATGCGATAGTATTGCGATACTAAATATATTGCGATATGCTGAGTATTGCGATATTAATATTGCGATTTATTACCTTTTTTCAACTGCAAAGTAAACCTGTCAACATGTTTTATCTAATAAAATAAAGTTCAGTCTGTTCATCTCACTTCAGTCATTTTTATTCCAGAACATGGTATTTTCTCAAGCAGACGGATGTAAACACTGTAATCTGTGTTGCATGTACCTGACGAACTGAACTGTTATTAGTCATATTCCTTTTATTTTTTTAATCTTTTTCCCCCTCCATTTTCCTCCGATTTTCTCCCATCCCAATGCTAGTCGTATGCCAATTCCCAATCCCCTTCCTGGTCGCTGCGCACTTACCCCCCACAGTCAGATCATCTGGGAGAGTGGAGGCTACCACGTGCTTCCTCCGACACACGTCCAGCCAATCAACCGCTTCTTTTCACCTGGCAGCGCGGATCCTCTCTGAGAGGGCGTAGCGTGTGGAAGGATCACACTATCCCACTCGGGTCCTATCCGCTCACAGCTCCGGGGTTGGTGACGAACGCAATCTCTGCTACGCCACCTAACCGCCCTATTACAGTCATATTCCAACTTAACTGAATGCACACGTGTGTGTGGACTACTGTACTATTACAGGTATTGAAATGAACAATACATTTCTTTTATAAATAATTAAATATCGATACTTGGAGTCCCTGTATCGATGCAGTATCGCCACGCAAAGTATCGCGATACTACTACGTATTGATATTTTCCCCCACCACTAATAGCTACTGTATAGTGGAATATACTGTATTATTACATGGCATTTTAACATTCGCCGAAATGCTTGATTGTGATTGGTCAATAGCGCTCATCAAAGGTCCGTTATTACTCGATAACGGACCTCTGCCGAGCAATAATGAGTGACCGCTGTGCGCAGCTGTAGCAATCAAGCCCACTGACTGCATCAGTGCAGTCATGAAAGCTGCTCAGCATATGCACAGCTGCACTCAGTCATCAGTGCAATCGGACCACAGATCTGCCGGCGATGACAGCGGGAGCGACAGAACAGAACTGCGTCTGCATTTGATCTCGTCTTGTCGATGGTGTAAAATGAATTAGGTATATTGTTAGTAAGTTAGCCATGTAATAAGCGGGATAATGTATAGCCTATACTCGGTCATTGTCGCAAAATAATTGACCTCGGCGAGGCGCCTCGGTATTTTAAACTTGTCGGTCAATTATTTTGCAACAATGACCTCGTAGCTATACATTATCCCTTACTTAACACATTGTGTGCCAACAATGCGAAATCTCGTTGTTGGCCGCCATGCGTTGTGTGCCAACAACGAGAAATCTTGTTATTTAATCGTAGTTTATTTTATTAGCGATATCCATCCAGCCTCACGTTATCATTGGGACTGTCCCTGAGCTCAAAGGGCAAATACCGCCCCCTATAGTCTCCTGGATGGTATTGCACCCATTGGAATGGACTCAACGGAAATGCATGAGAAAAAAACGCTCCGGATTCCACATTTTACTTCTCAGGCATGTAACCTGAGCCGAGGTCTAACGTTGGATCAATAAACGCGATCGATATTTGGAATGGCGATCAGGAATTGGAATAATCTTTTTGCAGAACATCTAATCTGAGGTAAGGAATCTATTTTACCAGTTTTGGGGTAATCGGATGTTTTTTTCACATATTTCACAACGTGTGTGGCTGTGTGCGTGTATGACGTTAGCGCTGACCAGGTCATGGATAATCGATTTTTCAGCCCCTTCTCTAGTATGTGCATAAGTACACATATACTATCGATAATCTAGCGTTTATTTGAAAACGCTTCATAAATGGGCAGAAAAATGACTGTTTTGTGTATTCCAGTAAATGGCTATTTTCGCGCATTTTTCTGGAATCACTAGAAATCTTAAACTATACTCGTATTCAAAACGGAAATGTACTGATGAAAAAACAATCCTTTTCGTACATGTTGACTGCAAGCAAGTCATTGATAAGCGATGGGCGTATTAGACACATAGCCATAATTTAAGATAGTTTATGCGTTCGAAAATGTGCTCGCCCTCATTGACTAGAGTCGTGGCATCCAAGCGATAAATAGCGCACCCCCTGCTGGCACACAATGTGTTAATATGCCATATACTGTCTTCTTCTCTGATATTATTTATTGTTGGTTTATAGTCCTATTGCTAGAACTAAATAAATGCATGGAGAAACTGCTGACTGGGCCTTTTGAGTTGCCACACCCTCCCCATCCTAATCTGTCAATCAACCACCGTCCCCTCCTTGAAACAGACCCTCAAGACCCGCCTCTTCTCGGAAAAGTGCTATATACATTGAATGTATTATTATTAAAAGTTAAATACTAGGGGAGCTCCAGTAGCTCACCACGTACCTCGAGCGCTATTTCGGCGCCGGGGACAACCGTGCTCGTCACGGATCTGGGGTTTAGCGAGTTCGAATCCCGGACTGCAGCCGTGCCTTTCCCAGAGTGTCTTCCCCCACCATCTGAACCCCTTCAGCCTGTTTCTGTCGGTCATCCTTGACCAGAATAAATGCGATAAACGCAAAAAAGAGCCAGGGGAATGGCCAAAGTTTAAAAAAAAAAAAAAAAGTTAAATACTAAAAGTATTTAATTTGCACAGGTATTACATTTCTGGGGGGCGGCAACCCAGCTGTCTTGAGATGAAATATGAAATGTTTTTGTATTCAATTGGCATGCAAGTGCAGCCGCAAGTTCAGTGTATGCATTTTTTTTGCTAGTATGGTTGTGAAATTGGTATTCAATTTATCTTAACTCATTCAACGCCATAGCCATGCCCCATTGCTGCTCTCTAGCGCCAGCTTTCCATTGCCTATTTTCACGATGTTTGCAGAGCTATATCTATATTATAGCTATGGAGAAAATTGTCCGGCTCATTTGACAGACACTATTTGTAGTCCAGTATGTAAAGAGAATTGTAAATCTTTCATATACGTTCGCGTGTTATCCCATGGTGAATATTGTATAGTTTCAGAGTGATCCGGGCTAATTCCTGGAAGCTAAGTTATGGAGTGATATGTGCATTTTGCAAAAGTCGTTCGCGTTGCTCGCCTCGACACGATATTATTTCCAATTCAAAGGTATATAATCGGTATTATGTTTCATCATGAAGGCATCAAAGGGGGGGGGGGGGGGGGGGTCGTTTTGTGATGCTCTGATCGTTAGCAACCGCATACGTTTTGAATACTACATACGTTGATCGTTGGGATCGATGTGAAATCATTGTAGGATCAAAGTACGATTGATGTCATATAGTCCTTAACTTTGATAGGAGGTATTGCAAAAAGAATATTCCCATTGTCTGATCGCGATTTCCAGTATTGATGTCCATCGGGTCCCTGACATGAAATGGCACAAAATATATAAATAAAGTGTGATGGACATGTTCCAAGGTGCTCGGATGAAGCGTTTCACTTGCCTGGGTCCAAATTCTACTCCCGGACCATATAAAATGTAACCGTGAAATAAGGTTTCAAAGGGTAGGCGATACTGCCACTTAGCAGGATTCGGCCGGCATTGCACTCTCAGGGTCTCAGAATGAGTTCCAATGATAACGCAGAGGTCCGTGAGAGTGTATAGAATATTAAAGTTGAAAAAAAAGTGGTATTAACACTGAGTGCCAGCAGGGGGGCGCACAATTTAGCGCTCGAGTGCCAGCGCTGTAGTCAATGGGAGGGCGAGCACATTTACGAATGCATAAACTATATCATGGCTGTGTCTAATGCGCCCGTCGCTTATCAATGACGTGCTTGCAGTCAACATGTACGAAACGGATTGTTTGTTCATCGGTACATTCCGTTTTATACCATTTTGAAAAACGCTCGTTTTTGGAAATGTCCAGAAAATAAAAAAGATTCTGTGATAAATGCCCTTTAGTGGAATACACAACAAATTTTTCAGCCTATTTAATCGTTTTCAAATAAACGCTAGATTATCGATAGTATGTGTACTTATGCACGCTAGAGAAGCGGGCTGAAAAATGGATTTATCTATTTCCTGATCAGCATACACATATAGGGGACACGTTGATATATATGTGAAACTCTTACCCAAAGACTGGTAAAATAGATTCCTATTGGTTGTTTACCTGCCAGTGTCTGGTAGACAAATGTAACCAGCCATGGACATGTGGTTAGTGGCTGGTGGTCATTTTCTAACATGTGTGTGGTGGTGGGGTGATGTCCTCCTTGGTGAGTCTAAATTTAACCAGGAGTATTTTGATCGGGTACTATTTTGATCCAATACTATAAAAATATATATATATTAAAAAAAAAATCTGGGTTGATGGGAATCGGATACATGCAGTCTGCACAAGGACAACAGGGCAGTTTAGCATCACGGTGTATTTTCAAAGTGTCTTGCGTGACGTTTGTAGAGTTCTTTTTCATCTATGTACTACCTTGTTTGTTGTCGCTCATTAGTTTTAACCAGCTGTCACCCTGAATTCTGTACAGCATCAGCCTAAATGCCGGTGTTGTGTGAATGAAGCATCCCCCTCCCGAAGGCCACTGGTGCTATATTTCCACCATTAAGCCTGGCATTCCTGTTATGTCTAAGCCTGTCTTCACTGTCCCCATTACATAACCCCCGCTGCGTCGTCCCCCGACAGACCAAGCAGTGCTTCCCCAACATGTCAGCCACCGGTGTCCAGTATCGGTGATAAGTCCTGGTAAACACACTCTTCCCCACGGCGTTCTGTTGCCTTAAGCCTGTAGCTTTGCTCCCTCTCCACCCCGCGGCGTCTCTGGCAGAGCTAAAGCGTCGTTCATTAGCAGGCTCGATGTGGTTATTATGTGGGGGTGTTGCATTTATAAAGCTGATGTAAAATCAGAGCCACTGGGGCACGGCCTTGCTAAAACAAGCGGGCACCGGCCACCGCAGTGTCCGCAGAGTAGGAGATTGAATCAGGAGATGGGAGAGGTAATCTCATTTGGGGGCTCCATTTTGTATGTAAGCTGCTAGTGGAGTGTGGCCTGATGGCTTTGTGAGTCATCGGTGTGGTTGGACTGTGGTGGGCTCTCGGCACAGTCACCCCGGACCAGACGCTGGACTCGTCCCGTCCGTGTCCTGGCTGGAGCGGGTGGTGGCGGCTGGGGTGGTGCGTTACTCTTGCAGCTCTTCCAAACCACAGGGATCATGGAGGGAGGAATAATGATGCTGAACGTCGTAACAACACTGAATACTTCTCTTACAGTGGACAAGACCAAACCTAAGGCCAGCGCACGCAGCCATCCCGCCCAACCGCCGTTGATTAATGGGGAAGCGTGCCGGCTACCTGCGAGCGGCAGGGCAACTAGCACAAACAGCTACCGGACGCAGTGTGAGAGACAGGACCAGAGCATCCAGGAGCTCGGGAGCCTCCTGGATGCCACTAACGGCAAGCTTGAGGCCATCACTGTGGTCCTTCGGCATGCCCAGGCTCAGGTAAGAATCCTGTTCTGAACCCTCGTTTAACTAGGCAGACTCCTGTTCTGAACCCCTATTTAACTAGGCAGACTGACTTGACCTTTATTTAACTAGGCAGACCTCTGTTCTCAACCCCTATTTAACTAGGCAGACTGACTTTAACTCGACAAACATAACTGTAACTGAGGGGTACAATTCCCTGACTGTATTGAATAAGTATGGTATCATTAAACCACTACTGAGTTATGTACATTACTACTGGCCATACAGTACACATGTATATGAGATGAACACCCCCACAATAACACGGCTTCACAAGAAATACTGTTTAGAAGAATATTTATTAGCAGCACGAAGATTATCTTACATTACTTATCAAGATTGAGAGTTGCGCTTGTAAGGCGAAGAATGTGCATGAATAGGTCAAGAGCGTAAGTCCATGAGCATATTACGCAGGAGATAATTAATACCACCTGTATCATAAGAATTATATATGGTACACTAGGTCCGCTGGAGATACTAAAAGGGTCCCTCCGGTTGTAGGCCAGCAGGGGGGAGGATTTGTCGGTAGCGAAAGTCTGGGTCAACGAGGAATAAGGAGACTCCAGGTACAGGAGACAATGCAATAATCCCTTGATCCGTAGACAAACGACAGCTATTCTCCGGTATGCAGTGCCGCATGGAGGAAAGCTAGCCAGCCTCAGGGGTCCTAGAGGCGGGCTCGACGGTGCTCCTCACAGGGTAAATCCCACACAGCAGTGGGTGTAGACGATTCTCCGCTCCAACAGCTACAGGACCAAAGCAAATATAATCCAGCCGAAAAGGGCTCGGTAGTCGTCGGGTAGGTTATCCAGTGTACATATCCACACGGTTCTCGCCTAGGGCTCCTCGGATGACGGCACCAGGTTAGGCCGCCCAGCCTGGATAAGCACACTAGCTTGGTACGATGAAACGTTGGTAATGCTGGTCACTGTAGAACGGTAGCCGCACGATACACTACATAATAGACTATTACTTAATAATAGAATAGGTCGAACTCGACGATACAGCGTTAAACTCTGACACTTCAGCTATCAATTCGCACGCGGTCTCAAGGCTCTATTTTGGGGCAAAACGGGCCCACTTCACAGCACGTTGTATCGTGGTGTGAGGCTTCAACTTATTGGGGTAACATACTGCTGTATTCACCTGCGCCGTATTTATACGTAAGGTGAACAATCTAGTACCAGCCTTATTTCTGTCTCGTATTCTTGCGCAGAACCGGGCATGTTCAGGCATGTCTTAGCGGTGACTTTGAACTAGACATTGGGGGGTATGGCCGTGGCGCCTAGGGGATCGCTTCCAATAGGAGAACGAGTATTATGGTCTGTCCTGTACCAGGTAAAGGGATATTCTGTGTATATGTACAAAGAATATACAAGGGATATCAAACGATATACAAATATTATACATGGGATCTCAGGCAATAAATATATATATTCGGTTTAATCTGACCCTTTGTAACAGTAACCCTTATTTAATTACGCAGACTGACTTAACTACATGTAGGCAGACTGACAAAGAACATGTTGTTATTGACCGCAACAACATTGGGGGTGTAATGGTGTAAAAAATAAAATAAAAAATTTAATCAGCAATCAGGCCTTTTTTAAACTTCTGGTGGCGTAATCTTTCATAGACTTCCAGCGGAGAGTGGGGTGATCTGAGAAGTCCAGTGTATTGATTGATGTGTTTGTTTTGAGTGTATTGATATGGATTGTTGTAGTAGTTTGTTTTTGAGTGTATTGATATGGAAGTTTCTAGTTGTGTTTTGTTTTTGAGTGTATTGATATGGAAGTTTCTAGTTGTGTTTGTTTTTGAGTGTATTGATATGGAAGTTTCTAGTTGTGTTTGTTTTAGAGTGTATTGATATGGATGTTGCAATTAGTTATTTGTTTTGATGGCCGTCTGATATTGATGGACTCCCAGGAACACCCTGAGGGATTATCCTCCCCACAGCATCATGTCAGTGACTCTCCTCTCACCCCACCCAAACCACCACCAGCCCAGTATTTGTTTTCTCTTCATGCATGTCTGTCGAAAGTTAAAATGAGATAAGCCTAATGTATTGCTAAATGTCACTGCGATGTTGCTTGCAGCTCTGAATACTTGTTTTACCCATATACCAGTAAGATCACCATGGGTACTGTGGAATAATATATTGATTCCCAGTACCTGTCATAGTGTCCTCGTTGTTCCATTATTCACTGTCTATGGAGCTGCGACAGGATGTGTCCCTTGTCATCACTAGAATCATACGTCTCTGGTGTACAGCTTAAGGGTTAACTTGTTCATATTTACAAACCGAGCTGTACAGTAGTATAGAAATAACATGAACATTCTATTTTAGGTAGATCTTCCCTTTTTTTAATTACCATTATTACCCCAATACAGGATTGGTATTAGATTTCAGCTGCCATTTTGGAATCCTAATGAAGCTGTATGTTGGTTACTGGGAGGAGCTTGTACACTGGTCCTATCTCTGTCAGACTTGGCCTGATACGTTGGCGCTGGGGTGGACTCGATGTCTACCAGGCCGTTCCCCCAGAGGCTGATGGGAACTCACCATCATTCTTCTGAAATGCCTCCTCCTGGCCCTTATCTCACGAGGCTGCCACTAAGGCTCCAGACCCAGTTCCTGACAAACACCAGACACCCTCTCCAATGTGCATTGATGAGTGTGAGAAGTTCCCTGCTATATGCACATGTAGGGCATACAATATGCACGGGATACAGTAGTGCAGTATTCACAGTAAAGTATCCACAATACACAGTAGCGCAGTATACAGTATGTGAGTGTGAGAACATCCCTCCTACCGTATATGTAATGGGAATGATCCCTGCTATATGTACATACTAATAAGATACCTTATGCACATGTAAGAAGATACCTGCTATATGCACATGTAAGAAGATACCTTATGCACATGTAAGAAGATACCTGCTATATGCACATGTAATAGGATCCCTGCTACAGTATATGCTAGGGCTGACCTCGACTAAGGATTTTTATAGTCGACTTTGATTGGCAGAAATTTGTCGACTACGGCTCCTTTCTATCGATTATTCGACTAATTGGGGTCAGCCCTAGTATATGCACATGTACAGTAAGAAGATCCCTGCTATATGCACATGTGAGAAGATCCCTGCTATATGCACATGTGAGAAGATCCCTGCTATATGCACATGTGAGTGAATGGGATTTTTTTTTTTTATTTAAAATGGACACCACAGCTACAGTACATTGGACCAGCCACAGTGGACAGACCAGATGCGTTGTTTTGCGTGTTTATGTAAGAAGATCCCTTCTACAGTATGCACATGTAAGAAGATCCCTGCCATATGCACATATACTGTAGAACTCTATGTTCCTTTTGGATTCACTACAGGATGACACGCCCCACTCAGCCACCTCATGCATACACACTATGAGAGAGTGGTCTCTAAGCTTATAGTAAATAATGACCCTGCCTGTGCCCAGCTTACTATGAGCCAGTAGTATATATGTACATAGTAACGGGCACTGTAGGAATTCTCACCTGCTTCAGGAACTAAAGACTGTTTTTACACTAAGTTATTCTCAAGCCATCCAGTAGGAGTTGGGAGTATCGGCTCCATTCTGAAAAAGATTAATTCTCTGCTTAATACTCTTGTGGTGTTTTATATGTTTCCCCCCTTGACCTTCTTGGGAACCATTACCTGTTGTACTGTATCTTGATTGCACATTCCATGGATTCAGACATTGGAAAGCAATCACTAACTGGTTTTGGAATAGGTCAGTTCAGAGAGAGTTGACTGATGGATAGCAGTCATATCACAACAGAAGGATGGAACATGGATGCTCTAAATCCCGGCCAGGGCAATATGACACCCACTTTTCGCAGGACTCATTACATTCACACACACGGTGTGATATCAGTCCAGTCACTAATAGTTTAGGCATATCCTTCTGTTGTGGAGGAAGGATTGTTATAGTCCTTCTGTTTACATTTAGTCATTTAGCTTTTTATCTAAAGTGACTTACAAATTGTGAACAAGTCAGCAGGAGGGGTGCAGCTCTGGCAGTTATGGGTAAGTGGTATTGTTTGTCAAACAATGTTGAACTTGAGTGCTAAACTCTTGCGTACATAGTAGTATAGACATGTTAACATAGTAGGTAGTAGTATAGGGATAGTAGCATAGTACACAGTAGATGGTAGTTTAGATATATTAACGTAGTAGTATAGGATAGTAGCATAGTAGATAGTACTATAGACACATTAACATAGTAGGTATAGTACACAGTAAATAGTAGTATAGGGATAGTAGCAAAGTACATAATGGTGAAAGACCAAGAAGGTTTTTTGTTAAGGAATGGTTGTGAAAGCCCTGTTTTGGTGAACAGGTTGTGAAAGTTCTTCTGTTTTGGTGGACGGGTTGTTTAAGTTCTTGTTTTGGTGGACTGGGTGTAAAAGTCCTTCTGTTTTGGTGGAGGGGTTGTGAAAGTCATTTTTATTTTTGTGGACGGGTTGTAAAAGTCCTTCTGTTTTGGTGGAAGGGTTGTGAAGCCAGAAGACGTTTCTTCCCCCTCTGTGATGCTAAAGTCTCCGCCCCTTCATCCTCCAGCACAGTGACAACAACCAACCACTCTGAAAACATGCTCTTGTTTAAAGCCCCAATCCATGATCCAAATCAAAAGGAAGCCATGGCGCACAGAAATTTATAGGAATGGGAACACATTTTCGAGTTGATTGACTGAACTCTTAATTCAAGGACTAATGTTAGAAAACGGGTATAAATATAATTACAAATATGATTTATAATTTTTAGAATGACATTTGCTGTATTTTGTGACTGGTTTGTTTATCTTTGTAATGTTTGTAAACACTGGAGTAAGTGGAGGCGTAGAAAGTTTATAAAAATCACAGATCCACTTTTTGTGATGCATGAAATGATGTTGTGGATGCATGTGTAGCTCAGTCGGCACTGTGTCCAGAACTGGAATCTAGTATCCACCCACAACACCAAGAATAGGAGGCTGGACGTTGCCATCGCGGTGTGAGAATGTCCCAGCCGTTGCCTTGATATGATTAGAGAGAGCAGTGTTTCTTATCACCTGTTTAGATGAGCCTGTCAACACTGGACACGGATTGCCATATATTCTCTAGAAGCAGAGAAAGTTTCAATTGCAGGGTTGAGATATAGTCGTGTTTATTAGCTGTGACCAGTAGCTCTATATCTCACTTGGTTGGTCGGTCCACAAAAGTGTCCCTACCCACTAGCAGTCACAGTTTTCACCTTAGGAGGCAGGAATTTAGCATGGATGCTGTGTGTGTGTGCACGCTATTACAAAGTCTCACTTGTTTGTATATAGACCATTATCATAGTTGTGTGTCTCTCAGAAGGCTTCACAGGCTGAACACGAACCCTAACCCTCACATGAAGATCACAATGAAACATCCCTCATGATGACAACTCTCACACATACAATGCATCTTTATCCAGTGTATACATTAAGACCTTCACCCAGATGATCAGAATGATTCATTTACCATATTCCCTCTTTGCTCTCTGGTTCCTTTTTTTAATAATATGCATTTAACATCTCCTGACTATTGGAACCTGATAATTTACTGCCCATCAAACCTACCATGGAGAGTTATTCTACATCTTACACAAGCTCATCTTTAAGTACATTATGCTTTCTTTGCATGAGGCTGGATATACTGCACAATTACATGGGGGGGGTTTGCCATAGAGCTGGGCGATTAATCTAATTTTAATTACGATTTTGACTTCCCACGATCATGAAAACAAGATCATTGAGAGAAAACGGTTGTCGGGTGCCGTGTTGGTCTCATTTTGTGTTGTAAATGCAGCACACCCTTCCTTCACAACGGTGCACTACCCCCCCTCCCCCCAAGCCCAAACAGTTGAGTTAAGAGGGAGCCACAGCACGTTTCTCAGTTTTTTTTTAAATGTTTTTGGTAACTTGTAGAAGATGACAGCCTTTGGTCGAGAAGAAAGGCGAGACAAATTCAGTCGTTCTCGAAACACGGGAGTCGGGACTTGGAACAAGCTAAAATGCTGTGCAAGATGTGTTACACGGTCGTGGTAGCCCCTTTCGGTTCTGTGATGCACGGCAACAGGGTTGGACGAGTGAATACACCATCCCTTATACCTTCATAGAAAAACCCACAATTAACTCTATCTTGCTCTTTATCAAAACGCTCGTCGTACAAGTATCGCAGAGAAATGTCAAGTTACTCACAGTTGCACTAGGATTTTGGACAGACAAACGCTAGGGTTTGAAAGCTAGTTGTTGCTAATAAACATTAAAAAAAAATATTATAAACTGGTCATCACTGCTTTATTTCCAGCTTTCGGTGCCTGATGCGCATGCGCTGTGATCGCTGTATATTTATTTGTGATCACAGCGCATGTGCATCAGGCACCCAAAGCAGTGTTGGTCAGTTTATAAAAATTATTAAAAATAATTATTAGCAACACCGAGCTTTGAAACCCTCGTGCAACTGTGAGTACCTTTGAAATTTCTCTGCGATACTTGTACAACGAGCGTTTTGATAGAGAAAAGCTAGACTGAGTTAATTGTGGGATTTTTCTATGAAGGTATAATGGACCGTGTATTCACTCAACCCTGCTGGTGTGCATCACAGACCCGAAAGGGGCTACGGTCGTGGCTGCACCACCAAGTGCACCACCAGTGTTTAAAGTTGAATATTTAAAACATCGTAATCCAGCTCAACATATAAAGTTGATGCCAGTTATACAACCCAGCACAGGATCTCTTCCAGGCAGACGATGGTGTCTGGTGTCTGAGAGGTGGCGAAAGCGTTGCCCGGAATCACCATAGTGCTTGTCCCGCCTACTTTTAAGATTCGATTGATCAGGCAGGTGATGGAAGTCTATACAGTCATCTTACTGTTGGCTCAGTGACAAATTACAATGCAGTATTTTCATCCTCCGGTGTGAGGCTCAGCTTTCCCCTGAGTGAATACAGATGACGTCTGATAAGATCATTAGCCTGTCCGTGCCGCCTCCTCTAAATGACAGTAATGCCGGGGTCTGTGCTGGCTCACCAGTACAAACACCCTGCTTCACACACAATCCGAATCATGTCATAACACTGAGTCATTTCAAATACACGGATTATACTAATGAATAGGGGTGGGGGGGAAATCGATACAGCTATATATTGCAATATTTTATATATATATATTTTTTCTTATTATATATATTGTATATATATATTTAAGATATATACTTTGCATAAATAGAATCATTAGTATAATCCCTCTATTTTAAATGACTGTTATAACAGGGTTATTGTACAGTGTGGTTATTAGTGGGCATTACTGTCATTTACATGATTGGAATGAGGTGAACAGACCGAAAACGTTATCTTATTGGATAAAACAAATTATGTATATATTTCTTTTATTGCAGATGTTTACAACGTTTTCCATTGGGGTAAACTGTAATAAATCTCAATATCGTGATATTACAATATCATGATAATATCGTATCACGGGTGATTCCCACCCCTACCAATGAAGCCTTTACTAAAGCAGTGCAGCAGAATGTAAGCCTGTCCAACCAAGCGGAGCATGATTTAGTGTGTTTTGGAGGATGGGTGTTGGGGGGGGGATGGTGCCGGGTGGTAATAAAGCCTCTCCTGGGAAGGTCACCGCACGGAGTGGAAGTCCTGCTCTAATGTCACCCAGCCCTGTACTCCTGCACATTGGATTTTATCTCCCGTTTGTTTCCACGGCTGCTTCAAGTCTTAAAGTGACCTCTGTTCAACGGTGAGGAGGCCCCACCCTCTGCGCACTGCAGCCTGCCCCTCTTTCAGAGAGAATACGGTAGAGCACTCGACACAGTCACCGGGAGCCAATGGAGCGGCTTTTTCAGTCCTGCCTCAGATGTAGTCAGAGCACAGTCTCGGAGGGGGTGCGCGGACAGAGGTGGTGCATCCACCTGGGGCTGCTGTGTGTGTGTCCTGGCATACCAGGCCTCCATAGCTAGGGGGAGACTCCAGCACCTGAGCCCCCGGGCTGAGGCTGGACCATGGGCTGTTCGGGCAGCAGAGTGTGCCTTGGTGCTCCCTGCACTGGAGAGAGGGTAACCGGCTTCTCCATTGTTCTTCTCTGCAGTGAGGAATATATCCTGGCCGGGGCAAAGAAGGGTCAGAGTAGCAATTCATCTTGAGTGTTGTTACTGCTAATGGATTAGTGAAGTGGTCTTTTGGCTTTTCGTCTGTTTGGCTTCACTATCTGTGTGTAGCTTCTGTTGCAGCATTGTACAGACTGTGTATTGTGCAGGCTATGCCATGGATGTGGAGGACTGTTTGTCTGTGGTGTATATATTGATCTGTTGTGCTTGTGGAGTTGGGTATGAGACGGAGGCGGTAGAGACTGTTTTGGGAGAATCTCTGTCGGTTTTGGGAGGTAAGAACACTGCAGCTGCAGGGCTGGCTGGCTCCTCTCCACTGCAAAACCAACTTAGACAGAGGCAGAAGGGGAAGTACAGAGAAAGGATCTTAAAAGAAGGGAAGGTAGCATGTGCGTTTCAAACTATAGTTGATCTGCTTAGTTTTAATGTTGTTTTTTTGTCTTCCTCTCTTGCCATCAGTGGGGATTTCTCTTGTAAACAATGCTTTGACAAGTGTATGAGATGGTATTTTTCAGAATTCCAACAATGTCGTGTTCATGATGCCTCACGGGGGACGGGGAGGTGACTGGAGGGAGTTTCCATTCTGAGAGTTGTCGTTCATCAGTGTTTCCCTTTCTTAAGAATGAATAACATTGAAATTCCATTTGAATCATGATGTTGTTAAAACCCAAGCCTGTTGCTGCAAGAGAACAAAGTCCTAAAAATACCAACGTCTTATCAAGTTAGTTTTTTATTTGTCACGTGTGCATCACCATGACTGTGTGTATGACTGAACATGTATGTTTGTGTGTTTCCTCAGCGTGATGATGCCACAAGGCAGTGCAGGAAGCTGTCCCAGGAGCTGGTGAACCTGCGAGGAGAGCTGGGTAAGTCACCTCAAGCCACTCACCTTAATACCGTGTTGTTGACACTAGCTATCACCAAAGCTCACACTACTACCCAGATAGATGGGACCTGCTCTCAGACCCACTCTCTGCTGTTTGCCTTGCCCCCTAATTGCCCACTTGGCAAAGGGTTCAGTGACTCAGTCCATCTGCAAGAACCACTAAACACACTAGTAGCCACACAGACTGCTGAGCTCTAGTGTGATTTGAGTTAATCCTTTAGATTGAAGGAGGGAGGGTTTGAAGGTAATATTTTGACTGTCAAAGAGGTGTTCACTACTATCACTACTACTACTACTACTACTACTACTACTACCACTACTACTATCACTACTACTACTATTACTATTACTACTACTACTATTACTACTACTACTACTACTACTACTACTACCACTACTACTATCACTACTACTACTACTACTACTACTACAATTACAAAAATACATCACCAGTCTCCCGGTCTGCTACCTCCTCTACTAAGGATTACAGTACATGCCCATCTGCAGAGGGGTGTGTGTATGTGTTTTAGTTGTATGGGTCTCTCTGTGGAATAGTGGTGTCAGCCCAAACCACCTGAGGCTTTTGTGAGGGCTCCCGAGACAATGACACACCCTATATACCCCTCAAATACACTCTCGCTGAATAGTCATGCATGCATGGATAGGTGCATATATACACACACATTCGCACACGCACACCAGAACTCTTTACCACACACGGAATGGCTTTGGAGCAGCCTCAATCTCTAATCTCACTGAGGCAGTGGTGGGGTGGCTCCACCCCTAGCCCATGTTTATGGCCAAACGCACCTCAGCCTTGGGACTTACACATGACTTGTCTTTACCACTGAACTCCACATTCTTTAGCACATTCTTCAAGCTAAGGAGGACAGTTTAAGACCCAACAACAGTTTTAAGACCCACAGAGACCTCCGATGAAGATTGGTACAAGAGGTGGGGACGTCCAGAAGGCGAACAGTGTGTTCTTCCGAGCCCATGTGAGCTTGTTCCCCCAATGATGTCACGCCATCCACCGCAGCTAATTAGTCTCTGCATCGTCTGTTTGGACCACAGCCAATTATTGTGATATACAACCCCTGATATTATTACTACTCCTCACAGTGTAGATTCCAGATGCGTTAAGAGGTTCTGCCTCCAGGAGCAGGATCCGGTACACATCCAAAACCACCTCACACCATCTCCCTGGCTAGAAGCCAAAACACAACTACCCTTTTCACATGCGATATAGGTTGAGCTTTCCATCCCCAAATCAGCCACGGCATCTTCTGGTGTGATGGATTTGGGCTGGGAAATGTGACCGTATCCCCCTGTTACACATGGCTGAGGAATGCAGAGCTCCATTCCGCCTGATGGATGGTCTCTTATGTTAGTCTAGTTTGGCCTCCGTTACCGGGTCTGCTTTTGTTTTTAGGCTAGATACAGTAGGTGAGTCTGCAGCTGCACACACGGTCCAAGTGCAGGCTTTCCTTGGATGTAAACGGAAGGATTATGCAGTCAGTGAAGACATCTACATGCCCGGCTGCAAGTGGAGGGATTGTCCCGCCAGCCTGCCTGAGAAGCAGTCAACACTGTTGGATTAACTTAATGTGTGGAAAATTACAATCCTTTTTGAAGTTTCAAACGGATCGGTGCTACTATGGGTATGGGGTCCATGGCACTAGATTTAAAGAGGTTCTTTGTGATTTCATGTGAAAAACACCATTTTACAGATTTGTGTTTATGACCATTCGTTTCTTTTGTCGGGTAGGACAGTCTAGAAGAAACGGCTCCTCGTTTCTGATGGTCCTCCATCGCTGCATCATGGTCAGGAACGATCTAGTCTTTGACCAGATGCTAAATTGAAGGGCTAGGCTTTGTTTTTACGACGCGTAGTCTGCATTATTTATCACGCTCTGAGCAGTGGATATTTGAGAACTTTGTGTGAGAATATTCATATTTGATAACTGCTGGATTCAGTATCTTAATGCCCATCCCTGCCCGGTTCTAAATGAAGAGCTACCTGTATTCCTTGGAATGGAAATCACCTGCTCCAAATTGCACCTGCTTCACATTTCACCTGCTCCACATGGTGACAGTGCAGACTCCCTTGTACACAGCAGTCACTCGTATGTGGAAATGTGCACTGGCAGGCAACACCAGCCGCTGGCACATTGATTGGCATTGTGCACACAGGCGGTCGCATCGGATACACGTGTCTTATTGGGTCATGGAATAGACGATTGAAACAGCTTTGACGGTCCAGGACTCGGACACAACAGCAGGTTCCACTTAACTCTAATTTACAGATGGCAAACTACCAATTGTGGCAAGCAGAGATTATGATCCGATATTTTGAAAGTGTTGTGAAGTGATTGCCTTATCTTTTTAAAATGCAGTGTCGTTGGCATTGCCATGCAAATGTACGAGGCAGTTCCCCCTCAATATGAACATTTAGCAGCAACGGGTTTGCCTCGAGTTGGATTTTGCTGAATAATTTCTCAAAGTAATGATCTGACCCCTTGCACAAGCAGTTATCTGACCCCTTTGCACAAGCGGGTATCTGACCCCTTTGCACAAGCAGGTATCTGACCCCTTGCACAAGCAGTTAAGTACTTTTCATGTGGCCCTTATTCGACTCTTGCATTGGCTTCAAAGTCACTGAACCTTTATATAATTCACAGTTGCTCTCTCCTCTAGTGTTGTCTTTACCCACAGCAGTGCTCTGTTTCTGTTGAATAACAATAATAATTTCCCAATCCAGGATATCTTACCATTTTGATTATAGATGAGGCACATATACATTCTGGAAGAGTTTGAGCATCATAATAATAAAGAAATATATATATATATTAGTCCTATCAATCGATTAAAATATTTAATCTGATTAATCGCATGGTTGTCCATAGTTAACTCGCGATTAATCAAAAATGAATGGCATTTTTTCTTTTCTAAATCTACCTTAAACAGATATCAACATGAGTCAACAAATGCTTGCTTTATGCAGCCATTTAACACAAAAGGATGACCCGTATGCATTGCAAATTTGCATCAAATTCAAAACAGAGTGATGCATAAAATAACTTAAGAAAATAATAATTTAAAACGATAATATACCTGAGTGAAGTCTAGTAAAAAAGAAAAATACAAAAAAATACATAATTTTTTTCTAAAACGTTAATCGTGCGTTAAAATAATAGTGCCGTTAACAGAATTGTTAACCCTTGGGAGTCGAAAGTCATGTTTGCACCCGTGGGCGGAGAACAAAAGGATTTAGAATTTCTCCCAAATGCTCAGAAAGTACCTATTTAGAAAAATTACATTTTCGAGTGCTTTGAGATGTTCTATATATTTCTCCTTACTTGCTAAACTTTTTTTTTATCCACTTTTTCTCCTTTAGTTTTTTTCTCCCATCCCAATTTAGTCGTGCCAATTCCCCCCTGTCTTGATCATTGCTCGCATGTGCCCCCCACTGGTCGGTCCCCTCCGATACATGCGGAGTCAGCCAACCACATCTTTTCACCTGCCAGCGCGGACTCTCATTGGCGAGGTGTAACGTGTGGGAGGCTCACACTACCCTCGCCATCTCCTGTCCTTGCTGTGCAGACGCCCTGACCGACCTGTAGGAGTCGCTGTTTACAACGACCAGATTACCACCCATCGACCCCCCCTCCCGCTGACTCTGCCAATTGAGTCAGTATGACGGCCGGCCCAAGCCGGAGGCAACGCTGACAGCCGGATTCGATACCGGTGTCTCTCGCGTTGGTGACGAGCGCTTGGACCGCTGCGCCACCCAGCCGCCCTTACTTGCTAAACTTGTAAATACGTTTAATTCTTGCTAGATGGTATGATTGTAATTATTTCCGTTTGCCAGAACTACATCGCGCCAAGAAACGCACATACGCACACACAGAAGAGAAGAGCGGTGTGTGCGCTGTGAAAAGGTGTTGGACCCCTCAGAGGTGAGAGGTATCAGCGCCTACCCCCCATCCAAATTCTAAACAGATTGGCTTTTCATAATATGTATGAATTATCTCTTGCAATAATATCCACGGGACTCGACTTTTTGCAGTCGTTGTGTATGTGTGTCACCAACACACGCCAACTATCTCCTGTGTGGGGACCCGCGGACATTCTCTCACAGTTGATGGAGAGAAAAAAAGCAATAGCTTACATACTTTTCCGGACTGATCATCTGAGCTCCTCTCCAGTTGAACTGCTACTGTGTTTAAATCCAAATAATCCTCTGCCATTGTTGTAACATGTCATCTGTTCTCTAGTATTCAGTCTTGTGAAGTTAAATCCCCTCTAGAAGTGAAACTGAAACTTACCAAGCCTATAAGTTGTTAAAGGGGCACTAGGCAATTCATTTACTCAGTGAATGCCACCAGTATCACTGACTACCACGGCAAGCCTATAGAAAATTATTCTATTTAATAATTATTATTATTATAAGTCCCTCTCTCTGTCTATATCTCTCTATCTCTCTTAGGGCTGGGCGATATGGCCAAAAATGATATTGCGATAACGATATCGATAACAATATCATATCACGCGATATCGATAATTATCGATATTTTTATAATTATAAAAGTGTTGCATCCCCTCACACACTCCAGTTCTCAGTCTGCAGCTGGTTTGAAAGCGAAAGTAAACAGGCGTCTCTGCTGGCTGTGGCTCCAGGGGAGTTGAACAGTTCTGGCTCTGCTAGTTTCTTTTCTATCTTTTGGCGCTTTTTTGGTGGACAAACCACTGCACATGTGCACCGTGCCTCATGACTGGAGACTAGCTCTGCTAGCACACATAGCCTACCGTGTACAGACTGTTTCAAACTGTATTTTACATTGGAAAGCAAACAAAATAAATGGACGAGAGAAATAAATCTCAATTTGGTCAGTATTGTCATTTGGACAAGCAAAGCCATTACTTTAAGTTGCAGGCAAGAATGTATGTCTACTGTCTCTGGGTTTAACAAAAACAAAAAAAATCTATAATTTTTCGATCTTTTTTTTTATATATCAATTATTAAAATATATCACGATAATTATCGTTATATCGCCCAGCCCTAGCTCTCTCTCTCTCTCTCTCTCTCTCTCTCTCTCTCTCTCTCTCTCTCTCTCTCTCTCTTATATTATATTACTATACTATTATATATCTATATATATATATATATATATATCTAATGTATTCAGGTAAACCTCTATCTAGTGTGTGTACATGGCATCAAATCAAAGTGTGTCGCTGTAGGCCTGCCTGGGCCCAGTCATTGGAATAACAGAATGAACAACAGACTATAAACTGGGCCTTTGTTCCAGGTGTGAATTGGTCTAGTGACATTGACATCACATTGCATTCTGGGAGGGAGTGTAGTTCTCTTATCAAATAGCTGGAATTCACTGAATCCTTTCAAATCCCTGTGTCCCGACTTGGTAAGGATTTTACCAGAATGTTTAATCAATCGGCTCGAATTTTACAATTGATGGCTTATTTTGAAAGTATGAACCTGTAGTTTCATATTATGTAAAAAAATATATAATAATAATAATAATTGTGAAATTTCTTAGGGAGGCGGAGCTCTAGAACTCAGACTCTGGAAGGGTTAACGCGTTAATGACACGCTAACTTTGACAGCCTTAACACTTTGAGTGCCAGCGACGCGCTTTGTCGTTATTTCATGCCCCCCCGTTGAGTGCCGACGACACGAATTGTCTTTTTTTTTTTATTAGCGATCTGAATTCATATTTCATCAACCGAGTCTCCCGTTGGTACAGCAGCCCCTCTAGGAGCTCCGATGGGAAAATACCGCCCCCTATCGTCTATCCCTGTGTAACTGCAGGCCATTCGATTACACTGGTGGATGTGTGGGGGGGGAGCCTACTGGCTCCGAGGGAAGTGATTGTGAGATGGAAAGCAGCCTGGAATATATATTTACAGCAGCCAATAATCGATCAATAAACGTGATCGATATTTGGAATGGCGATCAGGAATTGGAATAATCTTTTTGGAGAACATCTGATCTAAGGTAAGGAATCTGTTACCAGTCTTGGGGTAATCGGAGCTGTTTTGACCTATATCTCAGCGTGTCCCGTATGTGTATGCGTGTGCTGTTGAGGAAATAAGATAATCGATTTCTCCGCTCGCTTCTATAGCGTGCATAAGTACACATATACTATCTATAATCTAGCGTTTATTTGAAAACGATTCATAAATAGGCCGACAAATGACAATGTGTCTAGTGTATTCGAGAATATTCCAATAAATGCCGTTTATGACGGAATCTTTCTATTTTCCTGACATTTTCGAGAAAACGATAGCTTTTCGAAATGCTATAAAAAGGATATGAACAGATTAATTAAAAAAAAAATCCGTTTCGACAATGTTGACTGCAAACCAGTCATTGATAAGCGACGGGCAGATTAACGCTATCATTGAAGTGGGTGGTGGCATTCAACGGGGTAAATAGGAAACGGAGGCCGGCACTGAAAGTGTTAATATATATGTTTACTCCAATGTTTACTCCAATATTTGCCAACATTAACGATGTAAACGAACCTCTTGGACAGTCTGCTCTGCCCACTCCTGCCAGCGCCTGGAGCAAGAGAAGGAGGATGTGCGGGTGGCTCTGCAGGAGGAGCAGGAGAAGCACCAGGAGGACCTGGCTCAGCTGGAGCAGAGGCAGCAGGCCTTCTACCAGGCGGAGTGGGACAGGGTCCACCACACCTACCAGGAGGAGGCCAACAAATGCACGGCTCGGATGGAGCAACAGGTCAGCTGGAATTACTATTTTAATCCTGTATCCCTGTTTTTAAATCCAGTGGCCTGTAATTCAATGAGTTAATGGCGATGTTAAAGGGCACTTCACCAAAAAACAATGCTGATTTATTTTACACACACGCATCCAAAAACTTATTTTGCACACATTTATTTAGTTTTACAGTTATTGAGAGTAAGTAAATTCGTTTGAATATGGCCACCAGTCATGTCAACGGGGACATTGAATCTTGTGTTGTGTTAATTAGGATTCAATCTCACCGATGACCACATTGGTGGCCATATTCAAACTAATTTACTGTCAATAACTTGTCAAAACTAAATGAACGTGTGCAAAACTGTTCAGAGTTTTTGGATGCGTGTGTGGTATTATGTGCAAAATAAATCGACATTGTTTCTTTGGTGAAGTGCCCCTTAAGTGCAGGTAGGTGTAATTACCTGCAGGGACTCTCCTCCACCAGTGTCCTTAACCTGCACCTTGTGCCACATGCCAGCGTGACTCCACCCACCTCAGATGCTGTAGTGCAGAAAGTAAGCGTATCACTGGAGTCAGTGACAGGCGCGCAGTCACCACAGGCGCCTGATAGCCTCCCCCTTGCGAACAAGCTTAATGAATCTGACTGTAGGTTTGAGAAAGAGGTTCCCCCCCGCCCTCTTCCTTCACCCACTCAGCCACAACCTCCATCCCCCCACCCCAGTGCCCCCCCCCCCCTCTGTCAGTGCGAGAGAGGTGAAACGGCTGTTTTCTAGTCAGAATCCCAGGAAGGCGGCCGGCCCGGACTCTGTCTCTCCCTCTGCCCTGAAGCACTGCGCTGACCAGCTCGCACTGGTGTTTACCACCATTTTTAATGCCTCGCTGGAGCTGTGTCACGTCCCAGCATGCTTCAAGGCCTCAACCATCATCCCCGTCCCCAAGAAGGCCAAGGTCACAGGCCTTAATGACTACAGATCTGTCGCCCTGACCTCTGTGGTCATGCAGGTCCTGGAGCGCTTTGTCCTGGCCCACCTGAAGCTCATTACTGATCCTGTGCTGGACCCGCTGCAGTTCGCGTACAGAGCCAACAGATCCACAGAGGATGCTGTGAACATGGCTCTGTGTAACCCAGATTTCAGATTCATAACTATTTAAGTTATAAGAACATAAATAGTTAAGGCTATTATGTAGGAACATAAGTAGTTAATATTATTGGGTATCAAGTCCCTTTGAATTACAGCATTGCCCTTTAATTTGCGTCATGTCGCGACAGCCACGTTTTGCTTTACGGCGCACGCCTTGCCTTACAGCGTCTCAACGTTAGAGTCTCGCGCTGCGCAGATGCAGACACTCATTCCACGGAGAAGCCGCAGCTGATAACGTTGCTGGATAACGAGATGAAATGGGAAATAGCATGATAAAAACAGTTATCAAACAGTTATAAAAGATTCCCCCAGTTGCAAAACCGAAGAAGCGTTGCAGTAAAGTAGCTGTAGCCTGCCGTTTTGGTGAGTTAAATCAATATTGTGTGCTATTCAATTGTCGAGTGTACAAAAATGGTTAGCTTCATGCTACAAGCTAATAACGTTAAAGCTAATTAACGTAGCTTCATTCCGAGTCATACACGAACTGCCCCAAGCTCAATTTGGTGGAAACTAGGAAGGAACCATTTCAGAAGTACTTATAATTGTATTGATATGCTGTACGTTAAGAACAAGGTCTATATACATTTTGATTGTTTTTGAGTTTTATATGATTGGGGAATGTTCCACATGCTAGCGCACTTTAGCATATGATCCCACGTGCTGGGATGAGACGGCCTACTTTAGCTTAGCATAGCTAAAAGTAGCCTGATTATTCATTCTGAAAGCAATGAAAAGATGAAGCGATAAAAGATGGTAAATAGCTTATTTCTGAATGCCTGCTCACAAGCAGGCCAGGTTTTTCTACAGTAGCACCCGTTTCCACCCTGGGAGCAGTTCCAGGAGTCGAGACCACCCATCACCACGTGTGCCCACGAGGGGACGAGGCGGTGTGGCGGACGATGCAAGATGGCGAGCCAACCCACTGTACCTCTGATATAGCTCAAGGCTAATGCCAGCCTGATTCGAATACCCCTGTTGCCCAACTCCTGTTACCTCAACAGTCCGGTAGGATTGAACTGACTGAACACAAGGATATTCCAAGGGCTTCGACCCCGTTCACCTTTTGTTACTTTGATATTGTATTTTGTATTTGATTTAATTTGATATATGGGTATTGATATTCTCCTGTAGGAAGGGAGACTTAAAGGGTAATTACACCCAGTAAGATACTTGAACCACTGATAAGCTACTTGAACCATTGATATTATCCTACAAGAAAGGGAGACGTAAAGGGTAAATACACCCAGTAGGTTATTTTAACTGCTGATGTTCTCTTGTAAAGAGGACGAGTTAATGGGATTCTAGTGTACCCATTGATGACATTGATTATAGTTGAATCACTGATGGTTCTCCTGTAAAGAAAGAAGATTTAAAGGGTAATTTCACCTAATAAGGTATTTGCATTCCCATAACCTAGAATATTCCATTTGGTACTTTTGTTGTTACACCTTCAAAGGAAGAGTTTAAAGGAGCATTTCACCTAGTAAGGTATTTGCGTTCCCTGCACATTTAAAGGTTTAAATTGATATGTTTAAACATTTACCCATTGAAATGATAAACTGAAATAGAGTTTACTGGTGATAAAAGGATACATCCATCCAATATCCAATCTTGAATCTAGCTTTTAGCTAGAGATAACCTCAGACGTCTGAACCAAACCTAATGTGTTGATCTAATCAATCTAGCACCGGTTCCCCGCAGGGCTGCGTCCTGTCCCCACTACTGGTTCTCCCTGTACACCAACAGCTGTGCCTCTCTCCACCCCTCGGTCAAACTCCTGAAATTCGCTGACGACACCACCCTGGTGGGTCTCATCTCCAGGGGGGACGAGTCGGCCTACAGGAGGGAGATCGAGAGGCTGCAGAGCTGGTGCAGCTGCAACAACCTGGAGCTCAATGCTCAAAAGACAGTGGAGATGGTAGTGGACTTCAGGAGGAAAGCAGCCCTGCCCCCTCCCATCATACTGGGAGGCACTCAGGTGGCCTCCGTGGATTCATGCCGATTCCTTGGCATGACCATCTCCCGGGATTTGAAGTGGGAGCTCAACATCACAGGCCTGCTCAAAAAGGCCCAGGGGAGGATGTTCTTCCTCCGGCAGTTGAACAAATACAAACTGCCGAGGACCATGATGGCCCAATTCTACACGGCCATCATTGAGTCCATCCTCACCCACTCCATCATCTCCTGGTTCCCCGCTGCAGTGGCAAAAGATCTCGCCAAGCTGCAGCGGGTGATTCGCTCTGCGGAGAGGGTGATCGGCTGTCCCCTGCCCTCCCTCAGGTCCCTGCACGACTCCAGGGCGCTGAAGAGGGCGAGAAAGATCATGGCCGACTCCTCCCACCCCGGTCACAGCCTCTTCACCCTGCTCCTCTCTGGGAGAAGGCTGAGGATCCCAAAGGCTGTGAAAGCTCGTCACAGACTGAGCTTCTTCCCCGCAGCCGCCAGGCTGATCAATGCCTCAGGTCCCCCCCTCTGCCCCCAAGTGATACTGGCACAATGACACTGACTGCACTGCACTAGTCCTTACTGGAACTCTGCACTTTACACTTTATATATATATATATATATATATTTAAATGATTAATCCTCCACTGCACTGTTTTTTGTCCCGTCTGTGTTGGTGTTTGTCGTTACTGTGAAAAAAGAAATAAAAAATGCATACACTGTAATGCTGCAACAATTACACAAATGGCTTAATAAAGGAATCTGAATCGTCATCGAGTGGCATCCTAACTATTCCCAAGCCAGTTTAGCTCCAAGCCCTGCCCCCATCGTTTTCATTGGCTGCCGCTGAGTTGACCAGTCATTTACCTCCAGCATCATCTTCATCTCTACTACCAGTCATTTACCCCCAGCATCATCTTCATCTCTACTACCACAGTAATTTACCGCTAGTGTTGTCTGGTCATAGTGTTGAGTCATTCTCTCAGCACAAGTTGTGCATTAGCCCTAAAGGTGTTCTTTGTCAGCATTCTGTCTGAGACTCAGTCACTACTGTAGCTGCTGACGCTTGCTTTTTCCCAAGACGTCTGACTCATTGTGATTTTTGGCCTGAATCTTAATTATCCCCTCCACACGTGTTTTTAACACATTCAAAATAAATAACTTTGTTTGGTTTTTTCACCAAATGGTGATGATCAATAAACTACTGAAAATGGCTTAGCAGCATCCCTACACCATTGTCCTCATTGAGAATGTAAGGATCTATGGACGCCCCCCCCCCCCCTTCCCCCCTCACTTGTTTTCATGCATACTGTAGATCACTAGAAGATGTATCATCTTATAATATCAGTTTCACGTTAGCATTTCCTGGATGACAGTGTGGCGAGCTGGGCAATAGCGACCATGATAGGTTCCAGGATTAGGCAACTCAGATGTTGAGGAAGTACAGAGAAGCCCCCCCTCCAGTGGAAGAATGTGAAAAGCGCTCTGGTGACGAGTTCTGCAGGAAAAAATATCTATATAGTCAAAGGCATGCCTCCAAGAGAATGTAGAAAATAATCCTTGAGTGGAGGGGACCTTTAACTACTGTATAATATGCTGAAGGAACATGCCTCTTACTGTATGTCTAATGAGGTGTGTTCTTATCGATAATTTTGCACTCCAGTTGCATTTCATTATATCAAGTAATTGTCCTGTGTTGTGTTTGTTACAGATGAGCGAGCTGAAAGCCAGCCATGAATCCACAAAGCTGGAGCTGGAAGCTGGCCATTCAGAGCACCTGTACTGTGTTAAACAGCAATGTGAAGACTCCCTGGAAGGTGGGTGAACAATACCCATCCTTTGAATGTTTTTTAGGTTTCTGTCCAAAATAAGTAATTTAGGATCTCATGCTGTAAACCTGGACTCTCTCTCTCTCCAGAGCTGAAGAAGGTCCACAGTCAGGAGCTGCAGACTTTGGAACAAACACTGAAGGAGGCAGAAGCCACTCTCACAGTAAGCGGCACCATTTGTTTTAATTGTTTATGTTCTAAAACAATGCTATATCGAGACAACTAGATCATCTTTTCCTAGAACATTATTTTATCTCTTGAGAGGTTTTAAGTGATACGTTGTCTTATTGCAACACTTTCATCAGAAAATGTAAATAAAGTACTAATCGACCACTGGGGGGAAAAAGGGTACATGATGTACGTTATGTTATAGCCATAAGTAATATATTTACGTCTTGTTTAAGTAATGTACTGTATTTATGTTTATCGTCCAAAACAAACACTGACTGGGAGTTGAATCAACAATGAGTGCACTCACCACTAGACTAAGCCATCCACCCACCCTGATACAAACTCAGCAATACTATGATTGTTTATGGTTATGGTAATGGTTAAGATATAAAGTGTTTTACTTGATGTTATTCGTGCTCCTAAGCAACATTTACTTTGTTATTCGTGCTCCTAAGCAACATTTACTTGATGTTATTCGTGCTCCTAAGCAACATTTACTTGATGTTATTCGTGCTCCTAAGCAACATTTACTTGATGATATTCGTGCTCCTAAGCATCATTTACTTGATGTTATTGTCTTCCCCACAGACAACTGTCCATGGAGCAGGTGGGGCTGCACGAGTCCCTCCAGAAGGAGTCCAAGGTCAACAAGCGCCTGTCCATGGAGAACGAGGAGCTGCACTGGAAGCTCCATAATGGAGATCTGAGCAGCCCCTGCAAGGTGTCTCCCAGCTCCCCCTCCCGCTCCCTCAGCTTCCAGTCTCCATGCAACTCCTCCTCTTTCTCCAGCCCGTCCGTCTCGCTTTGATTGGATGGTCATCCTTTTGGATTTTAAGAGCTATATTAGCTGACTTGATTTAGCAACGCAGCACCTTTGGCGACGGCTACTCCAGAGCAGGATGAACACTCTCTGTACAGGTGATTGACTCTACAGACTAGAGGAAACATTTCAATGTTGCACAGAAGCACTTAGTAAAGCAAGCCCCCCCCCCTTGTTCTTGGCCTTTCTCGGCTAAAAATCCTCATTGGGGAAAAAAGGAAATCTCAGGACTTGTATGTAATGAGACACTATTTGTGTTACTTTCTTTGTAGAATGTATTAAAGTAAAATGTATTAAAGTTATATTTTCTGACTTGTGTTTTTGTTCTTTCTGTGCTAAATATTAGAGTGTCAACGTGGAAATACAACTGAATTGATCTGTGGATTTAATCGTCCGTTTTAAGGTTGTTAAATGTATATATAATACTATGGACTAGATTTTAATTGCATATATTAAACACTTGCAGACTTGAGTCGGTCTCATCACATTTGTATTCATATTACACTTTGTAAAAGTATTTTGAATCAAATTTAATAAAACTGATGTCAAAAAGATTTGATATTTGCCACAAAATAAAATCTAATACAATTTGGATTGAAAAGTTATGCCCCTAATAGACGGATGCGTCCTGTTTTGAGATGGTGTTTTTTGGTTCTTGAGTTGTCTCGTGACAGACGGTAGACTTCAGAGCTTCATAAATATAACTTCAACCAACAGTAACTGTTCAGTGAGTTACTGGTGAGTGGGAAAAGTGGAAAAAATGCAGCGAGTCCGTCACCGTGGACCAAAATACGATCTGGGCCTGCATTCCACATACGGAGTCTATTAGCAGCTCAGCCTGGCACTCTGCTCAGCTGTAGACCACATCCCCTGGCTCCTCTGTGGGACACACAACCAGAGCAGCTCAGCCTGGCACTCTGCTCAGCTGTAGACCACATCCCCTGGCTCCTCTGTGGGACACACAACCAGAGCAGCTCAGCCTGGCACTCTGCTCAGCTGTAGACCACATCCCCTGGCTCCTCTGTGGGACACACAACCAGAGCAGCTCAGCCTGGCACTCTGCTCAGCTGTAGACCACATCCCCTGGCTCCTCTGTGGGACACACAACCAGAGCAGCTCAGCCTGGCACTCTGCTCAGCTGTAGACCACATCCCCTGGCTCCTCTGTGGGACACACAACCAGAGCAGCTCAGCCTGGCACTCTGCTCAGCTGTAGACCACATCCCCTGGCTCCTCTGTGGGACACACAACCAGAGCAGCTCAGCCTGGCACTCTGCTCAGCTGTAGACCACATCCCCTGGCTCCTCTGTGGGACACACAACCAGAGCAGCTCAGCCTGGCACTCTGCTCAGCTGTAGACCAGATCCCCCGGCTCCTCAACCAGAGCAGGAGACTTGGACTACTGCCCTCCTTTTCAGAAGATGCACTATACAGATTAGGAGAAGGGGCGGGATTGTTTATACCTGCAGAGCCTGCCATTAGTAAAACATATTTACTATGTAATTCTTCTGGGGCGGCTGGGTGGCGCAGCGGACATTGCACTCGTCACCAACGCAAGAGACACCGGGTTCGACTCCGGCTGTCGGCGCTGCCTCCGGCTTGGGTCGGCCGTCATACTAACTCAATTGGCAGAGTTAGAGGGTGGAAGTCGATGGGTGGTAATCTGGACGTTGTGGACAGCGACTCCTACAGGTCTGTTGGGGACGCCTGCACAGCAGAGACAGGAAATGGCGGGGGCAGTGTGAGCCTCCCACACGTTACACCTCGCCAATGAGAGTCCGCGCTGGCAGGTGAAAAGATGCGACAGGCTGCCTCCTCGTGTACCGGAGGGGACACGTGATGCAAGGCTTCTATCCTCCCTACAACCGGCCAGTGGGGGGCATATGCGAGCAACGTTCAAGACGGGGGAGGGAAGAATTGGCAGTGGAATTGGGAGGGGAGAAAAATAGAAGAAAAATGTAATTCTTCTATCTTCAGTCATTGTTAATCCAAAAATAATGTTGAGGCACTGTGAGCAAAAGGAAGCTGGGAGATACTACTTGGTATAATAAACATGGCCCTGTGTAAACAGCAGTGAAACGGTTAACTGTTCAGGTGTAGCTTTATTTGTATCTCACAGGCAACATACTCAAAGTTGTGCTCCTCGCCTTATTATAAATGATATTCCAGTGGTAAATGGAATGGTATATTGCCACATGGACCCACACAGGACTAGGTAGCAGATATTTTATTATATGCACACCGTCTACAGTCTAAAAAATATACATTCAAGTAACCTTATTCATCGATACTTGCATTCGGATTTTGACTAGACGTCCGTGTTCTGGTTGGTGTGAGACAGTGATATGTAGGGTGTGTATATATATATATATATATACGTCTCACATCAAACCTATAATTATGATGCCTCGGCTATTTAGAGACGATGTTGGTCGATACCATTGTCTCGCCGTGTTTGTTCTTGGCTCGACAAATGTACCTCCCGAAATCAATGGTCTCCAGGTCCTGTACGGTGATGACGCTCTGGGAGCTGCGGGTGGTGTGGCCCAGGCCTCTGCTCAACAGCCTCCACGAGCTCTGGGTGCTGGTGGGTCGCTGGTCCTGAACAGCAGAGAAACCGCACCGGTTTAGTATACGATTATGTTAAATACATTCCTTTTGAAATTAACTTGGATATTACTCATAGATAAAATAGTTCAAATACTGTTTTTCAAATGTAGATATTTTACTAAAACAATTTACAGACTTTTTACCTGTTATTTTTGGAGGTATAAGCTCAATCTCCAAAGAAAATGCTATCCTTTTATTAATTTCTTTGATCCACTTTCTCCTTTTTTTCTATTTTTCTCCCATCCCAATTTAGCCGTGCCAATTCTCCTCTCCCCTTTCTTGAACGTTGCTTGCATGTGCCCCCCACTGGCCGGTTGTAGGGAGGATAGAAGCCCATCGCATGTCCCCTCCAACACTGGCGGACTCAGGGGGGGGGGCAAGGGGGGCGATCGTTTCGCAAGGAACCGATGGGCTAATATCTAGCTAACATTTTGATGTTTCTCGATCTGCACTGTCCCTATTTTCCCCCCAATGTATCCTTTAGGTTAGGTTAGAGTAAGTTAGTTTAACTGAGGCACAAAGTCCAAGCATGCTGGGAACTTGAGGCACAACTCTGAGCAGCCCCGTCACTACAATATTCCATCCATTTAAGTTGTCAGTTTTAGACACGTCCCCTCTTGAATGTTCAGATGCCAGAGGGCTTAATGCAGTCTGAGCTGTAACCCTGCACCCTACTGCTGTGTGTGAGGTAGGTAATACAGCAAGCTTTCTTTGAAGGCTCAAAGATTGAGTTTGTTTGACCAATTATGCATTACTAAATACTAATGTATGTACACTGCAAGTGCTTTTATTGATGGCAGTATGCAGGCCTGGACTGGCCATCGGGAGCACCGGGAGTTTTCTGGCCTGGCCTGGCCTGTGCTGATGAAAAAATATATATAATTACATAATATATATAATATAAAAAAAAATTCAGGCCACATAACTTAGAAGCAGGCTAGGCCAGTGTTTCTAGTTGCAGCGACGCGATAGTTAGATAACCTAAGTGCGGAACAACCAGGAGATCACTGTGACAATCAATCAATCTAATTTAATTGTATAGCACATTTAGACATGACACTTCAACATGACACATGACACACGTCAACCAAAGTGCTTCACAGTAAGTCGCATAGCAAAAGAAAAGTCCTAAATCCTAAAATATTAAAAACAGACAGAGTACAGAGAGTAACAGTCTAAACCAGGGGTAGGCAACCCTAGGCACGCGTGCCTGCATAGGCACGCGGGGGCATTTTCATAGGCACAGGGGGCAGCATAAAAAAAAAATTATAATATTTTTTTTTTTTGCTTTGAAATATTATAGTGAAATATTTTGCACTGTTGTCGCATTTATCTTGTTGAAATCCTCCCACAGGTTCTTTTTACTACCACATATTTAATTGAGACCCTTTATTTGTTTATTATTTCAATTTAGCTGGAAATACATTGCTACATCATTCAGTAATATTTGCAGAGCCTTATAACAAAAACATTATTACGGTCACCATTGTGACCAGTGGGATTAATCAACACATTTTATTATTTAATTTTTCTATTTCATTGAACATTGCACATGTTAAAAGCAATTTTTTTACTCAATGTGAGTATTACCAAGTCAACTTGTGTTCTTAAAACAATGACAACAAACATAGTTTTATTAGGTTGAAATAATGTGGTTGTGTACTTATTTTTCTGTTAACTTATTATGGGTTGAAAACTGAAAACCTTAATGCACAGTAACTGAACTCAATATTTTTAAGTTCTGGTAACTTATTATTATTATTTTTTTTACAGTGTAGTCTTGCAATCAATCAATCAACTTATTTACACGATATACCTCACATTCACCCTCCATTCACATCCTGGTGTTCTCCTGGTGTTCTCCATTAGGCCTGTAGGTGGAGCTATGACAGCACACGTACAGTACACACACCGATAGTGTGTGATGTGTCCAAAAATGAATGGGCAAATGTGAGTGAAATGGTCGCACTGTATGCAGCTGTTTGTCTGCATTGCATCCCCCCCCCCCACCCCCCAACTCAGATTTAGGGTTGATACAACCATCATAATAATATTGTTAATAATAACAATAATGATGTAATAATGTAAAAATTATCATAAAAAATACCTGATTATGAGAAAAAAATTGCATGGACGATGCATGGAATATTGTTGAGGCACACTAGTTACAACTATATTTCAAACAGGCACTCCATGTCAAAAAGGTTGCTGACCCCTGGTCTAAACAGTCATACATCTTTTATTCAACTTCAGTCCTGATCATAACCATTTTTTTTTATGTTTGTTTTTTTGTAATGTCAGATTAAAAATGAAATACTCCCACTTTTCTGAAAAGAGTTGTTGTTGTTAAATCTGACATTACAAAAAACTAAAATCCATCAAAATCAGTGTTGTTGCTAATCATTGACATATGCTAGCCTGTAATAACCCCCCCCAGAAAAATCTATATTGCATTTGATATATTATATTTTTTTGTGTTTTTTTAACAATAATTTGTGATTTGTGACCTGATCTCATGTAACCTCACAAATGCAATGAACAAGGTCCAACACTGGTTGCAAAACTCATGCCTACTGCTAAATACAAAAAAAAAACGATGCATGATGTTCAGCAAACGACCAGTTAGAATCACAAGGTCTAATGTGTTTCTGGGGGGGGGAGGAACTGGAATTGGTTTCCCATTTCAAGTACCTCGGAATCATCTTGGTCTCGAACCTATCCTTTAAGAAACATATCAAAAAAGTTAAACGCACAATACATTTTTATTTAGTTCATTTTAGACACATCCGTCCTTTTTTTAACGTGCAAAAACCTATCTTCATTGCATGATATTCTCACACATTGAATACTGCTTCACAAACTGGTCATTTGCTGGTGTCACTGTCATGAAACCCATCGAACAGCTTTATCATAGAGCCATCAAGGTATTTGCCAGGACGGGCGGCTGGGTGGCGTAGCGGAGATTGCACTCGTCACCAATGCAAGAGACTCCGGTCTCGACTCCCCGAGTCGGCATTGCCTGCGGCTTGGGCCAGTCGTCATACTATCTATTCTCAATTGGCAGAGGTAGCGGGTGGAAAGTCGATGGGTGGGGATTGGACGTTGTGGACAGCGACTCCTACAGGTCGGTTGGGTGACGCCTGTACAGCAGAGACAGGAAGTATCGGGGGCAGCGTGAGCCTCCCACGCGTTACTCCTCGCCACTGAGAGTCCGCGCTGTCTGGTGAAAAGATGCGACAGGGTGCCTCCTCGTGTTCCGGAGGGGACACGTGATGCAAGACTTCTATCCTCACTACAACCGACCAGTGGGAGGCATAGTCGAGCAATGTTCAAGACAGGGGAGGGGAGAATTGAAGGGGAGAATTGGCCATACGAAATTGGGATGGGAGAAAAATAGAAAAATAAGGAGAAAAAGTGGATAAAAAAAAAAGGTATTTGCCAAAATTTCTAAGTCTTAAAAAGCGCTTGTTTCATCTACAAATGCCTACATGGACTAGCTCCCCCTCCTGTATAGGAATTCATCTACAAAAAAAGAAACACTGGACTCTGCACCAGGTCAGACACCAGAGGTGACTGCATGGTCCAACGTAGACTGACAGGGCGGGGCTAGGGGGTGGCTACTCAAGCCCCGAATGTTTTCTGAAAAGCCCAGAATCTATTAAAAAAAAAATATATATATATATATATATATATATATATAATTTTTTTTTTTTTTTTTTGACAATTAATCATTGTTACATGAAAATATGTTTGCACCAGATTTAGCAGAAGCTAATTTCCATCTGTAGTCTATCCATCTGTAGTCAAATAACTGTATTTGAGTGAGTTAAGTCTTGGTGTTATGGTAGACTCAGACCTAAGCTTTAAATCACAATCAACAAGTTGACAAAAACATAATTCTTCCACCTTAGAAACATAGCTTTTGAGATATGTGATAACACAGGCTGCCGACATGTTTTTATGAATGGAAATATCGAATAAAAGAAACAACGATGAAAACCCGACTATACTCTGGTTTTCGGGGGTCCTGCCGCTCAACGTTCGGCGAGTTAACCCTAGATCTTAGATCCTAATATGAAAAACGATGTGATTTAATGTTCTATGTCTTACCTTGACTTTGTCTATTTTACTGCTATCTATTTTATGCTTTATGTCTGCCCTTTATGCATTGACCTTGATCTGCCAATGTTGTGCTCATTTTATGCCTGTCTTTTTGTACTGCTGTGAAGCACTTTGAGCTGCAATTCTTGTATGAAAGGTGCTATACAAACATTATTATTATTATTATTATTATTATTATTATTATTATTATTATAAATTATTATAGTTTGCTTCATTAATTAAAAGGTGTGAATTTAAGTGTTCTCTAGTGCCTTTTGTCTGCTTTAAGGTGGTGGTATAAGTTAAAGGTTGTGGTGTCGAAGTAAAAAAAATCCGTGCCCGCTAACATGGGCACCTATCTGGGCTAAGCCCCGGATCTCCTACAATCCTAAATCCGCCCCTGCTGACCACGTTTGGCCAAAACGTCCTGTCTATAAAAGGCAGTCAAACATGGAACAGTCTCCCCATTTTAGTCTAGATGGAAACATAGGTCCACCTGCATAGGGTGGATTTTTTTTCACCACCTGTTTTTTCTTAATCCTTGAAGTGTCTATTTTAAGATTCTGCCAGGTAACATGTTGAAATAATGTCCCATGGGGTTTATTTTTAACCCTTTATTACACCTATCCTGAACCAAAACCTGAAAAAGAAAACAGCATCACTTTTGAAGTTAACAACATATAGAGACAAATAAAAAAAAATCCAAACAAGTTTGACCCAAGGAATTCAGTACAATTGTTATGTTTAAGATTCAAACACATCTTGATACATTTTCAGGACATAAAAAGCCAGAAACGATGAAAAAAAACGTATATCACATCTCTATTTTCTCTTTTTACTAAAATATAGTGCATTGGACGAGATCTATTTAGGGTAATATTGCTCCAGCTCATCCACATTATGTTTTGCATACTCTGCCTCCTTATTAAGAGCTTCTTGCTCTTCTGACTCCACTTTCTGGGCCAGTACCACCACAAGAGAAGAAGGGAGGATGGGTCCAACCGTCCAGACAGGCTCTAACACCCCCTCATCCATCATCCTCTCCCAGCCCATATCCTGATCTAGGGTTTGGGCCTCTCAAATATTGGCTGGTCTGCTCTTTTGTAGCAGGCAACTCTGAAGTTGACTCGCTATAAATGTGGGATGCGACAGACCTTGGGAGTCAAGTCAAGTCAAGAGTTTTAATTGTCACGGCATACAGGTATACAATGAAATGCGGGTGGTCTTGCCCGCAACGATGTGCAATACAGTGGTACATATAATAGAATCAAAAGAAGGAGGAGGCAAGGTCTACTTTGGATCTGGATATGCCCATCAACCTCCAAGAACTCATGCATTAACCCCTCTCGCCTCATGCACTTGGCTCTCCCGATGGCTTTTTTTCCAAGACAAACAATGATGATCCTCCTCTACCAGCATGACCAACCTCTCCATATACTGATGATCCTCCTCTACCATGTCAGTATGACCAATCTCTCTACTGATGATCCTCCTCTACCAGCATGACCAACATCTCCATATACTGATGATCCTCCTCTACCAGCATGACCAACCTCTCCATATACTGATGATCCTCCTCTATCATGTCAGCATGACCAACCTCTCCATATACTGGTGATCCTAATTTACCATGTCAGCATGACCAACCTCTATATACTGATAATCCTCCTCTATCATGTCAGCATGACCAACATCTCCATATACGGATGATCCTCCTCTACCATGTCAGCATGACCAACCTCTCCATATACTGGTGATCCTCCTCTACCATGTCAGCATGACCAACCTCTATATACTGATAATCCTCCTCTATCATGTCAGCATGACCAACCTCTCCATATACTGATGATCCTCTATCATGTCAGCATGACCAACCTCTCCATATACTGGTGATCCTAATTTACCATGTCAGCATGACCAACCTCTATATACTGATGATCCTCCTCTATCATGTCAGCATGACCAACCTCTATATACTGATGATCCTCCTCTACCATGTCAGCATCACCAACCTCTATATACTGGTGATCCTAAATCCTAATTTACCATGTCAGCATGACCAACCTCTGTCTATATACTGGTGATCCTCCTCTACCATGTCAGCATGACCAACATCTATATACTGGTGATCCTCCTCTACCATGTCAGCATGACCAACCTCTCCATATACTGATCATCATTGGACTCAGCACTTCTGGTAAATCATAAAAATACTCAAACCGGCCGAGGAGGTAACATTATTTGTCACTGAGTTGAGAGCTCCCCAGACTACAGCAAACTTAACGTTCGGCAATGGCGATCGCCTAGAGCGAACTATTGGATATTATTATGAAGAGGAAGAGGACAAACGGTGACGATCCATCCATAACATAAGGTGCGTTTTCACCAGACTATGTTGGATTCTAGTATTTTCAAACAGGCTGTTTGGACGTACGTTCCTGGATGTAACGTTAGCCTGGCATTGCTAACGGGCCAACTAATATTATATTTATTGATCCTGTTATCACACTTGGAACAAGAGTGGACAGGCTTTTGGTGGACCTGCTGACAAAAGGTAACGTCTATTTTACCGTACCCCATCATAAAACATGCCTTTGTAATTATTCCAGCGTCGTATACTCCCCTGTTGGAGTATAAATAGTGCCTGTCAAATGAGCCATACTATTGTCTCTATAGCTCTAATATAGAATATACGATGGGTCTGCAAACATCGTGAAAATGGTCAAAAAAGCTGGCTCCAGGGAGTAAAGATGGAAAAACAGCGTGGCAGTCAAAGAGTTAACGGGTATCGTCCTCCTCACCTGGCCCGGGTAAATCCAGGTGAAGCTCACATCCACGTCTGGTTCTCCCAAGACGGTGCAGGTGACATTGATGTTGTCACCGCCTCTGGCAGATTCAGACGAGGCCTCCAGGCTCACAAAAGGTGGCCCACTAGGAACTGTGGAGAAGAGATAGAACGTAATGAACCATTTGTCTAAATCGGGGGTCGGAAACCCGCCGCTCTGAAGCGTCATGCGGCTCCTCAGCCCCTCTGCATGGCCCCTTTTGGGACTGTGACGCACGGCAACATGGCTGGACGAGTGAATACACCATCCCTTATATGACTTGATTGATTGAACATTTTATTAACAGATTGCAGAATGGGTACAATACAGTATGGCTCAATACACACAATTGTTAAGGGGATGCAGACCAGAGAAAGACTTTCGTCTTGTTTACATCAGGGTCCCCCATTTTCAATTCATCATAACATTTATGACATACAAGATATACAAATATACAGTACTGTTTATTTACAGGCCAAGTTTCTAAAAGAGAATATATACATTTGAGGGGGAGGAAACTGTACATTGGGGGGGGGGGGGGGGTTGTTGGACATTTACAGGGGCCAGTTTCGAATTGCGGCCTCCCGTAGGCACTTTTTTAGAGCGGTTTTAAAGGTGGGTAGGGATTCACATTCTTTTACGGCTGTGGGTAGGGCGTTCCACATTGATGTGGCATAATTGCGAAACGTGTTTAGTCCCTTGTTTGAGCCGAATCTGGGTTTAACATGATTTGTGGAACTCCCTCTGGTGTTGTGGTCGTGGTATTCACTGACCTTTGGGAAGTATTTTGACATGTACATGGGTACCTTAGTGGTGTAGTGTATCTTGTAGACCAGGCCCATTGCAAGTTGCTGTACTCTGTCGCCTACTCTAAGCCATCCTAGGTTGTCAAAATGGGCAGGGGTGAGGTGGGTTTTAGGAGTCAGGTCAAGCAGTAGTTTGACCAGTTTGTTTTGTGATGTTTGTAATCTTGTTTTTAGTGCCTTTGAGGTGCTTTGGTACCATGAGGTGTAAGCATAGTTGTTGTGAAGGGCCAGATTAAACCGAATATATATATTTATTTATATATATATATTTAATTGTATTTGTATATTCTCTAATATTCCCTGATATCCCTTGTATATTCCTTGTACAATATTCATTGAATATCCATTCTAGCCTACTGAACATCCCATAATAGTCTCCATTCTACTATTGGTCGAGACCTTGGTGCCAGGCTGCCATACCCCTCAGACCCAGTTCAAACGTACCGCTCCACATGTACGAACAAGTCCTAGTTCCGCGTAGGAATCTGGCTACCGCACCACTAATGGGACTATTTGTTCATAGTGCGTATATATACTGCGCTACTAAAGTAGGACTTTCTTTTCAGTCCAGTTTCTTACCCTCCAATAGAGTCACAGACGTAAAGCCTCCCCGCGATGCCACGTGTGGGAGTAAGGCCAAGTTCGCCTACCATCGGTATTGAGACATCGTGTATATTAATATTTGAATAGTCATATTTGGCACTATATCGTCGAGTTGGACGTAGTCTATTAAGCTAATAATAGTCTGTTAATATATAGTGCTTCGTGCGGTGAGAATACTACCGTAGTCAGTACCCCATCGTTTCGGGCAGAGAACTGGCTGCTTACCCAGGGTGGTTGAAGCTGAAGGTGTGAAGCTGCACCCGAGGAGCCCCAGAGCCGACGAGCGAGTGGACCTGTATACCGGATTATTCTACCGACGACAGCCCGCCTTCCCAGGCACGGATTATGCTTTGTATACTTTGATTATTCCATGGATAAAGACCCCCGACACTGCCGTGTGTTGGAACCCCCCCCCCTGGAGAGGACGCAAGGTGAGGAGACGCTCTGCAAGACGAGGTCGCTTCACGTCTCTCCCCCGTGGACCGGAGAGAGCCGGCCCACAAAGAGTCCACCTGCTTTCATCTGTGGTCCAAGGATCGCCGGCGCATTGAACGGCACTACAGTGGGTTCACCTGGGATACCCTTGGCCGGACGAGGCAGCCGGATTCTACCCCCCCCCCCTCCTACTCCTGTTGTCTTACAAGCGACCGGATTAACCCCCTTAGTGTATCCAGTCTTATAATCATTAAAGTATCATTGCTGTTATTCCTTAACTATTCCAGGTCGTATATTTACCACCTGCGCCATCAGAGATTGGACATTCTCTATTGATATACCGACGAATACTCTTTGCCATAAAAGTGCATACTATTTCAATTCATAAATGTAATTAAGTGATTAAGTGCTTGCTCTACACACCATTGCTGTGTAGTAATAAACGCATACTTCGACTTCGTACATTTGTGTTGGATCCGTTTCATCTACGTGAGAGTGTTTATGATAATATATTTATGCCGTGTACTGGGTGGCCGAATATTAAGTACAAAGGTAGTGGTAGTAAGTATCATATCTAGTAATACAGTCAGGGAATTGTACCCCTCAGTCACCATTGGTCCTTCGAGCCGGAGGGTAATTAGTGTAATATTAATATAGTGTTATTAATATTGAAATGGCCTATGATGAACACTCCACGAAACGATCCTCCTAACCAACGCCCGCAGCGCGAACGACGGCTCCCTCAGTACTTAGAGGCTTACGCTGTCAGTCAACAACCTAGTCTTCTACTAACAGTAAACGCGGTAAAACTAGAAAGTAAAAGTATGTCTAACCCCAACGCCCAGACTACCCCGACCATAGAGGCCCCTACGGGCTCTAATGTAACTGACCAAGTTCACGGTGGGGACCAGTGGGAACCAGACATGACTTCACACCCCGCCAGTACTGAAGAAGTAGTCCCCGATGAGTCCCGGGAGGAATACAACGCTACCGAGAGAGAACTCGGCACGGAAGAAGACGGGGAGAGCACCGTGGAGATAGAGCTCCAAGGCTCCGCAAGGAGTACCCCGAGGGAAGGCTCCCCTATACAACCGCCTTCTCCCAGCGAGGCAGAGAGGACCCTACAGCAGGCCTTCCTCATCAGCCTGAACGCCGCTGCTGAACGCGACCGACTGCAGATACGTCTAGAAATAAGACGCATTCAGATGGAAGAGAATGTGGCCCGAGAACGAGCCGGTGCTCAACGGGACGCAGCGCGCGACAGACAGCAGTCGCAACTAATAGAACAGCTGATCAGACGGACAACACCCTCTCCCTCCGCCAGAGGCTCCAGGAACTCGTCTAGACACACCTCCAGGGCGGCATCCCCTAGCCGAGTAAACAACCCTGAACTTGACCAACAGACGAGGTCTATACCCCCCACAGACCACCTCCCCCCACCGGTCCAAGCGAGACCTAGCAACCGGGAAGGAGCAGCATATCCTGTGGAGAGGCTAAACCAGAGACTACAAGCACTGGATGACCTAACTGAAGACGAAGAGGAAGAGGAGGAGAACCACGCCCGAAGACAGCACAGTACTCTACCGGACCAGGAGGTCCGGTACAGCCCAGGCTATACCCCCGCGGAGCTGCGCTACAGACCCCCGACTCTATACACGGGTGAGCACGACGCACGACCCGCACCGAGGAACAGCACCTGGACAAGCGGGCCATGGTACACTGCCGGTACCAGCCCATACCAAGGAGCGGGAGGAGACTCGCCTAGGAGGCCTCTCCCCCAACGCTCGCCGATGTATCCACAGTCAGCGTCATACATTGGCACGCCTATGGTACCCGACTTCACCCAAGAGAACCGGGCCCAGTATACAGAACTCCGCATGTGTCTGGAGACCATGTTGGTGGATGTATTGGATGAACGCCACAAATACGCCATCCTACTGAAGCACTTAAAGGTACCCCGCGCACATAATATAGCGCTCGCCTACGCGACTTCCACCACCCCATACACAGCAGCGCTGGTAGCATTGGACCAGAGGTATGGGCGCATATGGGATTACGTGATCCAGGAGATCCGACACATCGACCGCTTACCCCCAGCAATAGACAATCGAGCACTGGACGACCTGTCCATCAGAGTGCAGTCCCTGGTAGGGATGTTGGGAGCGCAAAGAGAGAAGGGGAGGCATGAACTTTACGCCAACTCAAATGTGGAAAGGATTCTGGAGAAGCTGCCGCCCGCTCGTCAGGAGCGCTTTAGGCGGCAGAGGGACCACAGAGACCCGAATGGCCCCGAACCGAACCTCCTCGATCTAGCAGACTTCCTGGCGAGAGAAGTCAGCAGCCTACGGCTAGATACATTCGGACGGAGCACCCCTGGCTCCAGAGAAGGAACCAGACGACTAACTGATGGAAGAAGATCGGTGACTGTGATGCACCAATCGGAGTCAGTACCGAGCAGCAGGAGCCACAGTACCCCCTCCAGAACGGAGAAGTGGAAGATAGTGTGCCCCTACTGTGAGAAAGAACACTGGCTAGCGCAATGTGACTCCTTCCCCAAGCTGAACGCGGAGGAAGCAGGTCAATGGATAAAGTCCAACAAGCGCTGTTTTCGCTGTGCGCGCTCACACATGGCAGCCGAATGCCGCTTAAAGAAAAGGTGCACCAAGTGCGATGGAGCCCATCTGGACATACTTCACGACAGTAACAGACGGCGCCCTTCACCTGCACCATCCAGCCGCAAAGCGAGCGTCATGTACATCGATCCCGCCAGCAGCAGTGGAGCCCGAGTACTCCTAAAAGTAGTGCGTGTGACACTAAGCTACCAGAATAAAGTCCTGGACACTTACGCCGTCCTCGATGACGGGTCAGAGAAGACCCTGCTGCTCGCCTCCGCTGCGGCCCAGCTAGGGCTGCGGGGAAGCGAAACCCAAATGACAATTCGGACAATAAGACGAGATTTGAAGACGATAAAGGGCGAGAATGTCTCATTCTCTATCGCAGAGAGCGGCCAGCCTGAGCGACGGTACCAGATTGCAGACGCTTTCACCAGCCAAGAAATAGGGCTGTCGCGGTACACATACCCCGTCGCCAAGCTGATGGAGAAATATGCACATCTGCGCAAGTTACCGATCCCGCTCATAGACAATGCTATGCCGACCCTGTTGATAGGCTCCGACCATGCAGACCTCATTGTCCCGATAGACCGGGTTCATACCGGACCCCGAGGCTGTCCTGCAGCAGTCGAGACCCGTTTGGGATGGACTCTCCAAGGCCCGCTCGCCAAATCTCTCAACCGAAGTACAGCCACTAGATGTCTCCACTCCCGAGTCACAGAGGGAGAAACCGCACTCCTGCAACACGTAGAGCGGCTATGGACCTTGGAACAAATGCCCTTTAAGAACGGAAAGAAAGACATTCGCTCTAAAGATGACATTTACGCCATTCACCTCCTCGAGACAGGGACCAAGAGAGTCCCGGTCAACGGTGTGTTGAGATACGCCACGGCACTCCTGCGGCGAGAAGGAATGCCTACTTTCCACGCCAAGACAGACGCCACAGAACGGTACCTGCTGAACACGGAGCGGCGCTTAGCCAAGAACCCCGCCCAAGAGAGTGTATACCGCGCTGAGATTGAGAAGCTCATCACAGCGGGACACGTCACAAAGATGGACATTAAAGAGGCTGACCAGACCACTGAATCGTGGTACGTGCCCCACCACAAGGTCCATCACAACGGTAAAGACCGCATAGTATTTAACTGCAGCTACCAGATCGGATCCCAAAATCTAAATAAAGAGTTACTGCCCGGTCCCACACTCGGCCCCTCCCTACTCGGCGTTCTACTCCGCTTCCGCCAGGAAAAGGTGGCCATCAGCGGGGACATTAAAGGAATGTTCCTGCAGGTGAGATTAGTAGAGGCGGACAAGCCCCTGTTACGGTTCCTATGGAGAGAGAAGCCAGGAGATGAGCACCCAGCCATCTACCAATGGGAAGTCCTCCCCTTCGGAACGACGTGCAGCCCCTGCTGTGCTACATTTGCACTACAGAAACATGTAGCAGAGGACCCAGCAGCGGACGAAGAGGTCCGACACAGCGTAAAGAACAGCTTCTACGTAGACAACTGTCTACAAAGCCTTTCAACCCAAGAAGAAGCCGAGGCTCTCCTGATTAAACTCCGCGCCTCATTGATCAAAGGCGGCTTTGATCTCAGGCAGTGGGCCAGCAGCGATCCGCAAGTACTGCGCAGCCTCTCCTCCGAGGACAAGGCAGCCAGCAGCGAGACCTGGATGGCTACAATCCCGGGAGAAGCCCAGGAGATGACCCTGGGATTGGTGTGGCGATTCAAAACAGATTCGCTTCACTACAGACACAAGCCCCTGACTACGGAGCAGGGAAGGCCGGCGGCGGCGCCGACCACCAGACGGAGTGTGTACACAACACTCGCCCGACAATATGACCCGCTAGGATGTATTCTACCGTACACCACCAGGGCAAAAATGATTGTACGAGCATTGTGGGACAAGGACCAGGGCTGGGACGACCCCATTCCCGCACACCTTGCATCCACCTGGAGAGAGTGGGAGATGGAGCTCCACTCACTCCCAGGCGTTAATATGCGCCGAAGCTACTTCCCACCCACGGTGAGGCCAGAGACATGTAAAATGGACTTACACGTCTTCAGTGACGCCTCAGAGGTCGCATACGGATCAGTAGCCTACTTGCGGGCCCAAGACCAGGGGGGAGAGATCTACACAGCATTTGTCCTCGCCCGCTCGAGAATAGCCCCACGCAAGCAACAATCTATCCCACGTCTAGAGCTCTGCGCAGCCCTAGCCGGAGCGCACCTAGCCACGCTCATCCAACGTGAGCTCACCATACCGGTGTCTAGAACAATCCTGTGGTCAGATTCCACGACGGTACTCGCCTGGATCAAATCGGACTCATGCAAGTACAAAGTCTTTGTGGGAGTCAGAGTCACCGAGATTCAAGACTTAACCGAAGAGTTAACCGGAGAAACAGAGTGGCGCTACGTTGATACAAAACAGAACCCAGCTGACGTCATCACCCGGGGGATGCCCCTGGATGACCTCACCCGTCGCAATGTCTACAGTGACGGCCCCGCATTCCTAAGACTCCCGGAAGGACAGTGGCCCATGCCTATCCCGAGGGAAGCAAGTCCAGAGGAGGTGGAAAATAAGAAGTCTGTGTTCTGTGGATTGAGCACCGTAGCCTCCACCGACCCTAACATAGACGATTGCACGTCCATAGAGAGTGCACAACAAAGAACATTCCTGCGGTACCACCCGGAGTGCAAGTCCCCCGCTGATATGTCAGCAGCTAACTACGAGGAAGCAGAATTGCTTCTACTGCAGCGAGCCCAGAGAGACTCGTTCCCCGATGAATTGGCCTGTCTACAGGGAGGAAAGCCCGTCCCATCCGACAGCAGATTAATTCACCTGGCCCCCGAGAGCGACGCTCATACCCTCATCAGAGTGGGTGGTCGCCTACGCAGAGCCCCCAATCTACCGGATGACATTAAATACCCGATCGTATTGAACAGCCGACACAAGGTCACAGAGCTGATTATAAAGAAATACGATGAGGATGTACATCACGCAGGAGCAGAAAGAGTCTTCGCGGAAATCAGACGTCGTTACTGGATCCTACAAGGAAGAGAGGCGGTACGACGCTTCCAGCGAACATGTCTAGACTGCCGCAAGTGGCGCGCGCAGCCCAGCATACCAAGGATGGCTGACCTTCCTCCATGTCGCCTCCGAATCGGTGACAAGCCATTCCACTCAACGGGTATGGACTGCTTTGGCCCGCTGCACATAAAGAAAGGAAGAGGAACCGAGAAGCGGTGGGGTATTGTATTCAAATGCATGACCACCAGAGCGATACACATCGAGCTTCTCCCGACCATGAGCACAGACTCATTCCTTATGGCCTTCCGTAGATTCACATCACGGAAAGGAAGACCGTCTACCCTATTGTCCGATCATGGGACAAACTTCAAAGGCGGCGAAAGAGAGCTGAGAGAGAGCTTCCAAGCTATGGGCCCAGAACTTAAGACCCACCTCGCTCCAGCACAGGTTGATTTCCAATTCAACCCCCCAAACGCACCCCACTTCGGTGGCACTTGGGAACGAGAAGTGCGCTCCATAAAGACAGCCCTGTACGCAGTACTTGGGGCCCAGACTGTGGCGGAAGAAGTCCTAATGACAGTCCTCACGGAGATTGAGGGAGTACTTAACTCGAAGCCCCTCGGATATGTCTCCAGTGATGTGGCGGATATCGACCCAGTTACCCCCAACACACTCCTGATGGGGCGGCTAGATCCTGCATTACCCCAGACAATGTACCGGCCTGAAGAAGCGAACGGCCGACGAATGTGGAGGTACAGCCAAGTATTAGCCGACAAGTTTTGGAACAGTTTCCTACTGCACTACCTACCGTCTCTACAGACCCGCCAGAAGTGGGTAAAGGAGAGAGACAATTTGACAGAAGGAACAGTCGTCATGATTATTGATCAATCACTGCCCAGAGCTATGTGGCCGGCCGGCCGCGTAAGCAAAGTGATCACCGGTGCCGACGGCAAGGTCCGAGCAGCTGAAGTGCTTGTCCAGGGTCGCACTTACACCCGTCCCGTGGCGAGGCTCATAGAACTGCCTCGACTCCCAGACACAATCGATGATGACCATGACCCTACAATCCTATGACTTTGTGAAGTTGACTGACCCCTACAGCAAACCCTTATGTGTAAATAGACAACGCGATTAATCTGTCTCTGTTTAACTGATTAGGTCTGGGACCTATTCAGGGGGTGGCTGTTGTGAAGGGCCAGATTAAACCGAATATATATATTTATTTATATATATATATTTAATTGTATTTGTATATTCTCTAATATTCCCTGATATCCCTTGTATATTCCTTGTACAATATGCATTGAATATCCATTCTAGCCTACTGAACATCCCATAATAGTCTCCATTCTACTATTGGTCGAGACCTTGGTGCCAGGCTGCCATACCCCTCAGACCCAGTTCAAACGTACCGCTCCACATGTACGAACAAGTCCTAGTTCCGCGTAGGAATCTGGCTACCGCACCACTAATGGGACTATTTGTTCATAGTGCGTATATATACTGCGCTACTAAAGTAGGACTTTCTTTTCAGTCCAGTTTCTTACCCTCCAATAGAGTCACAGACGTAAAGCCTCCCCGCGACGCCACGTGTGGGAGTAAGGCCAAGTTCGCCTACCATCGGTATTGAGACATCGTGTATATTAATATTTGAATAGTCATATTTGGCACTATATCGTCGAGTTGGACGTAGTCTATTAAGCTAATAATAGTCTGTTAATATATAGTGCTTCGTGCGGTGAGAATACTACCGTAGTCAGTACCCCATCGTTTCGGGCAGAGAACTGGCTGCTTACCCAGGGTGGTTGACCCCATGTGAAGCTGCACCCGAGGAGCCCCAGAGCCGACGAGCGAGTGGACCTGTATACCGGATTATTCTACCGACGACAGCCCGCCTTCCCAGGCACGGATTATGCTTTGTATACTTTGATTATTCCATGGATAAAGACCCCCGACACTGCCGTGTGTTGGAACCCCCCCCCCTGGAGAGGACGCAAGGTGAGGAGACGCTCTGCAAGACGAGGTCGCTTCACGTCTCTCCCCCGTGGACCGGAGAGAGCCGGCCCACAAAGAGTCCACCTGCTTTCATCTGTGGTCCAAGGATCGCCGGCGCATTGAACGGCACTACAGTGGGTTCACCTGGGATACCCTTGGCCGGACGAGGCAGCCGGATTCTACCCCCCCCCCCTCCTACTCCTGTTGTCTTACAAGCGACCGGATTAACCCCCTTAGTGTATCCAGTCTTATAATCATTAAAGTATCATTGCTGTTATTCCTTAACTATTCCAGGTCGTATATTTACCACCTGCGCCATCAGAGATTGGACATTCTCTATTGATATACCGACGAATACTCTTTGCCATAAAAGTGCATACTATTTCAATTCATAAATGTAATTAAGTGATTAAGTGCTTGCTCTACACACCATTGCTGTGTAGTAATAAACGCATACTTCGACTTCGTACATTTGTGTTGGATCCGTTTCATCTACGTGAGAGTGTTTATGATAATATATTTATGCCGTGTACTGGGTGGCCGAATATTAAGTACAAAGGTAGTGGTAGTAAGTATCATATCTAGTAATACAGTCAGGGAATTGTACCCCTCAGTTACAATAGTCGTAGTACCCTTGAATGAGTGCTCCTTTTAGAGTCTTCAGGGTATTCTTGTTTACCAGAGAGGAGATCCGGTACAAGAATCTTGTTCGTTGGTTGACTTTTTTGATTACATTGGTTGCCATTTTGTCACAGGAAAGATTTGCCTCTAGGATCGAACCCAGATATGTAATTTCATCTTTCCTTGTGACAATATTGTCACCCATTGTAACTGAGAAGTCGTTGGCCTTGCTGAGTTTGTTATTTGATCCAAAGAGAATGGACTCTGTTTTACCCGGGTCTAATGATAGTTTATCAGCGAGCCAGGTGCCGATTCTGCCGAGTTCAGAGCTGAAGGCTTTTTCAACCTGTAACTTGTCCCTGTCAGAGACCAGCAGGGCTGAGTCGTCCGCGAACAGGAACAAGTTGCAGTCACAAGCTGACGACATGTCATTTGCATAAATTAGGAACAGTAGCGGTCCTAGTATGCTTACTTGTGGAACACCACAGCTCACTGGGAGGGGGGTGGGGGGGGGGGGGGGGGTAGGGTACCGTTTACCTCCACCATCTGTTCTCTCCCCTCCAGGTAGGATTGCATCCAGCTCACTGAGGAACTATAAAAACCAATCGTTTTTAGTTTGTCAATCAGAATGGAGTGATTGACAATTTTAAACATTTTAAATCGTTTTTATAAACTGGTCAACACGGCTCAAAACGCTTTATTTCCGGCTTTGGGTGCCTGATGCGCCTGCGCTGTGATCACCCAAAGCCGGAAATAAAGCCGGTTTAAGCCGTGTTGACCAGTTTATAAAAATTATTTAAAATGTTTATTAGCAACGCCGAGCTTTCAAACCCTAGCGTTTGTCTGTCCAAAACCCTCGTGCAACTGTGAGTACCTTTGAAATTTCTTTGCGACACCTGTACGACAATCGTTTTGATAGAGAAAAGCGAGACAGACTTAATTGTAGGATTTTTCAATGGTCATATAAGGGATGGTGTATTCACTCGTCCAACCATGTTGGCGTGCATCACAGTCCCGAAAGGGGATCCCCCTCTGCAGTGGCTCCCTGTAGCTTTGAAAATAAATGATAATAATTATGGAAATTAATAATGGCTATTTTTATTTTAAAAGGAACGAGATCGAGGTGATACTGTGACACTGAAATAAAAAAGTGTTTAATATTGCGTCAACTAAAATATCCATCACACCCTGCCTCTCCCTGCCGTCTGCAGGTGACTAATCTTGAGTTTCCGACCCCCAGTAAGCTAACCATGGATAAATCCAAAAGAATAGCAGTCTTGGGAGTAAAATAGAGGGTTTAATTCAGTGTGGACAGGTTAATTTGCCTAACTGTATGGTTGATATGTGGCTAGAAATGAGCAAACAACAAAAAAACGCCACTTAAAAAAATCTAAAGCATGTATTTAACAAAGTCAAATTTGTTATATTAACTTAAATAAATAAACAAAAACTAAAAATATACTTATGTTGACGAAAATGTCCAATAGGCCTAACTAAATAACAGATTACAAGCATTATGTTGCAACAAGATAGCCTAGATAAAGGCATAATAGCCAGTCAGACTGACTCACATGGTCCCGATTTATTTGTTCTTGTTGAGGAAAATCAGCATATCGACATGGTCAGACGGGAGCACGTGCAGCTGACATCTAAGCAGCATGTGTGAAATGATCTACTCCCTTGTATCAGTCAACATTGTGAAATTCCTTCAGACTGAACCGCACCCTGTTTCCATGTCATAAATTCACCACTGACACAACTTGCAGCTAGAATACATAGAAGACAGAAAATTCCATCCATTGAAGGGAAAATCTCACTTGGCAGGGATCCACTTAAAGCAGAGAGCAGCACCATAAAAGTGCGCTTTTGACGCATTTCTTGATTCATGACTCAGTGAAAAAGCCTCTGATGCTTGCAATCAATAAAACAACATGCGTGATTGCGGTACCCTCCACGTAGAGCAGCTGGTACTTGGTGGAGACTTGCGGGGTGGCCCGGGTCACGGCCTTGCAGTAGAAGACTCCCCTGTGCTCCAGACTGGGGTTCTGCAGGATGAAGCCCTTGGTGGGGTCATAGGACACCAGGGTCCCGTCCGCTGGGATCTCCTCTGGGGGGACCTCCTTGTGCAGGGATACCTTAGCCGACGGGTCACTCACACGACAGGGCACGATGGCGGGATTGTCCGGGCGCAGGTAGACGATCTCAAAGTGGATGGCGGAAGGGACAAAAAGACTGTCCCTTTCTGGTTTGAGAAAAAAGTTTGAGAAAAAATATATATAAAAAGTATATATAATAATAATATATCAGACTTATATAGTGCTTTTCTGGGTACCCAAAGACTTTACATGGATCATATAAAAATATAAAAAAATTAAATAATGATACAATTCTGTGTCAACAAGGGAGGTTGACAGCAGTTTAGGTGTGAAGCCTGTGAAGAGGTGGTTTTGAATGTTGGCAGTGTGGGGGCATTTTTTTATGCGTCGGGAGGGGCATGTTGTTGGAGGTCAGAAAGGTTGGGGGGGGGGGTCAAGTTGTTGAGGGCCTTGTAGATGGTGAGTAAAATGTTGAAGTCCTGTATTTAACCGGGAGCCAGTGGAAGTCAGGTATTATGTATCTCCCTCATGAGTATACAAACAAAACAAAAATATACTGTATGCCCTATACAGGACACTGTTGTCCAAACTGTTTTGTATGTCAAGGACACCCACATTTATACCCGTTAGGCCACAGACCCCCATTTAATACGATTATTTCTGAGGGACCCCATCTGAGAATATTATAAGATATATATAACTCCAAAACTTTCCACACTCTTTCCTATATCCTCTCCTTGAGCTAAATTGTTGAGACATTTAAGGTATATTATAGATAAAATATTTATGTAGAGTAATCATTTGAAAAAAAGATTTTAGAAAGGTGCAGAATATTTTATAAATTTTGCGTTTACATGTTGTGTGCATGTATCCCCTCCCTCCCCTTAACAATTGTATGTATTGAGATGTACTGTACTGTACCCATTCTGCAATCTGTTAATAAACTTTTCAATCAATCAATCAATACTTCCCATTGCGCCACGTGGAATATACATGATTGGATCAATTACATGCTGGTGCTCTAGTGTGACATCTAGCGGCTGAATGTTATCTATAGCACCTATAGCAAACTATTCAAAGATTTTCTGGGGACCCCTTCAAGGACCCTTCCCCGGACCACACATTCAGACCCGCTGCCTCAGGGCTGTTGGATGTCACATGTTCACCTGTGAAATAGATGTATGAGACAGAGGTGCGATCAGGGTCCTTGTGACACTCGTTTCCATCGCACAGGAGAACCCAACAGCTGTACGACCCCGTGTCGGCAGCAGAGGGTGACGTCAGGATCAACTGACTGTACTTGTCACTTTGCTTTATGCTGAAGTGGGGAGAGCAAAGGTAAATACACTCACAGACAAATCCTTCATTATAAACACACTGCGATTAAGTTTATTTGCACATAATTAAAACAATAATAAAGAAACACATGGGTATTTTAAAGAAGCATGTGCAGGAAGAGAAACCCAGGGTTTATTGGGATGGATGGCTCCCCTCAAAATTTGAACAAACCTGATATAATATTAACAAAGGGAAAGGATCATCTCTCAGTGAAATACCTGAGGCGGGAGTCGTTGAAGGTGTCCAGGTAGGGGGGGTAGGACCAGCCGATGTTGCCACCTTTACACCGCAGCTCCATAGCCCTGCCAGGAGTCAGGGTGGTGCTGTCGGCCAGACGCAGGAAGCGGCCCTTGTCCAGGACCTGTGTGAGCAGGGACTGGCCTCTCTCTCCCGCGTCCTTCTCCTTCAGCTTGGGATGACGCAGCTTCACCCGCTTGCCCCCGGGCCTGATGCGGTTCTCTCCTGCATCTTTCCTACGTTTGGGTTGTTGGCAGGCACCTAAACAAGCATGAGGGAGAGATATCGTTGAGATGTAGTATAGGGAGAGGAGTAGAAGAAGGGATTAAAGGTGCTATAGATAAACATTTATGTAGAGTAATAAAAGTATTGGTTTTCCCCAAAAACATTTTATTAATGAATGAATTTATCATTGAAAAGATTTAAAAAAAAATAAACGTTTACATATTGTGTGCATGTATTACTTCCCTACTTTCCATTTCCCCACATGGAATGCACCTGATAAATTACATGCTACTGCTCTAGTGCGACACATAGTGGCTGAATGTTATCTATAGAACCTTTAAGAATAAGAAATACTACCATCCTGAACTGCCCCGGGATGCATTTTGAACATGGACAGAGAGCAGAAAGTCAGACTAGTGGTGAACCATGTTCAGTTTACCCATCTGGAGCGCTGAGCTCCAGATTAGCACTCCACCATCTACATACAATACACTTAGCCCAAAACGTGTTTGAATGAATTTATTTTAGACATGTTAAAATACACACAGGATTTAAACCCCAATTGGGCCACAACCATCACATGCATTACATTGTTTGAGGAATTATCACACAATAAAGTCAGAGACTTTACTTCCATTGTGGTCCTCATATGTCACAGCAATAGTTGGCACATGTAGGTCTCAGCAAGGTGCAAAAAACACATTAAAACAAGAATTCTTCCCAATAAACACTTAAGATAGCTCTTATACATTTAGAAAAATACATACAATTCTTACACTACAATATAGAACAACATGTATACAAAATAAACTGCTTCAGTTTATAATTGTCGAGCGGCTAGGCAACCATCCCTTCACTGCTCTTTTAAAATGCCTAATCGTGACAATTTATTTTATATGAGATGGTAGCTGGTTCCATGTGTGTATTGAGCCGTATACTGTATTGTACCCATTCTGCAATCTGTTAAATAAAGTTTTCATTCATTCATTCCATTGTATAGCTGCTGAATACTGAAAGGTATTTTCCCCAGCCTCACTCTTAATCCTACAGGGGACAATATCCGTTCCACTTGCTCTGGTGGCATAGCCATGAGTCTCCCTGACGAGTTTAAAATAATCTTTTAAATACTTCGGAACGGAACTATTCATTATTCTATGGGTAATACTCAGCTTCAAATAATTGATTCTGTCTTCAACTGACAACCATTTGAGTTCTGTGAACTGGGAGAGGCCAACAGGCGCTAAAAACAAAATTACAAACATCTCAAAACAAACTGGTCAGACTACTGCTTGACCTTACTCCTAGAACCCACCTCACCCCTGCCCACTTTGACAAACTAGGATGGCTTAGAGTAGACGACAGAGTACAGCAACTTGCAATGGGCCTGGTCTACAAGATACACTACACGACCAAGGTACCCATGTACATGTCAAAATACTTCCCAAAGGTCAGTGAATACCACGATCACAACACCAGAGGGAGCTCCACAAATCATGTTAAACCCAGATTCGGCTCAAACAAGGGACTAAACACGTTTCGCAATTATGCCACATCAATGTGGAACGCCCTACCCAAAGCTGTAAAGGAATGTGAATCACTACCCACTTTCAAAAACACTCTCAAAGAACACCTACGGGAGACTGCAATTCGAAACTGGCCCCTGTAAATGTCCTAACCCAACCCAATGTACAGTAAATGACCAAGTATGGTTTTGTCAATATTCCAGTGTACAGTTTTGCTTGTACAGTTGTACAGTGCCCCCACCCCACCCACCCAACCACCTCCAATGTACAGTCCCCCCCACCTACCCTCCAATGTACAGTTTCTACGTCAAATGTATATACTCTCTTTTCTGGACTCTTTTTGTATCACAAACAGTACTGTATTTGCAAATCTGATATATCATAAATGTATAGATGTAGCAGTACTGTCTATCTGTATGTCGTGTATGTCATATATGTTATGATGAATTGAAAATGGGGGATCCCTGATGTAAACAAGACGAAAGTCTTTCTCTGGTCTGCATCCCCTTAACAATTGTATGTATTGAGCTGTACTTTACTGTACCCATTCTGCAATCTGTTAATAAAGTTTTCAATCGGGGAGCTCAGGTAGCTCACCGCATATCTCGGCGCTATTTCTGCGTCGGGGAAAACCGTGCTGCGTCACGGATCTGGTGGACTCCGAGTTCGATTCCCGGACCCGCCGTCATTTGCCAGAATGTCTTCCCCTGATCTATATCCCGTTTCACCCTGTATCTGTCGGTCATGCTTGACCAGAAAAGCGATAAACGCTAAAAAATTAAGTTTAAAAAAAAAACAGTCCTAATCACTTTATTCTGGGATGTCTGTAGTTTTGTTTTGATGTACTTAGGGGTGGTGTACCACGCTGTACTTGCATAGTCATAGTGGGGTTGAATTAGTGTCATAGCCAGCAATTTCAAGGTTTTAATATCTAAACATTTTGCCTTTCTGGACAGAAATTGAATTTTGGCTATAACTTTTAACCCCATCTTCTCCCCTGTGAGAGACTGATCCATTTCACACAGTTTTTAGTGTGTTTGTATGTCATTCTTTTCTCTCTCCCCTTTGTCTCTCACCTCGCTCTCTCTCTCTCTCTCTCTCTCTCTCTCTCTCTCTCTCTCTCTCTCTCTCTCTCTCTCTCTCTCTCTCTCTCTCTCTCTCTCTCTCTCTCTGTCTCTCTCTCACGCATGTCTCTGTCCACAGGTATGAGAGGTCATGGGACAAGCCCAATAAGACCAAGCTGCTCCAAGACGGCCTGGAACGCACAGGCAGGCGTGACCTGGCCGAGAGGCTGCGCTGCTTGCACTGGGGCCACCAGAAGTTGAGCCGGAGGGTGGAGCTGCCCTCTGCCTTCCCCTACCTCATCACTGTACAGAAGACCATCTACAACCAGGACGGCCTTCGCAGGATCAACGACCTGAACCGCAGATACACCTGACCGGAGGCTGGGAGAGAGAAGACAATACACATGCAAAGAGCCACAGTACTGTATACAAGCCTACACTTAGGGCTGGGCAAGATATCCATATTCATCATTTATCATTGATTGATGTCGGTACACTATTTTGTTGACTACATTAATATTACACGTCCCATTACTGTGCTGTCCAATATGATGACCATCAATTGGATTATTTAATTTGAATTAAATTGTAGAAATACATATATATATTTTTTTAAATTGGTCATCTGGCTCAACTTGCTCCCAGTTTGGGGGTAAGTTGATCCTAGTCAAATAATCAGTTGAGACATACTGACCAATGGACCTTTTTACTAAATTAGTAATTACTAGTAATTACTAGACATAACGTTGCTTCAACTTGCTTCAACAACTGATTTATTACACCTTTATAAATATTTAAATCATTTGTTGAGGATTTTGCAGCCCCTGATAGCACCAATGATTGATTGATTATTTTATTTTTGTGTCATGCACACAAAACTTTGTGTCATGCACACAAAGTTTGGACACAAAAATACTGTTGCAGTGTTGGATTACTTCATTACATTTAATTTCATTACATAATTACAGATTATTATACAACTCAATAAACAATAAAAATCTCTTCCTGAAGCACAACTCAAGTTTTTCATATTCATCTTGCTCAAGAAAATCAACATAAATGGAGGACATTTTACTAAAAGTACTTCCCATACGTCCTTGTAAACAGGACAGTAAAACAATAAATTAACCTCATTCTCAATTTCTCCTACTGTAGCTCACACACCAAACAAAGTCTGTCCTCCTCTGGAGTGGCACTACACCTGGCAGTCTCTAGGGCTAGTGGTAATGTCCCTGACTGAATCTGTGCACATGGGATCTTTGTCCATTGTTTAAATTATACTTTACATAAGGTTCTGCACTACAAGTTTACAAGTTTCTTTAATAGTTGTCATACAGAAGTACAGAATACTTTTATACAAAATGCTTCTTACTGTTACGCTCAGACTGTGCAAGACAAGATAAGTATGAAAAAATGAGGTCACAGTGTTCAGTATAGACATATGTACAATGTTCGATGCAGAATAGACGTAACTGAGTTACCATATAATATACAATACTATGCAGTGTACTAATATACAATACTATATAGTGCAAGGCAGAAATGGGATGAGGTGCAATTTAGGTACAATTTACAGTAGGTGTACGAGTTGTAGTGCAAATCCTTTATCAATAAATATAAAGTGTGTTTGTGTGATCTAAAGTGTGGAGAGTGGGTGCTGCAGTGTGTTGTTTGTTTAAGTGAGTGTGTGCGTGTGGGTGTGTGTGCTGTGTGCATTTGATGGTTGTTGCATAGTGTTTATTGTTCGTTTAGCAGCCTGATGGCCTGGGGATAGAAGCTTCTTCTGAGTCTTTCTGTGCTCGCCTTAAGACTCCGGTATCGCTTGCCTGACCGCAGCAGTTCAAAGAGGCAGTTGTTCGGGTGGCTGGAGTCCTTGATGATTCTCTTAGCCTTCCCCCTGCACCGCTTGTTGTAAATGTTCTGGAGGGTGGGAAGCCCCCCTCCAATTGTGCGTTCGGCTGAACGTGTCACTCTTTGTAGTCTGCTACGGTCTTGTGCAGTGCTATTCCCAAACCAGGAGGTGATGTTGCCAGTCAGGATGCTCTCTATTGTACATGAGTAGAAGTTCCTAAGGATCTTCTGACTGACTTGGAACTTCCTTAGGCGCCTGAGGAAGTAGAGGCGTTGTCGTGCCTTCTTCACAACACTGTCAATGTGTGTGGTCCATGTCAAGTCCTCGGATATGTGGGCTCCGAGGTACTTGAAACTGTTCACTCTCTCAACCGGTCCCCCGTCGATGCTGAGGGGGCTGTAGTCCTTGACCCCCGACCTCCTGAAGTCCACAATCATCTCTTTTGTTTTGCTGACGTTCAGGGAGAGGCAGTTCTCCTGACACCACTGTGACAGATTCTCTACCTCTTCCAGGTAGGCCCTCTCGTCGTTGGCAGAGATCAGGCCCACCACTACTGTGTCATCAGCAAATTTGATGATTGTGTTGTTGTTCCGCTGTGCCACGCAGTCATGTGTGTACAGGGAGTAGAGGAGGGGGCTCAGAACACAGCCCTGGGGGGCCCCTATGTTGAGCGTGATGGATGAGGAGGTGCAGTTGCCTGCTCTTACCACCTGGGGTCTGCCCGTCAGGAAGTCCAAGACCCACTGGCAGAGGTCACTATAACTATCTTTTATGAGACAGTAATATGTTCGTATTTTTTGTTTATACCTTTGTAAATAACATGAAAGCCATAAAACGACTTATTAAACACTGAAGATAACCTTTTGTTATAACATCTAAGAAGTCATTCAACCAGTCTATTGTTTATTGTTTAAAAGGATCCCCATTATTATTATTATTATTATTATTATTATTATTATTATTATTATTATTATTATTATTATTATTATTATTATTATTATTATTATTATTATTATTATTATTATTATTATTATTATTATTATTATTCCTGGGGTCCACACAGAAAGACAACACAAAACAATACATGAGATACATATGACAATCACAATTCACATTAACAATGATAATCTAAAAACAGTAAAACATTGTAGACATCTTTATAAACATCAGAATATTTTCAGAAAAGGTTACATTCATGGGTAGACATGAATATTTTCAGAAAAGGTTATTACATTCATGAGTAAATATTTCATTATTACATTCCTACAGTAGGTATTTCCACTCCCAAACAGTATTTGCTCACATATTTAAGTAGTGCATTCTTAGGTGGTATTTGAAAGACACTTTGCTATTCAATTTACTTATGTTCAGTGGGCAGTGATTCCAATGATTGATGGCACGATAAACAACCGTCCTCTGTTTTGGACGTGGTAACATAATCTGTCCATCATCGGCTGACCTAGTCTATGCCTTATTATTATTATTATTTTCTTTTTCTTCGTGTGCTTCATAAAAATTCCCCAGTAAAATATATATATACTGTGTTACTTCATTTTATACAACGTTAAATCACATTTACATTAGATTACATAGAGACATGCGCACTCACTGCACTTGTGTATTTGACCTTAATCCTCAGCTAAATCTATTAGACCTCTGACGGTATTGTACATTTAATTTGATACTACTTCCCCTTATCGTTTTAGAGAATTAGTAGAAGAAAGCAGCTGGGATATAGATTATATAGGTTCCTATAAATATTGAAAGTATGCCCGCAATCATAATTGTGTTGAGCCAATGCAAACCTATGTTTTCATGTTTGCTCTAGTTATTCCGATACTGTAGTCTGGTTAAATTAATATATAACCCACCTATAGGAGGAGAAGGCCTCGCATGGATCGCGGTCAACCAGACGTAATTGTCTCCCGTTCGAAGGCAACCTATCAGAGCCATCAGACCACTGCACTTCCGCGTTACATGGAGGTCGTGAGGGAGCGGAGAGACCAATCCCAAGCCGATCGGCACTTTCTCGGTCGAGCACTTTTCCGCACCTACACCCCCCACCAACGCATGCGCAGATTGTCCAGAGAGCTTTGGGGGGATCAAATAATAAAGTCTATTGGATCATGTCTCTAGCACCCTAGCAACGGCCACAGCCGTAGCTACAACCACTTACGTTAAGGCTCTATAATCAACATCCCCCCGCTCTATCACATAAACTCAAAATACCGGAAGTGTTGCGGTGGTCTATATGCGGCGCCAGTCAATTCTATTAGCAAGATTGTGTGAGAGCCTGCAATGAAGACGCTGCTGCTGTCGACTGCTGCTGCGTAAAGACCGAGTCACAGACGCCTAACTACATATCGAATATGGTTGAAAGATAACCCTCAAAGAAAATGGATATATAACTGTTACGCTTCTCGACGCACAATTTGCATCGGAACTATGATTCGGACAGAACACTATGATGGTGACCATTCGGAAACGGACACAATTGCATGCATCTTAACAAGCAGCTGCCCTCCTATAGCAAGCCACAGCGAATCTATCTTCATAGCACATTTTTGGCCTTTAATTGATCAAACTAATGCGCAATTATCAACCCAACCGAATGTCCGCGCCTTGTTTACGAGAAGTGCCGACGCATAAATATTAATAATACTGGACAGATTGCATCTATTATGGCTTCGGTGCTGAGTTTTTTCAGTGGCCCAGAAGAATTGGAAGATGTCAATCATGCCCGGGGCTTGATCAAAGAATTGAAGTTATTATATGACGCTCAGCTCCTCGCAGACGTTACTATCGGAGTGGAAGCAGACCAGGAGTCCCTGCTGGACCACAGCGCCGAGGTCAAAGGTGACATAGCGAAACTTTTCCGGTGCAACAGAAACATCCTCGCCGCCGCCAGTCCTTATTTCAAAAGCATGTTCACCGGTGGTTTAAACGAGAGTGTGCAGAAGAAGGTGATCATTCACGGTGTCGACGCCGAGTCCATGTCCGTGATCGTTGACTATTGCTACACGGGCAGGGTTACCATCACGGAGGGCAACGTGCAGAGACTTTACGCGGCTGCCAATATGTTGCAACTCGAGTACATCAGACAGGCGTGCTCGAGTTTTATGACCAGGAGGCTGGACCTGTCTAACTGCGTTGGGATTCTAAAGTTTGCAGACACTTATGACAATCCTGAGTTAAAGGCGAAGGCTCAAGCTTTCATAGCTAGGAACTTTGGTCAGATTTGCAATGGTCGGGAGCTTTGTGAGCTGGACTTTGTACAAATGAGAGAGGTGTTGTCTCTAGACACCTTGGATGTAGACTGTGAAAGGAAGGTGTGCTCAGCTGCTCTACAGTGGATAGATGCTAATATACCAGAGGGAAGGGAGGATGTGTTGCAGGTGCTCAGGTGTGTACGCTGGAAGCTGTTCACTGAGAAGGACAAAGCCTACTTGGAAAGCCTCGTGGCCCGGCCTGTCATAGAGAAGTACCTTGCACATTTCATCAACAAGTCTACAGAGGAAAACCTTGCACTGTCTGCAAGAGTGGACATACCGAAACACAGAATAGGTGTGAACGCTAAAGAAATGATCCTCTTTTTTGGCCAACCAAACGACAACATCATGTGCTGTGACCCGTACTCGGAGGAGCTGTACTTCGTGGCTCCACCGCTGGTGGACCTCAGCAGTCAGGACTACAAACGCTCCACCATCGAGTCCCTGATCGCCTGCTCCACCCCTGAAAACAACCTGTATCTGGCCTCCCACCTCTCAAAACACTTCTGGACGTACAACCCCGTGCAGAACAGCTGGCAGGAGTTGGCGGAGAGACCCCTGGCCAGGATGCATTCCGGGATGGGCTACCTCAACGGTCACGTGTACATCCTGGGCGGCAGGAACCCCGTCACGGACGCCCGGCTGAAGGAGGTGGAGTGCTACAGCGTGCAGAGGAACCAGTGGAGGTTTGTGGCCCCCCTGCCCCACTCCCTGGGCAAGATGCAGGTGGTGGCTCTGAATGAGCAGCTGTACGTGGTGAACAAGAGGCGGATGCTCTGCTATGACCCGCGGAGGAACCGCTGGCGCCACTGCGGCTCGGTGAGGAGAGACAAGCTCCACAAGGCCTGCGTGTTCCAGGACCAGATCATCTGCGTGTGTGACATTCCGGTGGTGAAGGCCTACAGCCCGACCAGGGGAGAGTGGAAGAGGATGGGGGACATTCCCATCGACAGTCGCGCCCTGAACTACCAGGTGGTTCAGCACAGTGGCAAGCTGCTGCTCCTCACCCAGACCCTACTGCAACACAACAAGAACCGGGTCCTCATACACGAGTACGACCCGGGCAGGGACAGCTGGAAGAACATCATGGCCGTCTACGTGTCCTCCCTGGGGCCTGTGTGCGTGTCGACACGCGTGTACCCGGCGTGCTTGGGCTCGGCGCAGAGCTTCTGCACGGAGGAGGACGATGACAGCGGCTCCAGCGCCGACTGGGACTTTGACGGGATGACAGACGCCGACTCCGACTCTGGAAGCTCTAGTTCATTCTCTGACGAGAATTGGTAGCAAACACTGTGGTAATTGTGTCAAAAAGGACCGTTCACTCTTGTGTCACTTTGATTGATTGATTGAAAACTTTATTAACAGATTGCAGAATGGGTACAATACAGTACAGCTCAATACACACAATTGTTAAGGGGATGCAGACCAGAGAAAGACTTTCGTCTTGTTTACATCAGGGTCCCCCACTAATGAGCTTTTTCATGGTTTTCTGTACGCCAGTAGAGACTGTGATGCGATGCCAGAGGCAAATCAGTGTTAGTCATTTTTCGGTGTATTCAAAAGTCAATCGAAGGCAAGACATTTTACATATCCATCACTATAGGTTGATGACCATTGTCACTAGAGTTAAATAAAATACCGTACTAAGCAGGTTTACTTTTATTTAGCTCTCGTTCACCAACACATTTCAGAGCAACAGCAAAGGAGAGATTGACAGTAGGGGTGGGAAAGGAGAGAATGACAGTATAGGGGAGATTAGGGGAGAGATTGACAGTAGGGGTGGGAAAGACCAGTGTTCCTGGTGCCATGTCATACTTAAGCCATAATAAAAGATTTTTGTAACTCTTAATGTATAGTCAAGTTAGACCGCGCTCACAAGTTCTCACACTGGGTGCTGCAATCCCATAAAGTTCAGTATATCAAAAAGCAGGGTAGCCGGACCAGCACTCACAGGTTCAATGTTTTTTAATGGCAGCCTGAATAAATAGCAGACATGTTTCGGTCAATGTCCTTCTTCAGTGATATAGCTAGCCATATCACTGAAGAAGGACATTGTCCAAAACATGTCTGCTATTTATTCAGGCTGCCATTAAAAAACATTGAACCTGTAACTCTTAATGTTCAACGACACCTTGGGTATTGCTGATATACTGTGTTTCATCACACATTTTTTTATTTGACCAAAGTAGCAACAGAAATCTACATAAATTATTTTTTGAAACGTAAAAGAAAAAGCCATTTAATTCTATTACAGGTGAAATTCAGACTTTCAAGCACTTTCTCCAACAATTTTTTTTTCATTTTCAAGAACTTTCAAGAACCTTGAAATGTGAATACAATATCCTAGTACTGGGCATCAGTGTATTGATCCAATATCACGGGGGAAAGTATTTTGATATTGCGACGCGACGTGTGAATATATTTCCCCGCCCCCTAGGGACAAGCGTCCTTCCTTAGCTGCCTCCCATTTCATAAAACCCAAAACACAGGCCAGAATTTACGTATTTGCAAGTCTGCTGCCCCCTCTACACTATTGAAATACATGTTAAGACTTCACACAGCCAGCATTGTGAAATCTACTGTATGTGATGATGAAGCCAATGTACTGTATGTTAACTCAGGTCGGGCTTCAGAAAGCCTGTATGCCATTACTGAAATAGTAGAAGTTAAATTTGTTTGAATTTATATCCTGTCTGTTGTGAAGATTATATCGGTGAAATTATTTTTGTCGCGTATGTTTACTCAAATAACTTGTATGGAGTTTTCCTGTATCCATTGTGTGAAACTCGAAAAGGAAACTGAAGTTTAAGGTGCAAAAACTTGTATAGAGTATTTGATTTGATTTGATTTTTTTGATTTGAAGTCTTTATTTCGAACATGCAATGAATACAACAAACAATAACAAAAAAGAAAAACAACTCAATCTGCATGTTCGAAAAGGAGTAGGAAGAAGTATACACTTATTTAATCCTACCCCTTTTCCACTACTCAAATGAGTGTACTATTTTAAACATAAAAAAGAAAAGAAAAGAAAAAAATATATATATATATAGTATATACAAGTGTCGTCTGTTCTATTGAGTCTTCTTAAAGAGATAATTTTTGCTGCACATAATAATGAAAGTATTGTAAAGCCCTTGTGTCCCTGACCCTCTTTTTCTCCACAAATACACTTTGTTTAATTTTCATTTTATTTCACTGTTTATACGGGAAAGGGTTAAAATGACATTTCACATGTACATTTAAACTGGCCTGACTCAGTTACAAACTGGTTTTCAGCAGGTTCCTGTTCTGCAGCACATGAAACAAATATTAATATACAAAACAAATAGCCAGTTGTACTACATACAATCCTGACAAAAACATTACATTATCAACATTGTGGACAGGAACAACAATCATGCAGTCATAATAACAGTCAATACAATCGACAGCATCAACTAAATAAAAACCTGGGAATGAGTTGGATCAGTGATTACAGGTGTTTTCTAGCATCAGAAAGAAACTGATGTCTGATTCTAGCACACATTCAGAACAAATAAATAACGCACATCCTTGGTGCCGAGCCAAACTGTAAACCACACAGTAGTCACCAGTGGTGGAAGAAGTACACACCCAGATGATAAATGAGTACTCTGGTAAAAGTCCTCAAATTCTACTTAAGTAAAAGTAGAGAAGTATTTGCTATTGAATGTACTTAAGTATCTAAAGTAAAAGTATGCATTCTACATTTGTGTATTCCATTGCTTGGAAGCATTCAACCCTCAATCCATTGACCTCTAAAGGTCATCTTAAAGTGTTATGTGGTTCAGTTCCGCTCTTGATTAAAGGTTATGTTAAAGTGGTATGTGGTCCAGTCCTGCTGCTCTGATTAAAGGTTGTGTTAAAGTGGTATGTGGTCCAGTTATGCTGCTCTGATTACGCTGATTAGGCTTCAAATGTCAAAGTATATAATCTTCATATATTTTTGCCATGTTTTCTATGCAAAATATTGTTCTTCAAAGTAACTAGTAAGTAGTAACTGATGGGTTCAGATAAATGTAGTGGAGTAAAAAGTACAATATTTCCTTTGATATGTAGTGGCTCAAACAAGGGACTAAACACGTTTAGCAATTATGCCACATCAATGTGGAACGCCCTACCCAAAGCTGTAAAGGAATGTGAATCACTACCCACTTTCAAAAACACTAAAAAAACACCTACGGGAGACTGCAATTCTAAACTGGCCCCTGTAAATGTCCTAACACAACCCCCCCCCCAATGTACATTAAATGACCAAGTATGGTCTTGTCAATATTCCAATGTACAGTTTTGCTTGTTCAGTTGTACAGTGTCCCCCACCCACTCCTCCTACCCAACCCCCCCCCCCCCCAACCTCCTCCAATGTACAGTTTCTATGTCAAATGTATATACTCTCTTTTCTGGACTCTTCGTATCACAAACAGTACTGTATTTGCAAATCTGGTATGTCATAAATGTATAGATGTAGCAGTACTGTCTATCTGTATGTCATATATGTTATGATGAATTGAAAATGGGGGACCCTGATGTAAACAAGGCGAAAGTCTTTCTCTGGTCTGCATCCCCTTAACAATTGTATGCATTGAGCTGTACTGTACTGTACCCATTCTGCAATCTGTTAATACAATTTTCAATCAATCAATCAATCAAAAGTATAAAGTTCCCTAAAATGAAAATACTCACGTAAAGTACAAGTAGCTTGGGATTGGGAATAGTAAGAATATTTTCCACCACTGGTAGTCACACTACTTTTGATATCTTGAGGTGTGGAAGGATGGGGGGGGGGGGGGGGGGGGGTTAATAATTGTTTTAAGTAGAAATTGCTTTTGCACCTCCTAGGCTCCATTCACTTTGAGGTAGGTTAGGTTTAATTAGGCATATGTCTCCCGCATCATAGTTGGAACGACGGCCTGGATTAGATTGCTGTATTTGTATTTGTACCGAATGTACAGAATAAAAACCTGTAAAATATGGACATTGAAATAGCTAGGCTTGCTGATAACAAACTATCATTACACATGGGCAAAACAGAGTCCATTCTCTTCGGTTCAAATAACAAACTCAGCAAGACCGACGGCTTCTCAGTTACAGTGGGTGACAATATCAAGTCAAGTCAAGTCAAGAGTTTTAATTGTCACGGCATACAAGTATACAATGAAATGCGGGTGGTCTTGCCCGCGACGATGTGCAATACAGTGGTACAACATATAATAGAATCCAATAAAAATACAGTGGTACAACATATAATAGAATCCAATAAAAAACAACAGTGCAATAAACAGGTAACATGGTGTGACATCTCGGTATCTGTACATAGTATTTACAGAGCATATAGGACATGCTAGGTAGCTTTAGTAGTGCAATACACTGTTCCTGTTGTTATACTAATTTAAAGTGGCCTTTCCTCTTGGCCATACAGTAAGTGTGCGTGTGTGCGGCATGAGTGTTAAAGTGGCTGCTAGTGTGTGAGCGTGCTCAGCGTGGAAGGAAAGACGAAAGACGAAATTACCTACCTGGGTTCCATCCTAGAGGCAAATCTTTCCTGTGACAAAATGGCATCCAATGTAATAAAAAAAGTCAACCAACGAACTAGATTCTTTTACCGGATCTCCTCTCTGGTAAACAAGAATACCCTGAAGACTCTGGCAGGAGCACTCATTCAAGGGTACTACGACTATGCTTGCACCTCATGGTACCAAAGCACCTCAAAGGCGCTAAAAACAAGATTACAAACATCACAAAACAAACTGGTCAGACTACTACTTGACCTTACCCCCAGAACTCACCTCACCCCTGCCCACTTTGACAACCTAGGATGGCTTAGAGTAGACGACAGAGTACAGCAACTTGCAATGGGCCTGGTCTACAAGATACACTATACGACTAAGGTACCCATGTACATGTCAAAATACTTCCCAAAGGTCAGTGAATACCACAACCACTACACCAGAGGAAGCTCAACAAATCATGTTAAACCCAGATTCGGCTCAAACAAGGGACTAAACACGTTTCGCAATTATGCCACATCAATGTGGAACGCCCTACCCAAAGCTGTAAAGGAATGTGAAAGCTACCCACATTCAAAACCGCTCTTAAAGAGCACCTACGGGAGACTGCAATTCGAAACTGGCCACCGTAAATGCCCAAACCCCCCACCACCTAATAGACAGTCTCCTCCCCACCGCATGTATATATTCTCTCCCCGCCGTATGTATATTTCTCTCCCACCCACCCACCCCCTCCAAATGTACAGTCTCAACCCCACCGTATGTATATTTCTCTCCCACCCACCCACCCCCTCCTAATGTACAGTCCCCTCCCCATCATATGTATATACTCTGTCAGGATCTATGGGTAACAGTACTGTATATTTGAATACCGTATCAGTACTAAAAACCTGTATGTCCCTATGCCATAAATGTCATGTATGTTGTGTATGTCATAAATGTCGATATGAATTGAAAATGGGGGACCCTGATGTAAACAAGACAAACGTCTTTCTCTGGTCTGCATCCCCTTAACAATTGTATGTATTGAGCTGTACTGTACTGTACCCATTCTGCAATCTGTTAATACACTTTTCAATCAACCAATCAATCAATCAATCAATCAATCAATCAATCAATCAATCAATCAATCAATCAATAGTGCCATCTGCTGGCAATACTTGCAAATTGCAATCAAACTGCATAGTCTCGCGTTGTCATGATACTGTGCGGCGCACATCAAGACTGCACAAGTCTCGCGTTGTCTCTATACGGCGGCCAGTCAATTCTATTAGCAAGATTGTGTGAGAGCCTGCAATGGAAGACACTGCTGCTAGTATCGACTGCTGCTGCGTAAAGACCGAGTCAGAGACGCCTAACTAACTACATATCGAATATGGTTGAAAGATAACCCTCAAAGAAAATGGATAAATAACTGTTACGCAGCGCTTCTCAACCCAACCGAATGTCAGCAGCGCCGCCGACGCGTAAATAATAATACTGGACAGATCGCATCGATGGCGTCGTTTTTTTCGGTGGCGCTGAGTTTTTTCACTGGCCCCGAACAATTGGAAGATGTCAATCATGCCCGGGGCTTGATCAAAGAATTGAAGTCATTATATGACGCTCAACTCCTTGTGTAGCAGAGTGAAGTTGTTATGCTAGAATCATGGACAGAAACTGTTATCTTTCATCTTAAATAAGTAGGCCAAGACGGAAACACTCTTACTTTGAAGGAACAAAGTGGACCGAGCTCACTCTAGTGTTTTTGGAGGGGTGCCTTGGTTACTAGTTTATATTAATTTCCTCATATTGAGTTATTGATTCTCCAAACGAAATCCCTTTTGGTCTTTTATAATGGGTTTAGAGAGGATAGGTCATCTTTCCAGTTGAGTAATTGTTGTATAGTAAATACTTTCAACCAATGTACAAAATGGTTTAGCCGGTTTGTCGACGAGAGACACGCCGGCGGAAGTGATCGCTCTCTTTGAGTTTGTCATGAACGAGAGCAGAGGTACGCCCTTTCGGTTATCTAATATCTGGTTTAATTGCTATGTATAACTTGTAAAATTGATTTATGTTTTGGTTTTGGTACTGAAATACCCTGTTGTGTGATGACATTAATTCACCCTGTGTAAAACAGCCACAGTACCGTTGTGTGCTAACTAGTATTCTGTTTGGCAATCACAGGTGGACTACACGGTGATGATGGTAGCTCACGCCATGTTTTGTGTGTGCTGTGTTGGTTCAATAACAGGTATGAACCGTTGTTTTTGTATTTCGGTTTAATTAATGCTTACACACTGTCTTTCATTTCATATTATTTCATATGTTTTTGCTGAAGTTGACTTGTACTGAGCTACATGTATTTAATAGTAGCTAACAATTGTTGTAACTGTGGATGGCGCGCTGTTTTGAATGTGCGCGCGCGCTCGCGCTCTCTTTGAGTTTGTCATGAACGAGAGCAGAGGTGGACTACACAGTGATGATGGTAGCTCACGCCATGTTTTGTGTGTGCTGTGTTGGTTCAATAACAGGAGATCACCAATAAAACAACCATCAATTGAGTACCGTTGTCGGAGTCTACTTCCACCTCACACCAGACACAACGCAGATTGGATCACGCTACAAACTGGTGCCGAGACAACCCGGATCAACTGGTCAGCGGAAGCCGACCACCGGTGTTGCTGGAGAGACGTGGAGGCTTCATGTGCGGCCTAGACGCGTGGATGCTGCCGGCGCGGCCTGGTCACGGGGACGCTGCATTCGCCGTCTGTTCCTGAGGTCTGTTCCTGAGGAGGCTGGAGAGCACTGAATCCTTTGAAAAAGATACGGTCTCTCATCAAGTTTAATGATTTTGAGTGTGTTACCTAAAACACGCTGTGAGTATAACGGTAAAAGTACCATTTGATACTGAAAATGACTTTGAACGTAGGAAACACTCCTACAGGGAACTTGACTGTGGGGAGAGGGAGAGGGGTTCTAAGTTACACACCGGTTATGCAGTCTACTCCGGCGAGTCCAGGTGGTTCAGGTTCCTCTAGTCCTGGAAGGGGGAGTGTAGAGGGTCACTCTGAGAGAAATGCCCAATCGTTACTTTTCACCCCGGTTGTTCCCTCACCTGGTGAAATTAACAACACTAGTGTTGAAACATCCCCCAGTCAAATGGCCAATTTGATAAAATCCATTGGGTCAGAAATAGGGGAAGCTATTAGAATGACGTTAATGCAGAACACAATCACGGGAACTTCACCTGTATTAGCTTCTCAAAATCCCCAACCGACGTTCCAACCTGATCAATGTGGGAATACTGTGATTGATGCATCCAAAATGAATCTTGTGTTACGTTCAGATGCAAATGCCCCCCCCTATTTTAGAGGGGACAGCACAGATAAGTGCTCTGTTTTTGAGTGGGAGGAACTCATGAGGACGTATATAAGAAAGAAAAATAACTGTACTGGAGCTGAACAAGTTGAGGAGGTTATGAACAAGCTAATGGGGAGGGCCCGGGACGTTACCAAAGTATGGATGCGTAGCAGCTCAACTGTCAGTGAGGTGGGTGTTATTTTTAGCATTCTGAGACAACATTTTGGTGATATTATTCACTCAGATCTTCCATTAGCTGACTTCTATGCAGTCAAAGCATATGCAAGCGAGAATCCTCTTGACTATTGGATTAGGCTTAACAAAGCAGCAGAAGCCACAGAGCAGTGTCTTCTTAGTAAGGGGGAATCTCAGACTAGCCTGAGCCAGCATCTAGTTCTCATGTTCATCCGTAACTGCCCCGATAAGGAGTTGTCTTTAGTGTTCAAAAGTAAGCCATCTCGTGAGTGGACAGCAGGTGAGGTGCAGGGACATTTGGATGAATATTTGAGAGAACATAGAGCGAGTCGAGGTCGGTTGACACAACATGTGGTCGCCATTGAGTCATCACAGGAGAGGGTGGTTGTTAATCACGAACAAAGCGTGTGTCACCTATGGCTGTCAGTAGTCCAGAGCTAGAGCAGCTGTCGTCTGTATCTGAGAATAACACAATGGATAGAGTTTTGAGAGTGTTAGAAATGGCTTTAGGCAACAACACTCAGTCTGTACAAAATGGCCCTTATGTACAAAATGGCCCTTATGTACAAAATGGCCCCCATAAACAGTTCCTCAAACATTCTCAAGAATGTCAGGTTTGTGGCAGTTTGGAGCACAACACTAGGACGCACTGTAGGACGCACAGGCTGTGTTTCAAGTGTCTGGGTCCAGGGCATATTGGTATCTATTGTGGGCAGACCACTCCTAGACAGCCCCCTGGTCAGAGACAGGCTGGTCCTCCTCAGGAAAACTAGCCGGCCCTCATTCAAAGGAGGACAATGTGGGCCCCTATGGTTTTTCCTCCAATTGCAATGATGATATTCAGTCTGTATATACGTCCGTTCGTGAAGCAGCACCCAAAGACAAGACAGTAATTATGCAGAATGTGACCAGAACATCCCAAAGTGACAGTTTATTTTTCACCACCGTATTAACAGGAGACAAGGTTGAGTTACAGGGGATGTTAGATAGCGGATCCATGGCTACTTCTCTGCGCGCTGATGTGGTTCCTCGGCTGAGGGAGGCAGGAGTAGTGATGGGTGATTTGATATCGACTACCAATGTTGTTCTTGTGGGGTGTGGTGGGAAACAGACTAGTCCGGTGGGAACGTGTGAGCTGAAACTTAAGCTTTACGGTTTTGAATACATAGTACCAGTCTTGATAGTGGAGGGTCAGGTTGATGAGCTCATTATAGGCACCAATGTGATGAAGCCCTTAATCAGACAGTTCAAATCCACGGGGGCCTACTGGCGCATATTGGGAAAAGCTGAGTCACCATGTCAGGACGAAAACAGTCAGTTTATCAGGTTCATGGCCAACCTTGAGAGATGGAGGGGGGAGGAAATTCCTGACAAAGTGGGAACAGTCAAGTTGAAACAGGCCGTAACACTTGAACCGATGAGTGAGCATGTAGTGTGGGGTCGTCTCCCACCCAGGACAAAACTTTCTATGGGAAGTACTGTTATTGTTGAGCCCAGCGCCTCTCGTTGTGTGCACCGTAACATTAGGGCGGGCCATACTTTTTTTTTTTTGGAAAATCAATCGAGTGGGGTGTCTAAAATACGTGTTTTTTTGTGGGGAATTCAAATATGAGATTATTTTTCTAATCGGATAACTCCTACCTACATTGTTTTGGATTTCAAAATGGCCGATTTGACCATTTTTCACCCCTTGGCCATACATGGATGCCAACATGAATCTGAAGGAAATCCTAACATGCAAGGTGTCTAAATGATGTGGTTCTTAATGGGGAATTCAAATATGAGTTCATTTTTGGGATAGGATAACTCTATCCTACATCATTTTGGATTTCAAAATGGCCGATTTTACCATTTTTCACCCCTTGGCCATACATGGATGCCAACATGAATCTGAAGGAAATCCTAACATGCAAGGTGTCTAAATGATGTGTTTCTTAATGGGGAATTCAAATATGATTTTTGGGATAGGATAAATATAACCTGCATAATTTTGGATTTCAAAATGGCTGATTTTACCATTTGAACCCATTGGTATTGTATTACAAAATTGCAAAGATAAAAAATATATGGGAAATCATTTATAATGACAAAGCCATCAAATTTATTAACAAGTGAACTGTATATAACTGGATACAACTCCAAAGATCAATAATAATAATACTAACAATAATAAATTGTATTTGTAATGCACACAAACACCTAAGTGCTAAATCTCGATCTCCTGACTTCTTGAACTTTGCCAGGTTCCAATATCTTGATTGGACTCATTCTTGGATGGCAAGATCTCCTACTGTACTGCTTTAGCCACCAACCTACAAACACAAACTTAAAGTCAACGTCAGCCATAAATAGGTGAGCTCTTTCCAGAACTACTCAGCAGAAACCTCTGTAACCATTTTAACAAACGTCTCAATGTATTGAGAAAATCCATGGGGCTCCATCAATCCTCTATCTTCTTAAATTTGATCAGGTTGCACAAGTCCTGCTTGGATTCATTCTTGGACATCAGCCTCCTGCTGGTCTCCTGAGCCCTGATCCCTCCATCCCTTTTTTCTTGTGAAAAGTACTTAGCAGAGGCCTCAGTCACCACTTTAACAACCCTCTCGATGCTTTGTGTGTGGCAAGGCCAGTCGAGAACCTCCATGGGGGTGTTGATTAAGTTATTCACCTCGGAGGTGCTTAGGGAGCAGGTGAGAGGTGGCTCTGACAAATCTTCTGACCAGCTGATTAAGCCACCAATGCTGGAAGCGTCACTATTGATGTTAGGTGTTCTTCTGATCCTGACACAGGAGTCTCCCAGCTGAGTGTCTGGATCCCCCTCTCCCCTGATGGCCAGGATTCTCTCCACCCCCTCAATTCTCTCTTTTTGATCCTCAGAGCACAGCAGTGTTTGGAGGATGGCTTCACTGTGGGCATACCAAGCAGATCTTCTCACAGTTGGCATCACAACATCCAGCACCTCCTTCCTCTGAGACTTGAGGCAGTCCAGCTGAAACAGGATGTGCCTAGGCCCTTCGATCCAGGAGTGCTTGACCTTCATGTTGAACCAACATGGATATTAATACACTCTAATGATGAATTCCACAATGCATTGTAGATTATTCAGGTTCTTTCTTTAAGTTGATGCTTTGACACCCAGAGCCTGAGGAGTCTGTTTGCTGTGGTGAGCCAGCGGCTGTGGTTTACCGGTCCAATCTCCAGCAGAGCCAGCCTTGCAGAAAGCACTCCATCCCTGATTGCACAGACCAGCTTATAGCCATAGTGTTGATCAGTTGAGAGATCTTGAATGATCTTCTCAGGCAGCTTGATCAGCGGAGGGCCAAGAAAGATCCTGGTGAAGTTAGGATTGATCTCCAAGTCTGTAACAGAATCAAGGAGCTGTCCTATTGGCCCAGACAATTTGTTGTCTGACAGAGTAGCCCCATCAACTTCAACAATGAGACGGCGCAGTGGAAGTTCACCAGTGTGCAGGTTGCACACCAACCAGACCAGCTTCCTCCCCAGGTGCAGCTCCAGCTTCCGCATTACACCTGCCTTCACTCCAGTGTTGACATTGGTCGAGTCTCCTCCAATGGCCCACAAGGTCTTATCAGAACCTCTCTCTTTCAGCCAGGCAAACAGGACCTTAGCAATCTTCTCTGCATGGGACTCCTCTTTAGTTGCTTTCTCTGGTGTAAAGTGGAACAGATAGTTGCTGCCAGGCTCACTAGCAACACTATAGTGTTCTTCCTTGATCTTTGCAGGAAAAGATTGGTCACTGCCCTCAGCTTCCATCATCACATTGGTCATGTCAATCCGCCCATCAAAGAGGATACAGGAGATCCCCCCCTCCTCCCTGCACTTCTCCTCAAACTCTTCCCCCAGCTCTTGCATCAACTTTTCTTGTGCTCTATTGACCTTGTTCTTATCAATCACTTTACTTGTGTCATCTTCTAAGATGAGTCCTGCATCAATCAGAGCTGCAGTTGCTATAGCTGCAGTTGGCCTTAGACCTATGCCATACCTTACACTAGCAAGGGCGATGTTTGGAATCTCATCATAATTTTTCCGTAGCTTTGCTGAAGCTGCAGGGTCAGTTTCAGGAATGAGCTCAACTTCAGGGACTGTAAGGAAGCTCTCAACATCCTTCCTGGCAACCTTGTCTGCTGCTGCAAAGCTTTCTTCTTTGCCCCTTCTCCTTTTCTCTGCCTTCTTTTCCATCCCCTGCCTTTCCAATGTTTTAAGAAGATAGAGGATTGATGGAGCCCCATGGATTTTCTCAATACATTGAGACGTTTGTTAAAATGGTTACAGAGGTTTCTGCTGAGTAGTTCTGGAAAGAGCTCACCTATTTATGGCTGACGTTGACTTTAAGTTTGTGTTTGTAGGTTGGTGGCTAAAGCAGTACAGTAGGAGATCTTGCCATCCAAGAATGAGTCCAATCAAGATATTGGAACCTGGCAAAGTTCAAGAAGTCAGGAGATCGAGATTTAGCACTTAGGTGTTTGTGTGCATTACAAATACAATTTATTATTGTTAGTATTATTATTATTGATCTTTGGAGTTGTATCCAGTTATATACAGTTCACTTGTTAATAAATTTGATGGCTTTGTCATTATAAATGATTTCCCATATATTTTTTATCTTTGCAATTTTGTAATACAATACCAATGGGTTCAAATGGTAAAATCAGCCATTTTGAAATCCAGAATTATGCAGGTTATATTTATCCTATCCCAAAAATGACCTCATATTTGAATTCCCCATTAAGAAACACATCATTTAGACACCTTGCATGTTAGGATTTCCTTCAGATTCATGTTGGCATCCATGTATGGCCAAGGGGTGAAAAATGGTAAAATCGGCCATTTTGAAATCCAAAATGATGTAGGTTAGAGTTATCCTATCCCAAAAATGAACTCATATTTGAATTCCCCATTAAGAAACACATCATTTAGACACCTTGCATGTTAGGATTTCCTTCAGATTCATGTTGGCATCCATGTATGGCCAAGGGGTGAAAAATGGTCAAATCGGCCATTTTGAAATCCAAAACAATGTAGGTAGGAGTTATCCGATTAGAAAAATAATCCCATATTTGAATTCCCCACAAAAAAACACATATTTTAGACACCCCACTCGATTGATTTTCCAAAAAAAAATAAGTATGGCCCGCCCTACCGTAACATACTAGTTGGCAGGGTAGTTACACCTCTCTGGGGGGATGGGTGGCTTCCTGTCAAGATTATAAATCCGACTACCAAAGCTATCACCTTGAGAAGGAATGCGAAAGTGGCTGACGTGTATCCATGCATTGCATTAGAAGATTTTGACAGTGATACGAACACGTCAGTCCACCAGAATGCCGGTAGAGTAAGTAGTGGCAGCTCTCATGGCAGTCTTACAGCTAAGAGTTGTGCTAGCCACAATGTAGCTAGGGGGAATGATAGACTGGCTAGTCTAGGGCTCCAGAACCTGTCAGTTGATGACTGTCAGGTCTCACCAGTCTGGAAAGATAGACTGACTGACCTAATTGAGAACTATGAGGATGTGTTTTCTAGACACCGGTTGGATTGTGGTGAGGCTAGTGGCTTCTGTCACCGTATCCGACTGACTGACAATCGGCCCTTTCGGTTACCTTACCGGAGGCTCTCCCCCGCCCATTACCAAAAGTTGAGAGAGACTCTGAACGAGATGGAGGACAGGGAGATAATTAGGAAGTCGAGTAGAGAGTATGCATCCCCCCTTGTTCTTTGTTGGAAAAAGAATGGGGACTTGAGACTGTGCACAGATTTCAGGTGGTTAAACGCTCGCACAGTGAAAGATGCACATCCATTACCTCATCAAGCAGATGTACTTGCAGCGTTGGGAGGCAATGCCTTTTTCAGTTCTATGGATTTGACATCCGGATATTACAATGTCCCACTGCATGAGGATGATAAGAAATACACTGCGTTCTCCTCTCCTCTCGGTTTACATGAATATAACCGTATGCCCCAGGGGCTTTGTAACAGTCCAGCTACGTTCATGAGAATGATGCTCACAATCTTTGGTGATCAGAACTCATTGAGTCTTCTCTGTTATTTAGATGACCTTCTGGTCTTTGGCAAGTCTGAAGAAGAGAGCTTGCAGAGGCTGGAGATGGTATTTCAGCGTTTACGAGAACACAATCTGAAGTTGTCTCCGTCTAAGTGTCAGTTTCTGAGAAAGTCACTGAAGTTTTTGGGACACATTGTTTCTCGGGAAGGGATAGCCACAGACCCCGATAAGGTGCAGGCTATAGTGGGTGTGACGGAGAGCGATATTATGGAGTCGGATGGGGTCACCCCGTCTGCCAATAAGATCCGGTCATTTTTAGGAATGGTGGTGTATTATCAACATTACATTGAGAACTGCTCTGTAGTTGCAAGACCACTGTTTCAGTTGACCACGGGTGTGAAAAAGCCACGGAGAGGCAAAGTAAAAGGGAAGAGAGCTGCCCCCCTTCGTAGGCTTAGTGCAGCAGACTGGACTGTGGAGTGTAGGGAGGCCTTTGAGGCGTTAAAAGCCGCATTGGTGGGACAAGCTCTGTTGGCTCACCCTGACTTTTCTCAGCCATTTTTATTGTCTGTAGATGCATCCACTAGTGGACTGGGAGCTGTGCTTTCACAAGTGCAGGAAGGGTGTAGCACAGCCAGGCCCATAGCTTTTGCTAGTAAATCTTTGAATCATGCTCAGTCTAAATATCCAGCTCATAGGCTTGAGTTTCTTGCCATGAAATGGGCTATACACGACAAGTTTAGCCATTGGCTGCGAGGACATAAATTTACAGTGTGGACAGATAATAATCCACTTAAGTACATCCTCACAAAGCCAAAACTCGATGCGTGCGAGCAGAGATGGGTGGCTAAGCTGGCACCTTTTGATTTTGACATTCAGTACATTCCTGGGCCTAAAAATACAGTAGCTGATGCACTGAGCAGGGAGCCTTTTACAAAGCCTAGGGTGATGCACCGGCTGACAAGGACCTCGTATGATGTCTTGTTGCGGGAGGCTAAGGGTTTGGAGGTGGATGACGTACAGAACATGTTCCGTCTTACCTGTGAGGAACCAGAGGTGAGAAGGGAGGGCCTAGGGTTGTCCACTCAGAGTTCCCTTAAGGCCAGTGGTGAGGTGGGTAGTGACAGTGGGAGCATATCCCGTGACGAGGTATCTGCTGTACTCCACACACATCGCTGTTGGGAGGATGGCGCAGCTATGAGAGCAGTCTCTCATGTGCAGCAGTTAGAAAGGCTGGTGTCCATGGGACAGAGCCCATTGCCGGTCATCACTCATGAGGAATTGTACGACAAGCAGTGCCAGGACCCTGTTACTAGTAGAGTTAAATTCTTTGTAGATAGAGGCCGCCGCCCATCTCGAAGAGAGAGAGTTCATGAGTCAAAAGAAACAAACCGCACACTGAGACAGTGGGGAAAACTCACAACCAAATTAGGAGTGTTGTACCGTGTTTCAAAACACGTTGTGAGTAAGAAGAAGGTCTTTCAATATGTTGTACCGAGCGCTCTGAGAGGACAGGTGCTGAAAGGGGTACATGATGAGGCTGGTCACCAGGGCCAGCAGCGCACATTGTGGCTCACTAGACAACGTTTCTATTGGGACTCCATGGAAAAGGATGTCAAAGAATATGTGAGTCATTGTAAGAGATGTGTATTGAGCAAAGCACCTGAGCCTGAGGCTAGGGCTCCGCTGGTATCTTCAAGTTTCAAGTTTCTTTAATAGTTGTCATACAGAAGTACAGAATACTTTTGTACAAAATGCTTCTTACTGTTGCGCTCCAGAGACTGTGCATGACAAGATAGTATGAAATAAAAACATAGTAAAAATTAGAAGAAAAAAAAGAGGTCACAGTGTTCAGTTTAGACATATGTACAATGTTCGTAGACGTAGTTACCATACAATATACAATACTGTGCAGTGTACTAATATACAATACTATATAGTGCAAGGCATAAATGGACGAGGTGCAGTTTAGGTACAATTCACAGTAGGTGTACGAGTTGTAGTGCAAATCCTTTATCAATAAATATAAAGTGTAAGTGTGTTTGTGTGATCTAAAGTGTGGAGAGTGGGTGCTGCAGTGTGTTGTTTGTTTGAGTGAGTGTGTGTGTGCGTGTGGGTGTGTGTGCTGTGTGCATTTGATGGTTGTTGCATAGTGATTATTGTTCGTTTAGCGATTATTGTTCGTTTAGCAGCCTGATGGCCTGGGGATAGAAGCTCCTTCTGAGTCTTTCTGTGCTCGCCATAAGACTCCGGTATCGCTTGCCTGACGGCAGCAGTTCAAAGAGGCAGTTGTTCGGGTGGCTCGAGTCCTTAATAATTCTCTTAGCCTTCCCCTTGCACCGCTTGTTGTAAATGTTCTGGAGGGTGGGAAGCCCCCCTCTAATTGTGCGTTCGGCTGAACGTGTCACTCTTTGTAGTCTGCTACGGTCTTGTGCAGTGCTGTTCCCAAACCAGGAGGTGATGTTGCCGGTCAGGATGCTCTCTATTGTACATGAGTAGAAGTTCCTAAGGATCTTCTGACTGACTTGGAACTTCCTTAGGCGCCTGAGGAAGTAGAGGCGTTGTCGTGCCTTCTTCACAACACTGTCAATGTGTGTGGTCCATGTCAAGTCCTCGGATATGTGGGCTCCGAGGTACTTGAAACTGTTCACTCTCTCAACTGGTGCCCCGTCGATGCTGAGGGGGCTGTAGTCCTTGACCCCCGACCTCCTGAAGTCCACAATCATCTCTTTTGTTTTGCTGACGTTCAGGGAGAGGCAGTTCTCCTGACACCACTGTGACAGGTTCTCTACCTCTTCCAGGTAGGCCCTTTCGTCGTTGGCAGAGATCAGGCCCACCACTACTGTGTCATCAGCAAATTTGATGATGGTGTTGTTGTTCCGCTGTGCTACGCAGTCATGTGTGTACAGGGAGTAGAGGAGGGGGCTCAGAACACAGCCCTGGGGGGCCCCTATGTTGAGCGTGATGGATGAGGAGGTGCAGTTGCCGGCTCTTACCACCTGGGGTCTGCCCGTCAGGAAGTCCAGGACCCACTGGCACAGGTCATAGTTCAAGCCCAGGTCCCTGAGCTTGGCTATGAGTTTGGAGGGGACTATGGTATTGAATGCTGAGCTGTAGTCGATGAACAGCATTCTCACATAGTTCCCCTTCCTCTTGTCCAGATGTGATGCTGCTGTGTGCAGCACATGGGCTATGGCGTCCTCCGTGGACCTGTTGGGGCGATATGCAAATTGCAGAGGGTCCAGGTTGATGGGGAGGGAGGAACAGATGTAGCCCTTCACTAGCTTCTCAAAGCACTTCATGGCTATGGAGGTGAGGGCTACAGGGCGGTAGTCGTTGAGGCAAGCGGGCGTAGATTTTTTGGGTACAGGGATGATGGTGGACTTCTTCAGACAGGTGGGGATGACGGCCTGTTCCAAGGACAGGTTGAAGATGTCAGTGAATACCGGGGCCAGTTGGTCGGCACAGACTTTTAGGACGCGGCCGGGGATGCCGTCCGGTCCTGCTGCCTTCCTGATATCCACTTTTTTAAAGATCCGTCTCACCTCATGCTCTGTTACCCTGAACACTGAGTCTCCATCAGCAGACCCCCCCCCCCCCATTGCCGTGGTTTGTAGGCTGGTGTTGTTATTCACAGCCTCAAACCTCGCATAGAAGGAGTTGAGATCATTTGCTAAGGAGATGTCACTGTTCAGTTTGAGGGGGGTTCCTTTGTAGTCTGTCATTGTTCTGAGGCCCTGCCACATGCCTCTAGAGTCAGCCTGTTCAAACTGAAGTTCAACTTTATCCCTGTAACGCCGTTTTGCCTCTATTACTGCTCTCCTGACGTTGTATCTTGCCATCTTGTGTTCTTCCATGTTGCCTGTCACCAGCCCGGTGTTGTATGCTGATGTGCGCACTTTCAGAGCCTCACGGACGGATTTGTCTACCCAGGGCTTTTGGTTTGGGTAGATATTAATTTTGGTGGTGGGGATTATTACTTCTACCTGAGTACAGACATAGTCAATCACCGTTTCGGTGTATTCGTTAATATTGGCTGTGTTATCACGGAGTACACTCCATTCTGTGCTTCCCAGCACTGCTTGGAGTGACTCTACTGACGTCACGGTCCAACGCTTAACCTCTCGCGAGACCACCGGCGTTCGCTTGAGACACTGTTTGTACTTAGGCAAAAGAAAAATTGCGGCGTGATCGCTTTTACCGAATGGACTAAGAGCCTGTGACTTGTACCCATTCTTAAATTGCGAGTATACATGGTCTAATATGTTCTCGCCTCTGGTGGGACAGGTCACATGCTGATAGAAATTCGGCAGCACCTTTTTAAGACGCGCGCTGTTGAAATCCCCCAAGACCAAAATGGCCGCGTCAACGTTAGCTGCCTGGAGTTTGTTTACCTCGTCGTGAAGTTTTGAAAGTGCGACCTCAGTGTTCGCGTGTGGTGGAATGTACACTCCGATGAGGATGATGGACGTTAACTCTCTTGGGAGGAAGAAGGGTCGACATTTTATCGTGATAAACTCCAGGTCTGGGGAGCAGTGGTTAGACATTTCCTTTGTGTTGCCTAAATCGCACCACTGCACCACTGGAGTTGGTGTGTATTGACTTTTGGTCGGCTGAGGATGCCAATAATAAGTCCATTGATGTGCTTGTTATAACTGACCATTTTACCAAACTAGCATGTGCTTACCCGTGTCCCAATCAATCTGCCAAGACAGTGGCTAGGGTGCTCTGGAATAAATTTTTTTCTGTTTATGGTTTTGCGGCCTGCATTCATAGCGACAGAGGGGCTAATTTTGAGAGTGCACTCATAGCAGAAATGCTTCAGATGGCAGGGGTTGAAAAATCCCATACCACGCCATACCATCCTATGGGAAATGGGCAAGCAGAACGTCTAAACCGCACTTTAGGTAGTATGATCCGTGCTTTGCCACCTCGTTCCAAGGTGAAATGGCCTCAGATGTTGAACACTTTGACGTTTGCTTATAATTGCACAGTGCATGAGACCACAGGGCTCCCACCCTTCTTTTTGATGTTTGGCCGCACTCCAAGATTACCTGTCGATGTCATGTTTGAGAGTGTCCTTTTGGATGGAGATACGGTGGATGTGGATAAGTATGTCCAGTCACTGGGAAAGGATCTGAGGGAAGCAATGGCACTTGCTCAAAAGCATGCTGAGAAGCAACAGACCAGGCAAGCTGAGGTGTATAATAGACAGTTAAAGGGACATGCGGTAGAGAAGGGGGATCGGGTCTTGCTGGCAAATAAGGGGGAGCGAGGCAAGAAAAAGCTAGCTGACCGCTGGGAGAGTGCCGTCTATACTGTAGTGTGTAAAAACAGTGTGCTGAACATATACAGTATCCGTCATCCTGTCACAGGGAGGATTAAGACTGTTCATAGGAATTTGATTATGCCCGTCAATTTCCTGCCTCTGCCGTCATGGGATGAGCCAGAGATTGAGGTGTCTATTCCTGGCACTGTTCCGAGTGAGGAAATGACAGATGATTCTGATCAGGATGAGCTGAGAACTGCCCGGTGGGTTGCTCATCTTCCTGAGTCCAGTGTGGAGGGGGTAGTAGATACCGTGACAGGGACGGGTGTATCAGAGCCGGCAGAGGAGCAGGTGGGAAGTATGGGTAGTGATCAACATCATAGAATTACACTTGAGACACATAATGGTGGGGAGCAGGAGTGTAAACTGAAGAAACCACGCCACTTTTGGATGGAGGGACCAGATGCAGATGTTGAATCAGAGGAGTCATACTCTGTAATTGTTTATCAGGACAGTGATCAGTCGTCAGACACGACGACTGTGGAATCAGGCACTGAGGACATGATGGCTTCGGGGAAGGCCCCCTGTAGTTCTCCTTACTTGTTCCAGTGTGTGAACCTGAGTCGGCCATGTCAGGCACTGAGGACATGATGGCTTCGGGGAAGGCCCCCTGTAGTTCATCCTTACTTGTTCCAGTGTGTGAACCTGAGTCGGCCATGTCAGGCACTGAGGACATGATGGCTCCGGGGAAGGCCCCCTGTAGTTCATCCTTACTTGTTCCATTGTGTGAACCTGGGTCGGCCGTTGTCACTGTCAAACCGAGTGTAGTTGGGGTACCTCTAGGGGTTTACACTAGGCTGGGGAGGTTGATCAGGCCAGTTAACAGGCTCATTCAGACGATGGCTGTACAGAGAGTCAGGACGCTGCTGTCATCTTAAAAGATGTCTCGATTTTTTTTTTAGTGATTCTTTTTAATTATAATTTTTTCTTTTCTTTTCTTTCTTTGATTTTGCTGTGTGATTTTCTTTGGGTCATACTGGTAGTTATGGTTGTCTATTGCATTAGACATGATTTGGTAATTTTGGTGTATTCCATGGTATAAATATGTACATGGCATGTTTTTTTCTATGGTTAGATGAGGGATTAGCTACCCCTTTATTTTTCCTGATCCTTCACCGGATAGCTTTTGAGCTGGTCAACCTATTTTCTAGGTTTGGAATTAAGGGAATACACCGAGTTACATGTGACGCGTTGACTCATTGTAATTTTTTATATTATTTTCTATTTCTTTGGTTTATACTTACGCTGTTGAGTTGATTGAAGGGAACACTGTCCATGATCTGGCATAAAACAGTAGGGGAGAATGTAGCAGAGTGAAGTTGTTATGCTAGAATCATGGACAGAAACTGTTATCTTTCATCTTAAATAAGTAGGCCAAGACGAAAACACTCTTACTTTGAAGGAACAAAGTGGACCGAGCTCACTCTAGTGTTTTTGGAGGGGTGCCTTGGTTACTAGTTTATATTAATTTCCTCATATTGAGTTATTGATTCTCCAAACGAAATCCCTTTTGGTCTTTTATAATGGGTTTAGAGAGGATAGGTCATCTTTCCAGTTGAGTAATTGTTGTATAGTAAATACTTTCAACCAATGTACAAAATGGTTTAGCCGGTTTGTCGACGAGAGACACGCCGGCGGAAGTGATCGCTCTCTTTGAGTTTGTCATGAACGAGAGCAGAGGTACGCCCTTTCGGTTATCTAATATCTGGTTTAATTGCTATGTATAACTTGTAAAATTGATTTATGTTTTGGTTTTGGTACTGAAATACCCTGTTGTGTGATGACATTAATTCACCCTGTGTAAAACAGCCACAGTACCGTTGTGTGCTAACTAGTATTCTGTTTGGCAATCACAGGTGGACTACACGGTGATGATGGTAGCTCACGCCATGTTTTGTGTGTGCTGTGTTGGTTCAATAACAGGTATGAACCGTTGTTTTTGTATTTCGGTTTAATTAATGCTTACACACTGTCTTTCATTTCATATTATTTCATATGTTTTTGCTGAAGTTGACTTGTACTGAGCTACATGTATTTAATAGTAGCTAACAATTGTTGTAACTGTGGATGGCGCGCTGTTTTGAATGTGCGCGCGCGCTCGCGCTCTCTTTGAGTTTGTCATGAACGAGAGCAGAGGTGGACTACACGGTGATGATGGTAGCTCACGCCATGTTTTGTGTGTGCTGTGTTGGTTCAATAACAGGAGATCACCAATAAAACAACCATCAATTGAGTACCGTTGTCGGAGTCTACTTCCACCTCAAACCAGACACAACGCAGATTGGATCACGCTACACTTGCAGACGTTACTATCGGAGTGGAGGCGGACCAGGAGGTCAAAGGTGACATAGCGAAACTTTTCCGGTGCAACAGAAACATCCTCACCGCCGCCAGTCCTTATTTCAAAAGCATGTTCACCGGTGGTTTAAACGAGAGTGTGCAGAAGAAAGTGATCATTCACGGTGTCTACGCCGAGTCAATGTCCGTGATCGTTGACTATTGCTACACGGGCAGGGTTACCATCACGGAGGGCAACGTGCAGAGACTTTACGCGGCTGCCAATATGCTGCAACTCGAGTACATCAGACAGGTGTGACACACATAGACTGTATGTGGTCACAGTGTTTTTATTTGTTTTGAATACATATGCACCTTTAAGGGACTATTTAGTTTAGCCAGCAGATGGCAGTGGAGTCTTAAGCCACAGCCCACAGCGGAGCTGTAACTATTACTCCGTGCTGCTTCCTGTCATTCTGTGACAGGACGTCAATGGGAAACAATAACATCTTCTGTCTCCTCATTTCATCTGTTTACCAACAGGTCAGTAGCATGAAATAAGCACTCAAAACATTCACAAAATGTATGTAAAGCAATGATATGGATGTGGACATTGCTTATTGTATAATTTCGTAACAGATGTCTGTAGATGAGGAGAATGTGGATGCTAGCTAGCAGTCACCTAGCTAGCTGCTAACAGTGTTATTGTGCACGCAGGACAGGTGGAAACGAACGTCATAGCTGCTTGTTTGGTACAGTTAGAGGAATATTATTTTCTATACTTTTTGCCTTATTCATTTACAATGAGTTAAATGATTAGATATATATATGTTATATATATTTACTGTTTCTTCATTTGCCTCATTCATTTTAAATGAGTTATAAGGTTAAATATATATATGTTATATATATTCACAAATGTTATTGGGGTATAATTACCTGGGCCCTATTCCCCGTACCTGGTTCAACTAAGTCGATCAAGAGTCCCATTATGCAGATTCAATTAACCCGATGTTTGAAGCCGGGATTTTCCTGTTTCTCGAAGGTGGATTCAGTCTCGTTAACTCGAACCAGACTTGAGACCCAGGATAAGTGCGCGCGGCCGCTTCAGTTGAAAAGCCAGCAAGTATCGAGAGCAGAAACCCTGATTTTCTAACGGCATTGATTGATTAATTGATTTAAAACTTTATTAACAGATTGCAGTACGGCTCAATAGCCTCGCCGACAAGTTAAATGAATAATCTATAGGCTAATTTTAAGTCCCTCATTACCCCAATCAATCAGATTATATTTCTTTAAACTTGCCTGCTGGCAGTAGGTTTATGGAATGGATAATCAAATGAGATCTTGCTAGCGAAAATAATTAGTTCAACTGTTATACAGAATAAGGATACGGCTCTCTTACCCATTGATTGATGTATGGTGGATGTTTTACTTATCTGCACTGTGGTGTGACGGCTTGTGCTTTTGACTTTCACGCAGATGGCCCGTGTTCGAATCCCCCTCCTTCTAGTCTTTTTCTTCTTTTTGCAATGTAAATACTTTGGTGCACGTTTAGAGCTATATAAAGAATGACATCCTCAATGCATGTAGATTTATAATATTTTAACTTAAAACTAGGCTACTTTTGCGTATAATCATTAATATTATATTCCAAAAAAATTATATTGGAAGCGTGGGTTGACAGGTTTGAGCACTAGCCGTTGGACCACTGTGCCAGTCGGGATATATTCATTGTATATCCATCAATGGACAAAGACCCGTGTTTCGAATATTTTTCTTTTGAATGAAGTTTTATCTCTTTATTCTCAAATGCATTAATGTGACGTCAACGGCTCATTCAATTTCTCAAATCCGTCAAACAGCGCATCTCATCAGACATTTTAATCCCAGTTACAATATCACAATAACGTGTGAGTGATGATACAATTCAACAATCCTCAGAGTCCTCGTAATTCATAACCAACAAAAACCACAATCCACGCATAGACACTTCAATTTTATTCTTGAATGAAACACAATCCGGGCGCTCCGTTAAGCAAATCTACAGCGGAGAATATATGAAACTAATCAGAGCCAAGCGGCCGATAGGTTTCATTCATTAAAAATATCCCCGCAGGATTCACATTTGCAATGCGCCTGCAGCGTGTATCGCACTCCGAGCGCCGTATATGACGTGCATTATTTTATTTAGGTCAAAGTAAATCTATAGGCTGAATATGATTTATTATCAGCATTTAGTTCTATTATTATACATTTCAAAAGCCCCCTCTAGGAAAACGAAGCACAGAAACATAATTCAGAATGGTATAAATGGGATCTCTAGACTGTGAGAATCATTTCAGGAAGCGAGCTGTCATTTATTTGCGGGGGCGTGGCCATGGTTCATCCGGCTAACTGAACTTAACCCTGCTCTCGACCAGGCTCAAACTTTTTGATCTGTTGTCATGGTGATTTAGACAATCGAGCGTCGGGGAACAGAAAGGTCCGGCTTAAGTCAGGCTATACTGGAAATTATCCGGCTAACTCAGTTAGCCAGGTACGGGGAACGGGGCCCTGATGCCTCTATTGTTTGCTATACTGTTTCTTCATTTGCCTCATTCATTTACAATGAGTGATACGGTTAAATATATATATTTTATATATATTTGCAATTGTTCTTTATTTAATTGAGATCTATACCAAAAGAGTTGGATTCAGATGTATTTTAATAAATTCATTCTGTGACAGGACGTCAATGGGAAACAATAACATCTTCTGTCTCCTCATTTCATCTGTTTACCAACAGAATCCTATCTGTTCAGGGCCCCGTTCCCCGTACCTGGCTAACTGAGTTAGCCGGATAATTTCCAGCATAGCCTGACTTAAGCCGGACCTTTCTGTTCCCCGACGCTCGATTGTCTAAATCACCATGACAACAGATCAAAAAGTTTGAGCCTGGTCGAGAGCAGGCTTAAATTCAGTTAGCTGGATGAACCATGGCCACGCCCCCGCAAAGAAATGGCAGCTCGCTTCCTGAAATGATTCTCACAGTCTAGATCTGCATTATACCATTCTGAATTATGTTTCTGTGCTTCGTTTTCCTACAGGGGGCTTTTGAAATGTATAATAATAGAACTAAATGCTGATAATAAATCATATTCAGCCTATAGATTTACTTTGTCCTAAATAAAATAATGCACGTCATATACGGCGCTCTGAGTGTGATACACGCTGCATGTGGTTATTTTAATAACGGCGCATTGCAAATGTGAATCCCGCGGGGATATTTTTAATGAATGAAACCTATCGGCCGTTTGGCTCTGATTAGTTTCATATATTCTCCGCTGTAGATTTGCTTAACGGAGCGCCCAGATCGTGTTTCATTCAAGCATAAAATTGAAGTGTCTATGCGTGGATTGTGGTTTTTGTGGATTATGAATTACGAGGACTCTGAGGATTGTTGAATTGTATCATCACTCACACATTATTGTGATATTGTAACTGGGATTAAAATGTCTGATGAGATGCGCTGTTTGACAGATTTGAGAAATTGAATGAGCCGTTGACGTCACATTAATGCATTTGAGAATAAAGAGATAAAACTTCATTCAAAAGAAAAATATTCGAAACACAGGTCTCTTGTGCATTGATGGATACACAATGGATATATCCCGTCTGGCACAGTGGTCCAACGGCCAGTGTTCGCTCCTGGCAAGCGGGCGACCCGAGTTCGAGACCCCGCGTTTCCAATATAATTTTTTTGGAATATAATATTAATGATTATATGCAAAAGTAGCCTAGTTTTAAGTTAAAATATTATAAATCTACATGCATTGAGGATGTCATTCTTTATATAGCTCTCAACGTGCACCAAATTGAATTATTCCTACATTGCAAAAAGAAGAAAAAGACTAGAAGAAGTGGGATTCGAACGCGGGTCGTCTGCGTGAAAGTCAAAACGACAAACCGTCACACCACAGTGCAGATAAGTAAAACATCCACCATACATCAATCAATGGGTAAGAGAGCCGTATCCTTATTCTGTATAACAGTTGAACTAATTATTTTCGCTAGCAAGATCTCATTTGATTATCCATTCCATAAACCTACTGCCAGCAGGCAAGTTTAAAGAAATATAATCTGATTGATTGGGGTAATGAGGGACTTAAAATTAGCCTATAGATTATGCATTTAACTTGTCGGCGAGGCTATTGAGCCGTACTGCAATCTGTTAATAAAGTTTTAAATCAATTAATCAATCAATGCCGTTAGAAAATCAGGATTTCTGCTATCGATACTTGCTGGCTTTTCAACTGAAGGGGCCGCGCGCACTTATCCTGGGTCTCAAGTCTGGTTCGAGTTAACGAGACTGAATCCACCTTCGAGGAACAGGAAAATCCCGGCTTCAAACATCGGGTTAATTGAATCTGGATAATGGGACTCTTGATCGACTTAGTTGAACCAGGTACGGGGAATAGGGCCCAGGTCTCACACCTGAGACCTGTAACAGATTCATGGGGGCTCGAGCCGGGATTGGCGCCATAGTGGTCGGAGGTCGTCAATCCAGAGATCATTGAACCTGTGGACAAACGAGATACATCATCAGAGCTGTGGACCACGCTAGTCCAGGGTACCTGTCTACAGTCTACACTTCAGCAGAGCGGGGAGTACACAAGTATCCAGAGCGTCTGTAGAGTGTTCATCGTGGCGGACAACAGTACCCGTAAAGAACTGACTTGGTCCATAAAAAAAGGACTGCTCCATCTTTCCTATGATGAGATCCTCCTGGTGGCGAAGGACTTGGTATCATCTGACCAGGATCCAGCTAAGTTGGAAGATGAGGGGGCGTGTTTTGATCATATTTGTGGTTACATGTCTTCTACTACTTTATTACAACTAGAAGATCAGGGCATAGTTCAGTTGTTGTGTTTGAAGGATGTAATTGATCTGATGGTTGCAGGGCATGGTCATAGTCCAGTGACTCCACAGGGAGGAACAAGTCCTGACATTGTCGATGCATCAGCAATTAGTGTAAACACAAACACCCTTACCCCTGCTTCCAAAACTGATACCCTTGAGTCACAATCTAACAAGTTAAACAGTGAGTTGCAATACCTACAATCCTCACCCATTACATACCAACAGCCAACTGCAGATAACGGTAGCCAGTCCTACTGCGCACAGGCCAGTCAGTCCCCTCACAGAAGTGAAAGCTTAATCGCTCTCAAAGATCTAGCTCTTCTTCAGAGAAAGGAGTTTAAGATACATGGAGGCCAGATAGGGGATAGTGCATCTGATATTAGTTATGGTAATATCTGTAAACAGATAACAGAGGGACTAAAAGAAAAGCACACTGAGGGTGAAGTTATCCGAGCAGTGCTGCGCATCATCAAACCTGGCAACTTCAAGGACATGTTGATTAGCAAAGATGAACTGACCGTGATGGAGCTTAAAAGCTTCCTACAGTCACACCTGGGAGAGAAGAATACAACGGAGCTCTTCCAAGAACTGATAAATGCACGGCAGCATGAACAAGAAACACCACAACAGTTCCTCTACCGGATGATGGGGCTCAAGCAAAAAGTGGTCTTCACATCAAAACAGATAGACACTGACATAAAATATGAGGCAGGAACTGTACAGAATGTATTCCTCCACACCATCTACCAGGGTCTACGAGAGAAGCACGATGACATCCGGAGGGAGCTTAAGCCATTGCTCTCTAACCCAACAATCACAGATGAGGCGCTGTTGAGGCAAGTCATCAAAACGACCAGTGAAGTGAGTGAAAGGAGACGTCGACTGGGTCAGAGCACACATAGAAAAGTTACCTACGCTCACAGCGGGCAAGTTGACACAGACCAGTCGACCAAAGGTAAGGAAGACACTAACCGCACAGACAGGGATGAGGAAGTCCAACGACTGAGTGCCCAGATACATGCGTTAACACGAATGGTGGAATCCCTAAAACCGCCACAAGCAGCGTCACGGCCAGCCACACCCCAGCGCCAACCTGAACATTCATGCTACTGTGCGAGTTCCCAGGCAAGACAAACACCACAGAGAAAGGGAACGTATGGCTGTCCTACCTGTGTTGAACAGAACTTACCTAACTGTAATCATTGCTTTGCATGTGGTGAAGAGGGACACCGTGCGCTGGGGTGCCTTAAAAGGTTCAAGTCGTCGGGAAACCAGCTGCGGTCACGGCAGAGGGACAACCAGTGACCGGCCCCAAACCCCAGTCCCACTCAGGAGTGCGCAGAACTGATTCAGCCCCATATAATGGTCACTTCCCTGTCGCCCCTCAATCACCTACCACCAGTGTCAAGTCTCCATCTGAAAGAGTAGCACAGTTAATCGGGAAGCAATGTTTACTTAAGTGTCACTTGAATGGCCATGCTGTGAGTGTTCTGTTAGACACGGGTGCCCAAGTTAGCCTTATCGATCGGACATGGAAAAAGAAATACTTGCCTCATCAAGAGACCCGCCCTCTCAGTGAGCTGATGGGTGATCGTGACCTTGATGTCTACGCTGCTAATGGAGAAACAATACCCTTTGATGGCTGGGTTGAAATGACCGTCAACTTACCTGGCAATGATGACCCCGGGCTCTCCATCAAAGTGCCATTCCTGGTGAGCCGTGGGGACCTGTTAAGGCCACTGCTGGGCTTTAACGTCATTCAAGAGTTAATCCAAGGGAAAGGAGATGGAATGGAAGTCCTGTCTATCATCGTTGACCTGCTGAGAGGGGCCATGGAGATTGGAAGTGAGAAAGCAGAGGCTGTGGTGAGTTTTCTCCAGACCCAGAAACCTGTTGATGAGCAAGTATCTGTCAAAGTAGGTTACCATGAGGTCGTTGTACGCCCTGGTCAAGTTACTCACCTGAAGTGTCCAGTGCCTGCAGGTTTCTCCTCTTCTGTCGCTCTATTCGAGGTCAACTACCATGACCGGCATTTGGAACAGTTAGATGTAGGTGATGGACTAGTCGAGGTGCATCATACTGAGAGACCATTTGTAAGAATCCCTGTGAGCAACAACACCAAGCACAATGTAACCGTACCCAGTCGTACAGCCCTAGGCAGCATCCAGCCGATAGACAGAATAGTACAGACAGACCAGACAGACCGAGTCTATGTGAATGAAATTAACTCACCTTCCCCCATCAGTAGAGATGAAAAGAATAGCTCAACAACTCAGTGGCATCCCACAGTTGACGTTAGCCATCTAAGTGAAGAACAGCAGACCGTAGTGAAGCAAATGCTTTATGAAGAATCCAACGCATTCGCCCGTGACGATAACGACCTAGGGTGCATTCCAAGTCTCCAAATGACTATAACTGTGAAAGATGACATCCCAGTGCAGCGGTCGTATGTATCGGTACCTAAGCCACTTTATAAAGAAGTTAAGGATTATATCCAAGACTTGCTTGCCAGAAAGTGGATAGTGAAGTCCAAGTCCCCATACGCAGCCCCGGTGGTGTGCGTGCGAAAAAAAGATGGAACTTTGAGACTCTGCATAGACTACCGCCTCTTAAACCAAAAGACTGTCCCAGACAGACACCCACTCCCACGCATACAGGACCTAATGGATACACTTGGAGGTTACAGCTGGTTTTCCATCCTAGACCAGGGTAAAGCGTACCATCAGGGATACATTGCAGAGGGGTCCAGACACCTAACCGCGTTCGTCACACCCTGGGGGTTGTATGAGTGGGTACGCATCCCTTTCGGGCTTTCAAATGCCCCGGCTGCATTCCAGAGAAGTATGGAGGAGATGTTGAATACTCTACGTGATGAATGCTGCATTCCTTATTTGGATGATGTGCTCTGCTTTGCTGAAACGTTTGAGGCCCATGTCGACGGACTGAGACGTGTCCTGAGGGCTCTGCAGCATCACGGTGTCAAGCTCAGGCCCGCCAAGTGCAAGCTATTCAAGGAGGAGGTGCGGTATGTTGGGAGACTTGTCTCTGCCAATGGAGTGTGTGTCGATCCTAGAGATATAGCAGCTGTCCAAGCACTGAGAGAGAAAACCCCGAGCACAGTTGGAGAAGTCCGTAAGCTGTTGGGATTTCTCAGCTACTACAGGACATATGTGCAGGACTTCGCAAGGATTGCAAAGCCAGTCTATGAGCTTCTACAGGGGAAAGGAGACCACATGGTGACAACTCGGTCCAAGTCAAGAAAGGGGAAAGGTGCCCAGATGCCATCACGGACCCCCATACAGTGGACTGAGGAACACCAAGGCGTCCTTGACCAGTTGATAAACATCCTGTCCAATCCACCTGTATTAGCCTACCCTGATTTTGACCTACCTTTCGTGTTACACACGGATGCATCAGCAAAAGGGCTTGGAGCTGTATTGTACCAGCGTCAGGAAGGGAAGCTCAGGGTCATTGCATACGGATCCAGAACACTCTCACCTGCAGAGAAAAACTATCACATGCACTCAGGGAAACTTGAATTTCTAGCCTTAAAGTGGGCTGTGTGCGAAAAGTACAGGGATTACCTTTTCTATGCCCCTCACTTTACAGTGTATATACAGACAACAATCCCCTAACCTATGTGTTGAGCACTGCCAAACTTAATGCTGTAGGCCACAGGTGGGTTGGAGAACTGGCAGACTTCCGGTTTGAGGTCAAGTACAGACCTGGCAAAGTGAACATTGATGCTGACACACTCTCCCGGTTACCCCTGGAGATGGATGAGTATGTTGCAGGATGCACTGAGGAAATGTCCAAAGACACAATCCAGGCAGTGTGGGAAGGCAGCCAGGCAGCAGAGAAACAGGATGTGGCCTATGTAGCTGCGTTCAACCTGTCACTGGAGAGCTCTGAGCCCCATACACCTGGACTTCTCCCAGCTATCAGTCATGAGGAGCTTGTACAAGCCCAGAGAGATGACCCGAGTATCTGTGAAGTCATCAAGCTGAAGGAGACAAATCAGACCCTAACTAATGACACAAGGCGGGGTGTCAGTGGTCCTGGAAGGAGACTCTTACACAAGTGGGGAAAGCTTCAGATAGAAAATGGTGTATTGTACAGGAACACCATCCAGAGACGACAGCTTGTCTTACCTGAAAAGTACAGACCCATTGCTCTGAAACACCTCCATGATGACATGGGACATGTGGGAACTGAAAGGGTCCTTTGCCTGGCCAGAGACAGATTTTACTGGCCATATATGAAGAGTGAAATTGAAGCCTATGTGACACGGAAATGTCCCTGTATTAAACAAAAGAAGCCTGCATTGCACGTCAGAGCGCCCATGGGTAGTATCACCACTCACTCACCTCTGGAACTTGTGTCCATCGATTACATGCACCTAGAGCCAAGCAAAGGGGGCTTTGAGTACATATTGGTCGTCGTGGACCATTTTACCAGATTTGCCCAGGCCTACCCTACAAGAAATAAGTCTGGGAAGACCGCAGCAGAAAAGATATTCAATGACTTCATTCCACGGTTTGGCTACCCAGGAAAGCTCCACCATGATCAAGGTCGTGAGTTTGAGAATGACCTGTTCAAGGCCTTACAGCTGATGACAGGAGTGGGACACTCCAGGACCACACCGTATCATCCCCAGGGCAACCCAGCAGAGAGATTTAACAGAACCCTGCTCCAGATGCTGAGGACCCTAAAGGAGAAAGAGAAGGATAGATGGAAGGAGCATCTGCCACAGATAGTTCATGCCTATAACTGCACCAGACACGAGGCGACAGGGTACTCACCATTCTACTTACTGTATGGACGTCATCCGCATCTGCCTGTTGACCTGTTATTTGGCTTGACAACTGAGAAGGAAGCCACGACTCCCAGAGGTTACGCTGAAAAGTGGGCTGCAAGGATGAAAGAGGCGTACAAGGTGGCATCTGAAAACAGCCGCAAGTCAAGCGATAGGGGGAAACGGTACTATGACCGTCATATGAGGGGGGTTGTCCTTCAGGAGGGTGACCGTGTCCTAGTCCGAAACCTGAGCGAAAGGGGGGGGGGGGGGGGCAGGGAAATTGAGGGCTTACTGGGAGGATGCAGTATACACAGTAAAAGAGCGTGTGGGTGACGGCCCTGTCTACAGAGTGTATCCAGAGAAGGGTGTCCCAAACAGAGTCCGTACCCTGCATCGAAACCTCCTACACCTAGTGAATGACCTACCAGTAGACCTACCTGTATCCTCGCCGTCAGCACCACCTGGAAGGAGAAGAGACCTACCTGCATCATCGCCGTCAGCACCACCTAAAGGGAGAAAACAAAGAAGAGACAGAGAATTAGACCAATCTGTGAGCAGTGACTCCTCATACTTAGATGATGAACCACGATACTGGCTGAGAATACCTGTAGTGAGGGAGCCTGAGAACACCCCATTGCGACCCGCTCGTGAGCCTGCGGGAAGCTCAGCTTATGGAACAGTCCCACCAACACTGATATCAGAGACCAGAAGAAACTTACCTGTGAGTGATGTCCCTGAGAACAGATCTGCAGATCCCTTGCCAACAGATGAAGAGGGTGGACCAGAGGAAGATGAGTCAGCTTTTCAATCAGAGGAAGCTCAAGTCCCTCAGTCAGTGAGTGACCAGCTAGATCCGCAGCCTATTTTTGATATACCTGAGACAGTCAGTATTCAGCCTAGGCTGACAGAAACTAGAACGTCTACCCGTGATAGGAGGCCGCCTCAGATGTTGACTTATGAGTTATTAGGTGAACCTTCTTACTACCTTCCCAGCACCGCCAACACTGTAGGGGTCTATGGGGTAGCATCGACACCAGTTTGGGGAATGCAACGACATTACATTCCATATCTGCCACCGTACCTCAACGTACCCTACCATGGGTCACCATACAACCACCTTGTGCCTTACATCACTCCTACACATGTATATCGACAGGAAAATGTAGGCCAATAGGTTATGTCAGGAGCCATTTTTCTTTGAGGGGGAGTGTGTGACACACATAGACTGTATGTGGTCACAGTGTTTTTATTTGTTTTGAATACATATGCACCTTTAAGGGACTATTTAGTTTAGCCAGCAGATGGCAGTGGAGTCTTAAGCCACAGCCCACAGCGGAGCTGTAACTATTACTCCGTGCTGCTTCCTGTCATTCTGTGACAGGACATCAATGGGAAACAATAACATCTTCTGTCTCCTCATTTCATCTGTTTACCAACAGGTCAGTAGCATTAAATAAGCACTCAAAACATTCACAAAATGTATGTAAAGCAATGATATGGATGTGGACATTGCTTATTGTATAATTTCGTAACAGATGTCTGTAGATGAGGAGAATGTGGATGCTAGCTAGCAGTCACCTAGCTAGCTGCTAACAGTGTTATTGTGCACGCAGGACAGGTGGAAACGAACGTCATAGCTGCTTGTTTGGTACAGTTAGAGGAATATTATTTTCTATACTTTTTGCCTTATTCATTTACAATGAGTTAAATGATTAGATATATATATGTTATATATATTTACTGTTTCTTCATTTGCCTCATTCATTTTAAATGAGTTATAAGGTTAAATATATATATGTTATATATATTCACAAATGTTATTGGGGTATAATTACCTGATGCCTCTATTGTTTGCTATACTGTTTCTTCATTTGCCTCATTCATTTACAATGAGTGATACGGTTAAATATATATATGTTATATATATTTGCAATTGTTCTTTATTTAATTGAGATCTATACCAAAAGAGTTGGATTCAGATGTATTTTAATAAATTCATTCTGTGACAGGACGTCAATGGGAAACAATAACATCTTCTGTCTCCTCATTTCATCTGTTTACCAACAGAATCCTATCTGTTCAGGGCCCCGTTCCCCGTACCTGGCTAACTGAGTTAGCCGGATAATTTCCAGCATAGCCTGACTTAAGCCGGACCTTTCTGTTCCCCGACGCTCGATTGTCTAAATCACCATGACAACAGATCAAAAAGTTTGAGCCTGGTCGAGAGCAGGCTTAAATTCAGATCTGTTCAGGTCTCACACCTGAGACCTGTAACACAGGCGTGCTCGAGTTTTATGACAAGGAGGCTGGACCTGTCCAACTGCGTTGGGATTCTAAAGTTTGCAGACACTTATGACAATCCCGAGTTAAAGGCGAAGGCTCAAGCTTTCATAGCTAGGCACTTTGGTCAGATTTGCAATGGTCGGGAGCTTTGTGAGCTGGACTTTGTACAAATGAGAGAGGTGTTGTCTCTAGACACCTTGGATGTAGACTGTGAAAGGAAGGTGTGCTCAGCTGCTCTACAGTGGATAGATGCTAATATACCAGAGGGAAGGGAGGATGTGTTGCAGACTTGCAGGTGCTCAGGTGTGTACGCTGGAAGCTGTTCACTGAGAAGGACAAAGCCTACTTGGAAAGCCTCGTGGCCCGGCCCGTCATAGAGAAGTACCTTGCCCATTTCATCAACAAGTCTACAGAGGAAAACCTTGCACTGTCTGCAAGAGTGGACATACCGAAACACAGAATAGGTGTGAACGCTAAAGAAATTATCCTCTTTTTTTGGCCAACCAAACGACAACATCATGTGCTGTGACCCGTACTCGGAGGAGCTGTACTTCGTGGCTCCACCGCTGGTGGACCTCAGCAGTCAGGACTACAAACGCTCCACCATCGAGTCCCTGATCGCCTGCGCCACCCCTGAAAACAACCTGTATCTGGCCTCCCACCGCTCAAAGCACTTCTGGACGTACAACCCCGTGCAGAACAGCTGGCAGGAGTTAGCGGAGAGACCCCTGGCCAGGATGAGTTCCGGGATGGGCTACCTCAACGGTCACGTGTACATCCTGGGCGGCAGGAACCCCGTCACGGACGCCCGGCTGAAGGAGGTGGAGTGCTACAGCGTGCAGACTAGGAACCAGTGGAGGTTCGTGGCCCCCCTGCCCCACTCCCTGGGCAAGATGCAGGTGGTGGCTCTGAACGAGCAGCTGTACGTGGTGAACAAGAGGCGGATGCTCTGCTACAACCCGCGGAGCAACCAATGGCGCCAGCGGCGCCACTGCGGCTCGTTGAGGAGAGACAAGCACCACAAGGCCTGTGTGTTCCAGGACCAGATCATCTGCGTGTGTGACAAGGTGCTGAAGGCCTACAGCCCGACCAGGGGAGAGTGGAAGAGGATGGGGGACATTCCCATCGACAGATTCGACGGTCTCGCCCGGAACTACCAGGTGAATCAGCACAGTGGCAAGCTGCTGCTCCTCAGCCAGACCGTACTGCAGCAAAACAAGACCCGGGTCCGCATACACGAGTACGACCCGGGCAGGGACAGCTGGAAGAACGTCATGGCCGTCAATGTGCCCTCCCTGGTGCCCGTGTGCGTGTCGATGCGCGTGTACCCGGCGTGCTTGGGCTGGGCGCAGAGCTTCTGCACGGAGGAGTATGATGACCGCGACTGGGACTTTGAGTCCAGAGTCGCCGACTCTGACTCTGGAAGCTCTAGTTCATTCTCTGACTGTGATGCGATGCCAGAGGCAAATCAGTGTTAAAGTCATTTTTCAGTGTATTCAAAAGTCAATCGAAGCAGGGGCGTCATTTTGGTATGGCAAGGTATGGCACTCGCCATACCTTGGCAAAAAAATATTTATGTAATTTCTTTTCTTTTTTACAATTTTTTATGTTGATTTAGAATTCGAATGTCAACATTATGAACAAAGCTTCGAACTATTCGGTACAGCCCTAGCATGTTTTGATATTGTCAATTATCTCACTTTTACTAGGTGACTTTTACTGTGACTAACTGAAATATGCCCAAAAAAAGGAAAATGGACATAGGGACGTTTTTTAATCAAAGGGCAGCAGAGACAAGTGATACATGGACACAGGTAAGGTCTGGCTTAGTGATTATAATAGTGCAGTTCAGCATTCAGTAACCCATACTTTTTGTGAACGTGTTTTTGATACTACATTCTGTTGAACACACACCTTGTTGTGAAGGGCCAGATTAAAAGCTGAGAATCTACATTTATTGTTTTATATACCTTGTATATTATTTATATATACACGTTATATCCCTTTAAGCCTGCGTTTGAATCCCAGTAATATTCACTTTCCTCATTGGATAACGTTCTCGGCGCCAGGCGGCGAGCCCCCAAAGTCAGGTTCAAAGGTGAGTCCAGGCATGTTGGAACATGCCTGGAGACGGCGCATTGATTCGAGACGAGAACTGAGGTTTGGTACTAGAAAGCCACTTAAGTATATATATCGCGGCAGGTGCGAACAGTAGCTGTTCATCAAGTTCAGTGTGATTCTAATGTAGTGAGAAGCAGTTCGTCTAACAGAGCGTTGAGAACCACGTGCGAAGTGAATAGTAAAAGTGTCAGATTTAATGCAGTAACGTCAAGTTCGACTTAGCTTAATGTGAAGTAAAGAGTCGTTAATTATTGTGTATCGTGCCAACAGCAGTTCGTTCGTGTGCAGCATTACCCAGCAGTTCGTTCGTTTAGCTAGTGGAACCTTAGCCAGTGTGCGTGGACTAAATACATTGGTGCCAGTACACGAGGAGGGCCTAGTCGGAGAACCTACTGGACATGTGCATATTGGAACCGACGGCGGCGATTGCAGAACCAGTATTTGGTTGGATTATAGTGATTGTGGAACGTACTACCCTTGGAGAAGAGCATCGTTAATACCCACTGTCATTTGGATTTAACCCCCGTGAGGATCTACTTCGGGCTGGCTTCGTGGACCGAAGCTAGCTGGCTATCATCATTGCTATCGTGCAATTGGATTACAGTTATTGCTTTGTTGCTGAGCATTTGGATTACAAGGACTGGATTCTGTACGTGAACCCCCTTCTTCTTCAATTGAACAGACTGAGTATCCGAACATTCTTCTTCCCTCCAGAGCTTACATCTCTGGGAGGAAACCCCTTGTCTCCAGCGGTACCAGCGTTTCCCCCTATAATTGCCATCCTACGCCAGGCGGCGTTAGCCTAGTACCCCATCGTAGGAATTATTCTATTCCCACTGACTTTTGCTACTGACTGACTTATGCATATTATTCGCCATACAAGCGCGACCTTAATTCTCATATCTGTACAATTAGCTGCATAATAATAAATACCCTCAATGATATTTCTTTGTCACCGTGCCGTGTTATTATGAGTGTCTGCCATAATTAGTTGTACTGTCTGGCAAGTAATACTAAGTACATAATTAGCAGTGGTTTAATCTATCACAATCTTTAATACAGTCAGGGTTTTGTAACCCCTCAGTTACAATTGGTCCTTCGAGCCAGAGGGTATCAGTAATCTTAATATCATATTAATAGTGATATGGCCAGCGGCGGACACTCTCCAGACGGCTCTCCCAAACTAGAGCGCCCTAGGCGCAAACGTCAGCCACCTCCACACCTGGAGGACTACGCTTTCGTTTGACCTCCTAGCTTATCTAAAAAGACGCTAAGCACGGATAAAACTGATAGCTTAAGCATGCCCAATCCTATCGACTTGTCGGCCCCACCAGTAGAGACCCCAGTGGGTTCAAACAAAACTGACTTAGCTCACAGGGGGGAACAAGCGGGACATGACGTGACTATACCCCAAGACAGCGCCACCAGGATAGACCCCGGAGCGCCAAAGGATAAAGAAAGCGCCACCGGGATAGACCCCGGAACGCAAGAGACCCAAGAGCGCGCACCCAAGATGGACCTCGGAGCGCGCCAAGATAACAGGTCCCCACCAAGTCCTGTCAGCGCCCGATCACCTCCATCAGTGTCATCCTCCAGCGAGGCTGACCAGCGACTAGCACAAGCCTTGATTGCCACACTAACTGCATCAACCGAAAGAGACCGTCTCCAAGCACAGACACTTAGTGAGCGCAAACACTCTGCAGTGGAGCGCGAACGTCTCCAAGCGCAACAACAGAGTGCGCGCGAACAGTCTGCAGTGGAGCGCGAACGTCTCCAAGCGCAACAACAGAGTGAGCACGAACGCATCCGACTGGAAGAGAGTCGCCTCCAGGCTGACGCAGCGATGACTATCAGACTGGAAGAGAGGCGCCTCCAGGTTGAAGAGAACATCCAGCGAGACCGCGCCAATGCACAGCGCAAAGCGGAGCGAGACCGTCTGCAGGCGCAGATGATAGAGCAATTGATCCAGAGGGCGACCCCCCCCTCCTCTACACGGAGCTCCCGGAGATCATCACGACACAGGTCGAGGGCACCTTCCCCTCCCCGACAAATCTACACGGGACCCAGCCAACAGGAAGAACCTGCCTACGTCGCCGAGCCCCCTCCCCGACCGGTCTATACGGGACCCAGCCAACGGGAAGATCCCTCCTACGTCGCCGAGAAACTAACTAGGAGACTCCAGGGCCCTCATGCATCAATGTGGACGTAGAACTTGACCTACTTCCACACGTAAGCACGGAATGTAGAACTAGCGCACGCACAGGGAAGTCGGCATTCATCACACGTGCGTACGCAGGCTCTATGGTCCTCCGTGTTGATGAATACCACTTTGTTCTACCGTCAATGCTCGTGCATGATTATCCATATATGGTCATGAAAATGAGGAAACACCCCCCATGGGATGTGAAATAATGGACGGACCCGAGCGGAACCCTGAGAAATTCACTGCTGTCGAACCAAGAAGACACTATCGCGTATTGTGGGATAAATAAAAGGCGGATTTGTAAACGGTGATGTCAGATATCAACGGCTCCCTAAGACCATTGCTGCAATTCTGCCTGGACAGCTCAAAATACTAATAAAGACCGTTCGTTGACCACTGTTTGGCGTTGGTTGTGTGTCATTATAACCGTGCTTGTAATATGAATGCCTTTATTAGTTGTGTTCGATTGGCTATATGATTTTTAGATGCATCTATTTTGTTGTCGGCTAATAAAGACCGCGCTGGAATATGACTGCCTTTTCCCGTGTTGTTTGATTAATACCCCAGGGATTAAAGTTCTCCTCAATTTTATTCCAAATCGCGATGGATCTCCCGTCAATTTTCTACCTGCTGCATATGATTTCTAGAGGCATACTACAATCTATTTTGATGTCAGTATTGGGTAGCCTATATAAACAATATAATACGAGAGCATATACAAGAACAATGAATCTCACTGCATGTATGATAGCCTGCCTTTCAATACATGAACTTGAATCCCATCATATACATAGTCTGTCCACTATAGTGTCATTGCAATGCGTTTTCTATTCTTTCTTATACAGTAAAAAGGGGGAAGAACACTATATTAATATGACTTGTATTCTGCGTACAGCTTCGAAGTTCCACTTGTTTCGTTTAACGTAAAGCCTTTTAAATATAATCAAAACGTTCCCGTGTTTCTGCGGTCTGCGCAGAATAATAACGAGTTGAGCTTTATGATTTATGATGAATTGAAAATGGGGGACCCTGATGTAAACAAGACGAAAGTTGGTCTGCATCCCCAATTAACAATTGTATGTACTGAGCTGTACTGTACTGTACCCATTCTGCAATCTGTTAATAAACTTTTCAATCAATCAATCAATCAAGCTACGCGGAGCGCAGTCAGTCAGTAGCCTACACCCCGTATATTCCGATAACGCTATATAAACCATGCTGCATTCATTCTGAGAGAAAGATCTATTATTCCAAATGCTATTTATAGGGTTTTGACCATAATTACACTACTGTTGCTATTCTACAATGAACTATAATGAACTACGGTTCGTACAGAACATGCCGGTGTTATTATGCACAGAAGCTCATTTCCTTGTTGTAATAATATATTCTACCACTGGGAGCTAGGTACGCCAGGTCTGACCTGTGCGTAGATGTAAGCACGAAGTCAAGTTCAAGTTGAAGTTGATGAATCCCACTCTTTGCTTAGAAATGATCGTACGCACAGGGTAAGCACAGATCTGTGCGTAGAACACGTTGATGCATGAGGGCCCAGGACCTAGCGGAGGACGAGGGAGGACGTCAAGCCCACCAGCACGAACCTATTTTGGACCAGGAGGCCCAGTACAGCCCCGACCTCAGCCCCGAGCCACTGCGTTACAAACCCCCGATCCAACCCATGGGTGAGTTTAATACACAGTCAGCTCCGAGGAGCAGCACCTGGGGGCCCGGCCTCTGGTACCCACCCAGCACTAACCCACGACCACCTGTACGGGGAGACTCGCCCAGGAGGCCTCTCCCCCTACGCGCATCTGTGTCCCAGCCATCCATGGCATCTTACCTTGGAACACCCACGTTCCCAGACTTTACGCGTGAGGACAGAGCACAGTATACGGAACTACGCATGTGTTTAGAGACTATAATGTCCGATGTACACGACGAGTCTTATAAATATGCCATCCTCCTCAAGCATCTTAAAGTGCCCAGAGCGCATAACATAGCGCTGGCATATTCGAACTCAAGAACCCCCTACTCAGATGCTCTGGTGGCCCTCGACGCGCGCTATGGACGTATATGGGATTACGTGATCCAAGAAATACAAGATATTGACCGCCTCCCCCCAGCCAAAGACAATAGAGCACTAGATGACCTCTCTATCAAGGTACAATCCCTTGTGGGGATGCTGGGGTCACAAAAGGAGAAGGGGAGATATGAACTATATGCAAATTCCAACGTGGAGCGGATACTGGAGAAGCTCCCTCCAGCCCGTCAAGAGCGTTTTCGGCGGCAGAAAGACCACCGTGACCCCCACAGCCCAGAACCATCCCTCCTAGACCTGGCCGATTTCCTCGCCAGGGAGGTCAGCAGTCTACGATTAGACACATTCGTGTGGAGTGGCTCTAACCCTAAAGATGGACCGAGGAGGTTCAATGACAACCGCCGGTCCGTGACCGTTATGCACCAGGCCGAGTCAGTGCCGCAGCACAAGAACCACAATACCCCCCCCCGCGAAGGGAAAGTGGAAGATTGCCTGCCAGTATTGTGAACATGAACATTGGCTGTCTCAATGTGACACCTTTAAGAAGCTGACTGCTGACGAAGTGAGTCAGTGGATCAAAGCGAACCGCCGCTGCGCGCGCAGCCACATGGCAGCTGAGTGCCGCCTGAAGAAAAGATGCAGCAAGTGCGACGGCGCCCACCTGGATGTCCTACACGACAGCAACAAGAGGAGACCCGTACCACAAAGCAGCTCGAGAGTAAATGTCATGTATATAGACCCTGCGAAGAGCGGGAGCTCCCGAGTGCTCTTGAAGGTGGTCCGAGTGCTCCTAAGCTACGAGGACAAGGTCCTGGACACTTACGCCGTCCTCGACGATGGGTCTGAAAAGACTCTCCTCCTCGCTTCCGCCGCAGCCCAGTTGGGCCTGCGGGGTACCGAAGAAACAATGACAATCCGTACTATTCGGCGAGACCTAAAGACCATAAAGGGCGAAAACGTCTCATTCACAATAGCAGCGGTCGAGCAGCCCGAGAAGCGGTACAGCATTACTAATGCCTTCACAAGCCATGACATAGGTCTGTCACGTTATACCTACCCCATCCCACAGCTGATGGAGAAATACGTGCACCTACGCCAACTGCCTATACCGTTCATCGACGGTGCCACCCCGACCCTGCTCATAGGCTCCGACCACGCAGACCTCATCGTCCCAACGGACCAGGTCCACATCGGACCCAGAGGCTGCCCAGCCGCGGTCAAGACCCGCCTGGGTTGGACGCTACAAGGCCCCCTCTCCGGGTCTTCCAACCGACCGACAGCCACCCGCTGCCTCTACACGAGGGTAAGCGACGACGACACCACCCTCTTGCAGCACGTCGAGAGACTATGGACATTAGACTCGATGCCCTTCAAGAACGAACGGAAACTAGTTAGTTCCAAGGAAGACAAGTATGCCATAGCTCTCCTCGAGCAGAAGACAAAGAGGGTCGAGGTCGACGGAGTGATGAGATACGCAACTCCACTCTTGAGGCGAGAGGGGATGCCCACCCTCCACGCATCAAAAGAAGTGACACAACGCTATCTACTGAATACCGAGCGGCGTCTAGCTAAAGACCCCCCTCAAGCCACTATATACCGCGCTGAGATCGACAAACTGATCACAGCGGGACATATAAAGAAAATCGACAATCAAGAGGCAGACCAGACGACTGAATCCTGGTACGTGCCCCACCACAAGGTCCACCACAACGGCAAGAACCGCATTGTATTCAACTGCAGTTACCAGATCGGACTACAGAACCTGAATAAATTGCTCTTACCCGGCCCGACACTCGGCCCCTCCCTCCTCGGCATACTACTACGTTTCCGCCAAGACAAAGTGGCCATCAGCGGCGACATCAAAGGGATGTTCCTGCAGGTGCGACTGATGGAGGAGGACAAGCCCCTGCTGCGGTTCCTGTGGAGAGAGAGGATCGACGATGAACAACCCTCCATCTATCAATGGGAGGTCCTCCCCTTCGGCACCACATGCAGCCCATGCTGCGCCACGTTCGCACTCCAAAAGCACGTAACCGAAGACCCTGGAGCTGACGAGGAGGTCAGACAAAGCGTAGAGAGGAGTTTCTACGTGGACAACTGCCTACAAAGCGTATCAACGCCAGAAGAAGCCGAAGCCATCCTACTTAAGCTCCGAGCCTCCCTGATCAAAGGCGGCTTCGACCTTAGGCAGTGGGCCAGCAGTGACCCTCAAGTACTTCGCAGCCTCTCCCCAGAGACAAAGGCAGCAAGCAGCGAGACCTGGATGGCGACCACCCCAGGTGAAGCACAGGAAATGACATTGGGCCTCGTCTGGCGCTTCAAAACAGACTCGCTCCATTATAAACACACACCCCTGACCCAGGAGCAGGGAAGGTCGACCCCTCTACCGACCACTCGACGGAGCGTATACAGAACACTCGCAAGCCAATACGACCCGCTGGGGTGTATCCTACCTTACACCACTCGGGCGAAGATGCTTGTGCGAGAACTGTGGGACAAGGAGCAGGGCTGGGACGACCCCATACCCGACCACCTGGCTTCCACCTGGAGAGAGTGGGAGGGAGAACTCAACTCGCTCCAAAATGTGAACATTCGCCGGAGCTACTTCCCACCCACAGTGCGGCTGGAGACGTGTCAGATGGACCTGCACGTCTTCAGTGACGCCTCAGAAGTAGCTTACGGTTCGGTGGCTTACTTGAGAGCCCGAGAGGAGGGAGGAGAAGTACACACAGCCTTCGTCCTGGCTCGCTCAAGAATAGCCCCCCGCAAGCAACAATCTATCCCGCGTCTAGAGCTCTGCGCAGCTCTGGTAGGCGCGCAACTCGCCACGCTGATACAACGTGAACTCACCATAACGGTGCGAAAGACAATCCTGTGGTCAGACTCCATGACTGTGCTCACATGGATCCAGTCCGATTCTTGTCGATACAAAGTCTTCGTCGGAGTCCGAGTCACCGAGATTCAAGACTTGGTAGGATCAGCGTGCTGGAGGTACGTTGACACCAAGCAGAACCCAGCAGATGTCATCACACGGGGGATGTCCCTAGCCGACCTCACACGTCCCAACATTTACAGTGACGGTCCTGAGTTCCTCAAGCTCCCGGAGGAGGAGTGGCCTACCCCCACACCACGGGAGGCGAGTCAAGAGGAGGCAGAGATCAAGAAGTCTATGTTCTGCGGGCTGACGCGCGTCCCAGCTCCAACGGACCCCAATATAGACGACTGCTTAACCCTTGAGAGTGCTCAGAAAAAGACATTCTTGTGGCACCACCCTGAGGTTCCCCCCACCACAGACATTGACGCATCGAACTACGCAGAGGCAGCACTCCTTCTGCTAAAGAGAGCCCAAAGAGACTCATTTCCAGATGAGCTAGACTGCCTGCAAGGGAGAAAGCCAATCCCCTCACCGACTGCTCACTTTGGCTCCCGAGCTCGACACCCAGGACCTCATCAGGGTGGGTGGTCGTCTGAGACGGGCCCCGGACTTGACGGATGATGTCAAGCATCCTATCGTCCTCAACAGCCGACACAAGGTAACCGAGCTGATCATACAGAAGTACAACGAGGATGTGCACCACGTGGGGGCAGAGAGAGTCTTCGCTGAGATCCGATGACGTTACTGGATACTGCAAGGGAGAGAAGCAGTACGTCGCTTCCAACGGACTTGTTTAAACTGTCGCAAGTGGCGAGCACAGCCCAGTATACCTATGATGGCCGACCTGCCTCCCTGCCGCCTCCGACTCGGCGAGAAGGCCTTCCACTCCACAGGCGTGGACTGCTTCGGCCCTTTCTACGTCAAGAAAGGAAGAGGGACAGAGAAGAGGTGGGGCATTGTGTACAAGTGTATGACCACACGAGCTGTTCATATAGAAATCCTCCAGACCATGAGTACGGATTCATTCCTCATGTCCTTCCGGAGATTTCAAGCCCGAAGAGGAAGCCCGTCTGTGTTGTTGTCCGATCAAGGGACAAACTTCAAAGGCGGAGAAAGAGAATTGAGAGAGAGTTTCCAGGCTATGGGTGAAGGACTTAAGACCCGCCTCGCTCCCTCTCAGATCAAATTCCAGTTCAACCCCCCGAACGCCCCTCATTTCGGGGGAGCCTGGGAAAGAGAAGTCCGTTCTATAAAGACTGCTCTGTACACCGTGCTTGGGGCCCAGACCGTGGCGGAAGAAGTCCTCACGACAGTCCTCACGGAGATCGAGGGCGTCTTGAACTCGAAGCCCCTCGGTTACGTCTCAAGTGATGTAGCAGACTTCGACCCAGTCACCCCAAACTATCTCTTGATGGTGCGGCTGGACCCTGCCCTTCCACAGGCGGTGTACAGACCTGAGGAAGTGAACGGCCGAAGAATGTGGAGATACAGTCAGGTATTGGCTGACCAGTTTTGGACCAGTTTCCTCCTCCACTATCTACCGTCTCTCCAAGCCCGTCAGAAGTGGGTAAAGGACAGGGACAACCTGAAGGTGGACACAGTCGTTATGATCATAGACCAGTCACTACCCCGAGCTACGTGGCCGACCGGCCGCGTAAGCAAAGTGATTACTGGTGCCGATGGGAAGGTCAGAGCGGCAGAAGTCGTAGTCCAAGGGCGGACTTACACCCGACCCGTGGCGAAGCTGATAGAGTTGCCGGAGCTCCCTGACTTCCCTGATGACGACCATGACCCACTGACTTTGTAGATTGCCCTACTCCTCACAACAAGTATTGAGCCGTTGACTGGACTATTAATCTGTCTCCCTTAACTAATTAGGTGCGGACTAATTAGGAGGCGGCTGTTGTGAAGGGCCAGATTAAAAGCTGAGAATCTACATTTATTGTTTTATATACCTTGTATATTATTTATATATACACGTTATATCTGTAACTGAGGGGTACAATTCCCTGACTGTATTATATAAGTATGGTATCATTAAACCACTACTGTCTTATGTACATTACTACTGGCCATACAGTACACAGGTATATTAGATGAACACTTCCCACAATGACACGGTTCCACACAAAACTGGGTTTAAGAATATTTATTAGCAGCAATGATAGTATATAACAATACTTTACGTAGGGTTGCGCTTATAAGGCAAAAGAATGTGCGTGAGCAAATCAATAACGTAAGTCCATTCTCATATTACGCAGGAGATAATGAATACAACCTGAATCTTAGGAATTATATCTATGGTACACTAGTAAGGCAGCGGGAGATACTGGTAGGGTCCCTCCGGTTGTAAGCCAGCAAGGGGAGAGGATTTGTCGGTAGTATAGTCTGGGTCAACGATGAATAGAGAGACTCCAAGTACAGGAGACGGTGCAATAATCTCTTGATCCGCAGACGAATAACAGCTGTTCTCCATGGCATGCAGCTCCGCATGGAAGAAAGCTAGCCAGCCTCAGGCTTCTGAGAGGCGGGCTCGACGTTGCTCCTCACAGGGTAAATCCCACACAATTGTGGGTGTAGACGATTCTCCGCTCCATCAATTACAGGACCAAAGCAAATATAATCCAGCCGAAAAGGGCTATGTAGTCGTCGGGTAGGTTATCCAGTGTACATGTCCACACGGTCCTCGTCTAGGGCTCCTCGGGTGAAGGCGCCAGGGTAAGCTGCCCAGCCTGGATAAGCACACTAGCTGGTACGAGGAAACGTTGGTGATGCTGGTCACTGTAGAACGGTAGCCGGTACGATACACTATACATAAATAGACTATTACTGAATTAATAGAATAGGTCGAACTCGACGGTACAGCGTTAAACTCTGATACTTTAGTTATTAATTCGCACGCGGTCTCAATGCTCTATTTGGGGCCAAACAGGCCATACTTCACCGCACGTTGTATCGTGGGTGAGGCTTCAACTTATTGGGTAACTTAACTTCTGTATTCACCTGCGCCGTATTTATACGTTAGGTGAACAAACTAGTACCAGCCCTATTCCTGTCTCGTATCCTTGCGCAGAGCCGTTCATGCCTAGGCATGTCTTTGACGGTGACTTTGAACTAGACCCTGGGGGTATGGCAATGGCGCCTAAGGGACTGCTGTCCAATAGGAGAACGAAATATTATGTCTGTACTAGGTTAAAGGGATATTCCGTGTATATGTACAAGGAATACACAAGGGATATCAAACGATATACAAATATTATGCAATATATATCAATCAATAAATATATATATTCGGTTTAATCTGATCCTTCGTAACAGCCGCCTCCTAATTAGTCCCACCTAATTAGATAAGCAGAGACAGATTAACCGCACTGTCCACTACTCAATGTCTGTTGTGAGGGTAGGCAGTTCACAAAGTCAGGGGGTCATGGTCGTCATCAAGAGTGTCGGGGAGCCTTGGCAACTCTATCAGCCTCGCCACGGGCCGGGTGTATGTCCGCCCTTGGACGAGCACTTCTGCCGCTCTGACCTTTCCGTCGGCACCAGTGATCACTTTGCTTACGCGGCTGGCCGGCCACATAGCTCGGGGTAGTGACTGGTCGATAATCATGACGACTGTTCCTTCTGTCAAATTGTCTCTTTCTTTCACCCATTTCTGGCGGGTCTGTAGAGACGGTAGATAGTGGAGTAGGAAACTGTTCCAAAACTTGTCAGCCAATACTTGACTGTACCTCCACATTCTTCGGCCGTTCGCTTCTTCAGGCCTGTACACTGTCTGTGGTAGCGCGGGGTCCAGCCGCACCATCAAGAGAGTGTTGGGGGTGACTGGGTCGACATCTGCTACATCACTTGAGACGTAACCGAGGGGCTTTGAGTTCAATACTCCCTCGATCTCCGTGAGGACTGTCGTGAGGACTTCTTCCGCCACGGTCTGCGCCCCAAGCACGGCGTACAGGGCTGTCTTTATTGAACGTACTTCTCGTTCCCAGGTTCCACCGAAGTGAGGTGCATTCGGGGGATTAAACTGGAAATCAATCTGATATGGAGCGAGGTGGGTCTTAAGTTCTGGGCCCATAGCTTGGAAGCTCTCTCTCAGCTCTCTTTCTCCGCCTTTGAAGTTTGTCCCGTGATCAGACAATAATATAGACGGTTTCCCTTTCCGCGATGTGAATCTCCGGAAGGCCATAAGGAATGAGTCTGTGCTCATGGTTGGAAGGAGTTCTATGTGTATCGCTCGGGTGGTCATGCATTTGAATACAATACCCCACCGCTTCTCAGTCCCTCTTCCTTTCTTTACATACAGCGGGCCGAAACAGTCCATACCGGTGGAGTGAAAGGGCTTGTCGCCGAGTCGGAGGCGACAGGGGGGTAGGTCAGCCATCCGGGGTATACTGGGCTGTGCTCGCCATTTACGACAGTCTAGACAAGTCCGCTGGAAGCGTCGTACTGCTTCTCTCCCTTGCAGTATCCAATAACGACGTCTGATCTCCGCGAAGACTCTCTCTGCCCCGGCGTGGTGCACGTCCTCGTCGTATTTCTTTATGATAAGCTCTGTGACCTTGTGTCGGCTGTTTAAGACTATCGGGTACTTGACGTCATCCGGTAAGTCTGGGGCTCTCCTCAGACGACCACCCACTCTGATGAGATTATGGGCGTCGCTCTCAGGGGCTAGGTGGAGCAGTCTGCTGTCTGACGGGACTGGCTTTGATCCCTGTAGACAGTCTAGCTCGTCGGGGAACGAGTCTCTCTGGGCTCGCTGTAGCAGAAGGAGTTCTGCTTCTTCGTAGTTAGCTGCAGTAATGTCAGTAGTGGGCTGAACCTCTGGGTGGTGCCACAGGAATGTCTTTAGCTGCGCACTCTCAAGGGTGAGGCAGTCGTCTATGTTGGGGTCTGTGGGGACGAGTGTGTGTGTCAACCCACAGAACATAGATTTCTTCTTCTCTGCCTCCTCTTCACTCGCCTCCCGTGGGGTGGGTGTAGGCCACTCTTCTTCCGGGAGCTTGAGGAACTCGGGCCCGTCACTATATAGATTGTGACGGGTGAGGTCATCCAGGGACATTCCCCGGGTGATGACGTCAGCTGGGTTGTGTTTTGTGTCCACATACCTCCAGCTTGCTGCTTCTGTTAAATCTTGGATCTCTGTGATTCTGACTCCCACGAAGACCTTGTATCTACACGAATCAGACTGGATCCATGTGAGTACGGTCATGGAGTCTGACCACAGGATTGTTCTTTGCACCGGAATGGTGAGTTCACGTTGGATTAACGTGGCGAGTTGCGCTCCTGCTAGGGCTGCGCAGAGCTCTAGACGCGGGATAGATTGTTGCTTGCGGGGGGCTATTCTTGAGCGAGCCAGGATGAAGGCAGTATGTATTTCTCCTCCCTCCTCTCGGGCACGCAAGTAGGCCACCGAACCGTAGGCTACTTCGGAGGCGTCGCTGAAGACGTGCAGGTCCATCTGGCACGTCTCCGGCCTCACTGTGGGTGGGAAGTAGCTGCGGCGTATGTTGACACCTGGGAGTGAGCTGAGTTCTGTCTCCCACTCTCTCCATGTGGAGGCAAGGTGTTCGGGTATGGGGTCGTCCCAGCCCTGGTCCTTGTCCCATAACGCTCTTACAATCATCTTTGCCCTGGTGGTGTAAGGTAGAATACATCCCAACGGGTCATATTGTCTGGCGAGTGTTCTGTATACACTCCGTCTTGTGGTCGGTAGTGCAGTCGACCTTCCCTGCTCCTTGGTCAGGGGTGTGTGTTTATAATGGAGCGAGTCTGTTTTGAAGCGCCAGACTAGTCCTAATGTCATTTCTTGGGCTTCTCCTGGGATGGTCGCCATCCAGGTCTCGCTGCTTGCTGCCTTGTCCTCGGGGGAGAGGCTGCGCAATACTTGAGGGTCGCTGCTGGCCCACTGCCGGAGATCAAAGCCGCCTTTGATCAGGGAGGCGCGGAGCTTGAGTAGGAGGGCCTCGGCTTCTTCTGGCGTCGAGACGCTTTGCAGACAGTTGTCCACGTAGAAACTATTTCCTACACTTTGTCGGACCTCTTCATCAGCTGCTGGGTCCTCGGCGACGTGTTTTTGCAGTGCAAACGTAGCACAGCATGGGCTGCATGTGGTTCCGAAAGGGAGGACTTCCCATTGATAGATGGATGGTTGCTCGTCCCCGATCCTCTCTCTCCATAAGAACCGCAGCAGGGGCTTATCCTCCTCCACTAGTCGCACCTGCAGGAACATCCCTTTGATGTCGCCGCTGATGGCCACCTTGTCTTGGCGGAAACGTAGTAACACGCCTAGTAGAGAGGGGCCGAGTGTTGGGCCGGGCAAGAGCGCTTTATTCAGATTTTGTGATCCGATCTGGTAGCTGCAGTTGAACACAATACGATCCTTGCCGTTGTGGTGGACTTTGTGGTGCGGCACGTACCATGATTCGGTCGTCTGATCGGCCTCTTTAATGTCAATTTTCTTTATGTGTCCCGCTGTGATTAGCTTGTCAATCTCAGCGCGGTACACAGTAGCTTGAGCGGGGTCTCTGGCTAGGCGCCGCTCTGTGTTCAATAGATACCGCTCCGTCGCTTCTTTTGGGGCGTGGAAGGTAGGCATACCCTCTCGCCTCAGGAGTGGAGTTGCGTATCTCATCACTCCGTTGACTTTGACTCTCTTTGTCCCCCGCTCGAGGAGGGCTATGGCATAAATGTCTTCCTTGGAACGAATATGTTTCTTTTCGTTCTTAAAGGGCATTGTCTCTAGTGTCCATAGCCTCTCGACGTGCTGTAGGAGGGTGGTGTCTTCTTCTGTCACTCTGGAGTGGAGGCAGCTAGTGGCTGCTGTTCGGTTAGGAGACCTAGAGAGGGGGCCTTGTAGTGTCCATCCTAGGCGGGTCTCGACTGCTGCAGGACAGCCTCTGGGCCCAGTGTGGACCCGGTCCATCGGGACGATGAGGTGTGCATAGTCGGATCCTATCAGCAGGGTCGGGGTGGCACCGTCTATGAGCGGTATAGGTAGTTGACGCAGGTGCACATATTTATCCATCAGCTTGGCGATGGGGTAGGTGTACTGCGACAGGCCTATGTCTTGGCTGGTGAAAGCGTTAGTGATCCTATACCGTCTCTCTGGCTGCCCGCTTGCTGCGATAGTGAAGGAGACATTCTCGCCCTTTATCGTCTTCAGGTCTCTTCTTATTGTCCGAATCGTCATCGTTTCTTCGCTCCCCCGCAGCCCCAGCTGGGCCGCAGCGGACGCGAGGAGAAGGGTCTTCTCTGACCCGTCGTCAAGGACGGCGTAGGTGTCCATGACCTTGTCTTCGTAACTCAGTGTTACGCGGACCACCTTCAAGAGCACCCGGGCGCCCCCGCTGCTGGCGGGGTCAATGTACATAACACTTGCCTTTGTGCTGCTTGAGGGTGCAGGCTTTCTTCTGTTACTGTCATGTAGGACGTCCAAGTGGGCTCCGTCACACCGACTACACCTCTTCTTTAAGCGGCAATCGGCTGCCATGTGACTGCGCGCACATCGGTAACAGCGTCGGTTGGACTTTATCCATTGACTCACCTCGTCGGCGGTCATCTTCTTGAACGTGTCACAGTGTGACAGCCAGTGTTCCTTTTCGCAGTACGGGCATACAATCTTCCACTTCTCTTTCATCGAGGGGGTACTGTGGTTCTTGTTGCTCGGTACTGATTCGGCTTGGTGCATGGCGGTCACCAGCCTGCGGCCATCGTTTGCTCTCCTAGGTCCCTCTCTGGAGCTTGGGGTGCTCCGCACGAACGTATCCAACCGTATGCTGTTGACTTCTCTCGCCAGGAAGTCGGCTAGGTCTAGGAGGGATGGCTCGGGACCGTTAGGATCACGGTGGTCTCTTTGCCGCCTGAAGCGCTCTTGTCGGGCGGGCGGAAGCTTCTCTAAAATCCTCTCAACATTAGAGTTCGCGTACAGTTCGTGCATACCCTTTTCCTTTTGCGCCCCCAGCATCCCTACCAGGGATTGTACCTTGATAGACAGGTCATCTAGTGAGCGATTGTCTGTGGCTGGGGGTAGACGGTCAATATTCCTTATCTCTTGTATTACGTAGTCCCATATGCGTCCATATCGTTGGTCGAGTGCTGCTAGAGCCGCGGTGTATGGGGTAGTAGAGGTGGAATATGCCAGCGCTATATTGTGCGCTCGGGGCACCTTGAGGTGCTTGAGTAGGATAGCATACTTGTACGGTTCATCAGTTACATCGGACATCATTGTCTCTAAGCACATTCGTAGCTCTGTGTACTGTGCTCTGTTCTCGTATGTGAAGTCCGGGAACGTCGGTGTGCCAAGGTACGATGCCATGGATGGCTGGCACATCGGTGAGCGTTGGAGGAGAGGCCTCCTGGGCGAGTCTCCTCTTACGTGTCGTGGTGGGCTGGTACCTGCCGGGTACCAAGGCCCGCGTACCCAGGTGCTGTTCCTCGGGGCTGGTCATGCGTCAAGCTCACCCGTGAATTGAGTCGGGGGTCTGTAGCGCAGAGCCGCGGGGGTAAAGTCTGGGCTGTACTGGACCTCCTGGTCCTGTGGAGTACGGTGATGCTGTTGGGCTTGACTCTCCTCCTCTCCCTCTTCTTCTTCCTCTGGCAGGTCATCTAGGTCCTGTAGTCTTCTATTTAGCCTCTCCGCGGTATAGGCCGGTTCTTCCCTGTTGCTGGGTCTCGCTTGGACCGGTCGGGGAAGGGGTTCGGAGAGGGGTATAGGCTCTCTCTGTTGGTCGGGCTCAGGGTCGCTTGATCGGGTAGGGGAGGGTGCCCTTGACCCTTGTCTTGACGAGGCCCTGGAGCCCCGTGCGGAGGGAGAGGGGGTTACCCTGGCAATCAGCTGCTCCATTATCTGCGCTTGTAATCGGTCGCGCTCGGCTTCGCGCTTGGTGAGAGCGAGGTCGCGCTCTGCTTCGCGTTGGGCACCGGCGGCGGCGCGCTGGGCTTCGGCGCGGTCTCTTTCCATATTCTCTTCCGTCTGGAGGCGTCTAGTCTCTAGGCGTATGCGGTCTTCGTCACTCCGTTGCTGCGCCTGAAAGCGCTCTCGCTCTGTCGCGGAATGTTCGCGTTCACTAAGGGCTTGCGCTTGGAGTTTCGCGTGGAAGCGTTTTTGTTCCATGGAAGAATGTTTGCGCTCTCTAAGCGTCTGTGCTTGGAGTCGATCGCGCTCGGTTGAGGCTGCCAGGCTGGCGACGAAGGCCTGCGCCAGCATCTTGTCCGCCTCGCTGGGGGAAGACGCTGGTTGAGGTGATCGGCTCCTGGTAGTACTCGTTGGAGATCCGTTCTCCTGTCGCGTACCGAGGAGATCCATCTCCTGGGTGCGCGTCTCTTCTTGTGGTGGGTCGGGTTCCATCACTGGAGAGCTTTCTTTATACTGGAGCTCTCCGGGGACTACCTCTTCGACGTTGGCGGGGGGGAAAAGTCATGTCAGGTCCCTCCTGGTCACCACCGTGAGCTTGGTCAGTTACGTTAGAACCCACTAGGGTCTCTACTGGCGGGGTAGCCTGGTCGGTAGGGTTGGACATAATTTTACTATCTACTTTTTCCGCGTTTAACGTCTGTAGAAAGCTAGGTAGTATACTGGCAACGTAATCCTCTAAGTACTGAGGTGTCTGCCGTCTACGCTGCGGGCGATCTATTTTAGGAGAACCGTTTTGTGGAGTGTTCATCATTGGCCATGTCAATATTAATACTACTATATTAATATTACGCTAGTTACCCTCCGGCTCGAAGGACCAATTGTAACTGAGGGGTACAATTCCCTGACTGTATTATATAAGTATGGTATCATTAAACCACTACTGTCTTATGTACATTACTACTGGCCATACAGTACACAGGTATATTAGATGAACACTTCCCACAATGACACGGTTCCACACAAAACTGGGTTTAAGAATATTTATTAGCAGCAATGATAGTATATAACAATACTTTACGTAGGGTTGCGCTTATAAGGCAAAAGAATGTGCGTGAGCAAATCAATAACGTAAGTCCATTCTCATATTACGCAGGAGATAATGAATACAACCTGAATCTTAGGAATTATATCTATGGTACACTAGTAAGGCAGCGGGAGATACTGGTAGGGTCCCTCCGGTTGTAAGCCAGCAAGGGGAGAGGATTTGTCGGTAGTATAGTCTGGGTCAACGATGAATAGAGAGACTCCAAGTACAGGAGACGGTGCAATAATCTCTTGATCCGCAGACGAATAACAGCTGTTCTCCGTGGCATGCAGCTCCGCATGGAAGAAAGCTAGCCAGCCTCAGGCTTCTGAGAGGCGGGCTCGACGTTGCTCCTCACAGGGTAAATCCCACACAATTGTGGGTGTAGACGATTCTCCGCTCCATCAATTACAGGACCAAAGCAAATATAATCCAGCCGAAAAGGGCTATGTAGTCGTCGGGTAGGTTATCCAGTGTACATGTCCACACGGTCCTCGTCTAGGGCTCCTCGGGTGAAGGCGCCAGGGTAAGCTGCCCAGCCTGGATAAGCACACTAGCTGGTACGAGGAAACGTTGGTGATGCTGGTCACTGTAGAACGGTAGCCGGTACGATACACTATACATAAATAGACTGAATTAATAGAATAGGTCGAACTCGACGGTACAGCGTTAAACTCTGATACTTTAGTTATTAATTCGCACGCGGTCTCAATGCTCTATTTGGGGCCAAACAGGCCATACTTCACCGCACGTTGTATCGTGGGTGAGGCTTCAACTTATTGGGTAACTTAACTTCTGTATTCACCTGCGCCGTATTTATACGTTAGGTGAACAAACTAGTACCAGCCCTATTCCTGTCTCGTATCCTTGCGCAGAGCCGTTCATGCCTAGGCATGTCTTTGACGGTGACTTTGAACTAGACCCTGGGGGTATGGCAATGTCGCCTAAGGGACCGCTGTCCAATAGGAGAACGAAATATTATGGTCTGTACTAGGTTAAAGGGATATTCCGTGTATATGTACAAGGAATACACAAGGGATATCAAACGATATACAAATATTATGCAATATATATCAATCAATAAATATATATATTCGGTTTAATCTGATCCTTCGTAACAATATCCCTTTAAGCCTGCGTTTGAATCCCAGTAATATTCACTTTCCTCATTGGATAACGTTCTTGGCGCCAGGCGGCGAGCCCCCAAAGTCAGGTTCAAAGGCGAGTCCAGGCATGTTGGAACATGCCTGGAGACGGCGCATTGATTCGAGACGAGAACTGAGGTTTGGTACTAGAAAGCCACTTAAGTATATATATCGCGGCAGGTGCGAACAGTAGCTGTTCATCAAGTTCAGTGTGATTCTAATGTAGTGAGAAGCAGTTCGTCTAACAGAGCGTTGAGAACCACGTGCGAAGTGAATAGTAAAAGTGTCAGATTTAATGCAGTAACGTCAAGTTCGACTTAGCTTAATGTGAAGTAAAGAGTCGTTAATTATTGTGTATCGTGCCAACAGCAGTTCGTTCGTGTGCAGCATTACCCAGCAGTTCGTTCGTTTAGCTAGTGGAACCTTAGCCAGTGTGCGTGGACTAAATACATTGGTGCCAGTACACGAGGAGGGCCTAGTCGGAGAACCTACTGGACATGTGCATATTGGAACCGACGGCGGCGATTGCAGAACCAGTATTTGGTTGGATTATAGTGATTGTGGAACGTACTACCCTTGGAGAAGAGCATCGTTAATACCCACTGTCGTTTGGATTTAACCCCCGTGAGGATCTACTTCGGGCTGGCTTCGTGGACCGAAGCTAGCTGGCTATCATCATTGCTATCGTGCAATTGGATTACAGTTATTGCTTTGTTGCTGAGCATTTGGATTACAAGGACTGCATTCTGTACGTGAACCCCCTTCTTCTTCAATTGAACAGACTGAGTATCCGAACATTCTTCTTCCCTCCAGAGCTTACATCTCTGGGAGGAAACCCCTTGTCTCCAGCGGTACCAGCGTTTCCCCCTATAATTGCCATCCTACGCCAGGCGGCGTTAGCCTAGTACCCCATCGTAGGAATTATTCTATTCCCACTGACTTTTGCTACTGACTGACTTATGCATATTCTTCGCCATACAAGCGCGACCTTAATTCTCATATCTGTACAATTTGCTGCATAATAATAAATACCCTCAATGATATTTCTTTGTCACCGTGCCGTGTTATTATGAGTGTCTGCCATAATTAGTTGTACTGTCTGGCAAGTAATACTAAGTACATAATTAGCAGTGGTTTAATCTATCACAATCTTTAATACAGTCAGGGTTTTGTAACCCCTCAGTTACACACCTCAAAACCGTACCTAAGGAAAATTGGCTCAATTGCAAGAAAAGTAATAGACAGTTATGATATTACATTCTGCATAATTCGTATGCAAAATATTGTGGTTCCCTGCTTTAGTCTGTTGACACATTTCTATACTAAAAATGCTTGTGTAGTCCTATGTCATACCTAAATGTCATATAACTGAATTGTATAGAAACAACTCACCAAAAGTGACTATTGCACAACTGATTTGACAAAAAAAAAAAACCTTCACCCCCCCCCCACCCTCCTCGCCATACCTTGCCTTTTACTGAAATGACGCCACTGAATCGAAGGCAAGACATTTTACATATCCATCGCTATAGGTTGTTGACCATTGTCACTAGAGTTAAATAAAATACCGTACTAAGCAGGTTTACTTTTATTTAGCTCTCGTTCACCAACACATTTCAGAGCAACAGCAAAGGAGAGATTGACAGTAGGGGTGGGAAAGGAGAGAATGACAGTATAGGGGAGAGATTGACAGTAGGGGTGGGAAAGACCAGTGTTCCTGGTGCCATGTCATACTTAAGCCATAATACAAGATTTTTGTAACTCTTAATGTTCAACAACACCTTGGGTATTGCTGATATACTGTGTTTCATCACACATTTTTTTATTTGACCAAAGTAGCAATAGAAATCTACATAAATTATTTTTTGAAACGTGAAAGAAAAACCAATTTAATTCTATTACAGGTGAAATTCAGACTTTCAAGCACTTTCTCCAACAATTTATTTTTCATTTTCAAGAACCTTGAAATGTGAATACAATATCCTAGTACTGGGCATCAGTGTATTGATCCAATATCACGGGGGAAAGTATTTTGATATTGCGACGCGACGTGTCAATATATTTCCCCGCCCCCTAGGGACAAGCGTCCTTCCTTAGCTGCCTCCCATTTCATAAAACCCAAAACACAGGTGTAACTGAGGGGTTACAAAACCCTGACTGTATTAAAGATTGTGATAGATTAAACCACTACTACATGTACTTATTATTACTTGCCAGATAGTACAGCTAATTATGGCAGACACTCAGAATAGACGGCACGGTGACAAGGAAATATCATTTATAGTATTTATTATTATGCAGTAATTGTACAAAATGGGAATGACTTAGTCGCGCTTTTATGGCGAAGAATATGATAAAGTCAGTGAGTAGCAAAGTCAGTTGGAATGAATAATTCCTAAGCTGGGTATACTAGACCAAACGCCGCCTGGCGTGGGATGGCACTATAGGGGGCAAACGATGGTACCGCTGGAGACAGGGGGTATCCTCCCAGAGATGTAAGCTCTGGAGGAAGGAAGAATGTTCGGATACTCAGTCTGTTCACTTGAAGAAAAGGAGGTCTCATACGGATCCAGTAATTATAATCCAAGTGCTCAGTAGCAGGGTAATAGCTGTAATCCAATGCCCGATAGCAATGATGACAGCCAGCCAGCTTCGGTCCTCGAAGCTAGCCCGAGGTAAGATCTTCAAGGTGGTTAAATCCAAACGACAGTGGGTATTAACGATGCTCTTCTCCACGGTAGTACGTTCCACAATCACTATAATCCAACCAATACTGGTTCTACAATATCGCCGCAGCAGGTTCCAATATGCACATGTCCAGTAGTTCTGCGACTAGGCCCTCCTCGTGTGCTGGCACTAATTACTAAGTCCACACACACTTGCTAAGGTTTTACACTAGCTACTAAACGAACGAACTGCTTGGTAATGCTACACACCGAACGAACTGCTATAACACGATTCACACTAAATGACGACTCTTTACTTCACATTAAGCTAGGTCGACCTTGACGTTACTGAATACAACTGCTACTTTCACTTGTTCACTTCGCACTTCACGTGTTTAGGTTTCACTAGATTAGGTTCACACACTACTGCTGCGCCTTCCACGATATATATACTTAAAGGGCTTTCTAGTGCCAAGCCTCAGCTCTCGTCTGGAATCAATGCGCCGGCACCAGGCATGTCCCAACATGTCCAGACTCTCCTTTGAACCTGACTCAGGGGCGCGGTACTTGGCGCCGAGAACGTCAAGGGCATTATCCAATGAGGGAAGCGAATATTACTATGATTCAAACGGAGGCTTAAAGGGATATAGCTTATATATATAAATAATATACAAGTTATATAAAACAATAAAACGTAGATTCTCAGCGTTAATCTGGCCCTTCACAACAGCCGCCTCCTAATTAGTCCACACCTAATTAGTTAAGGGAGACAGATTAATGGACTGCTCCATACTTGTTGTGAGGAGTAGGGCAATCTACAAAGTCAGTGGGTCATGGTCGTCATCAGGGGAGTCAGGGAGCTCCGGCAACTCTATCAGCTTCGCCACAGGTCGGGTGTAAGTCCGCCCTTGGACTATGACTTCTGCCGCTCTGACCTTCCCATCGGCACCAGTAATCACTCTGCTCACGCGGCCGGCCGGCCACGTAGCTCGGGGTAGTGACTGGTCTATTATCATGACGACTGTGTCCACCTTCAGGTTGTCCCTGTCCTTTACCCACTTCTGACGGGCTGGAAGGGATGGTAGGTAGCGTAGGAGGAAGCGGGCCCAAGACTGGTCGATCTGTGCTTGGTTGTGTCTCCACATCCTCCGTCCGTTCCTGTTGTCCTGTCTGTACACCGTCTGAGGAGGGGCCGGGTCCGGCCGCCCCATCAAGAGGTAGTTTGGGGTGCTGGTTTCGAGGTCAGCTACGTCGCTTGGAGCGTAGCTGAGGGGGGTGGAGTTCGGAACTCCCTCTTCTTGAGCCCACGGTTCTCTCACAGGCATCGCGTCGAATGTCCATAGCCTCTCAACGGGCTGTACGAGAGAGTGGCCTGTGTCGCTCACCTTTGTGTAAAGGCAGCGTGTGGACGTTGGTTGGCTGGCAGGTCCGTAGAGGGGGCCCTGGAGCGTCCACCCCAGTCGGGTCTTAACCGCGGCTGGGCATCCTTTGGGTCCGATGTGGGCCGCCTCGATTGGGACAATGAGGTCCGCGTGGTCGGAGCCTATGAGCAGGGTCGGCGTGGCGCCGTCGATGAGCGGTATAGGCAGTCTGCATAGGTGCGCGTACTTCTCCATCAGCTGTGGGATGGGGTAGTCATGGCGTGACAGACCTATGTCATTGCTTGTAAATGCCTTAGTGATGCTGTACCGCTTCTCGGGCTGCTCGACCGCTGCTATTGTGAATGAGACGTTTTCGCCCTTTATGGTCTTTAGGTCTCGCTGAATAGTGCGGATGGTCATTGTTTCTTCGGTACCCCGCAGGCCCAACTGGGCTGCGGCGGAAGCGAGGAGGAGAGTCTTTTCTGACCCGTCGTCGAGGACGGCGTAAGTGTCCAGGACCTTGTCCTCGTAGCTCAGGAGCACTCTGACCACCTTGATGAGTACTCGGGGGCTCCCATGATACGTGGGGTCGATGTGGAGCACTCCTGTTGGTGAGTTGCCTTGTAGGGCTAGTCTTCTCTTGTGGGCCTCGCACAGTGATTCGCGGTAAGTGGCGTCTGGGGGGTCAGCCTCAATCCACTGATCCATTTCGGCGATGGTCAGTCCCTGGAACGCGTCGCACTGTGCCAGCCAGTGTCCTCTGTGGCAGTAGTAACATGCGATCTTCCATTCCTCTTTGGCGGGGGGGTTGTGACTCTTCTGTGTCAGATAGATATTACATTCCTCTGTGACGGGGGCGTTGTGACTCGTCTGTGGTGACACCGACTCGGCCTGGTACGCGTAGCACCGTGACTCCCAGTGTCCGCTGCGGCAGTCGGTACACCAGGGGGGTGGGTCAAGACTGGTCTGTGGTGACACCGACTCAGCCTGGTACATCACCGTGATGGGCCTACTTGGGTTTCCTGGTGGGCGTTTATTGCTCTCGTGCAGTACTTCCAGGTGGGCGCCGTCACACTTGCCACACCGCTTCTTAAGGCGGCACTCGGCTGCCATGTGGCCGCGCGCGCAGCGGAAGCAGCGGCGTTTATCCTTAAGCCACTGACCTATTTCGGCTGTAGTTAGTTCTTTGAAGGCGTCGCACTGTGACAGCTGGTGTTCACTGTCACAGTACTGACAGGCAGCCTCCCACTTCTCCTTGGCGTGGGGGTTGTGGCTCGTCTGCCGTGACACAGCCTCGGCCTGGTGCATCACGGTGACGGGCCGGCGGTTGTCGTTGAACCTTCTCGGTCCATCTTTAGGGTTAGAGCCACCCCACGCGAATGTGTCTATTCGTAGACTGCTGACCTCCCTGGCTAGGAAGTCAGCAAGGTCTAGGAGGGATGGTTCTGGGCCGTGGGGGTCACGGTGTTCTCTCTGCCGCCGAAAACGCTCTTGACGGGCTGGGGGGAGCTTCTCCAGTATCCGCTCCACGTTGGAGTTGGCGTATAGCTTGTGTATCCCCTTCTCTCCTTGTGACCCGAGCATCCCTACCAGGGATTGTACTTGTATAGATAGGTCATCTAGGGCTCTATTGTCTTTAGCTGGGGGGAGGCGGTCGATCTCCCGTATTTCTTGAATTACATAGTCCCATACGCGTCCATAGCGCGCGTCGAGGGCCACCAGGGCATCAGAATAGGGGGTTCTTGAGCTCGAATATGCCAGCGCTATGTTATGCGCTCTGGGTACTTTAAGGTGCTTGAGGAGGATGGCATATTTATAGGACTCGTCATGTACCTCGGACATAATAGTCTCTAAACACATGCGTAGTTCAGTATACTGTGCTCTGTCCTCACGCGTAAAGTCTGGGAATGTGGGTGTCCCAATGTAAGATGCCATGGATGGCTGTGACACCGATGCGCGTAGGGGGAGAGGCCTCCTTGGCGAGTCTCCCCGTACGTGGGGTCGTGGGTCAGTGCTGGGTGGGAACCAGAGGCCGGGCCCCCAGGTACTGCTCCTCGGTACTGACTGTTGATTAAACTCACCCCTGGGTTGGGTCGGGGGCTCGTAACGCAGCGTCTCTGGGCTGAGGTCGGGGCTGTACTGTGCCTCCTGGTCCGAAATAGGTTCGTGCTGGGGGGCTTGAGGTTCTCCCTCGTCCTCCGCTAGGCCTTGAAGTTTCTTAGTCAGTTTCTCGGCGACGTAGGCGGGATCTTCCCGTTGGCTGGGTCCCGTATAGATTTGTCAAGGAGGGGTATGTGCCCTCGACCCGTGCCGTGATGATCTCCGGGAGCTCCGGGTGGAGGAGTGGGGAGTCGCCCTCTGGAGCAATTGCTCCATCATCTGCGCCTGCAGCCGGTCTCTTTCCATCTCGCGCTGTGCATTGGCGGCGTCGCGCTGTGCATTGGCGGCGTCGCGCTGTGCATCGCGTTGCGCGTTGGCGGCGTCTCGCTGCATGTTTTCTTCAGCCTGGAGGCGCCTCTCTTCCAGTCGGATGTGTTCGCGCTCGCTCTGTTGTTGCACTTGGAGACGTTCTCTTTCCACTGCAGAATGTTCGCGCTCACTCTGTTGTTGCGCTTGGAGACGGTCGCGCTCACCCTGGATGCGGTCTCTTCGGTTGAAGCTGTCAGTGTGGCGATCAAGGCTTGTGCTAGCCCCGGGTCTCTACTTGGGGATGACGCCGAAGATGGTGATCTGGAGTTGACAGGGCTTGTCGTTGACCTGTTCTCTTTATGCTCTCCGAGGTCCATCTCGAGGGCGCCGTCTCTTATCTTCTCCCGCGCCCCGAGGTCCATCTCTGAGACGCGGTACTCTTTTCTTTGGTGCGCGTCGAGGTCCGTCTCGGGTCCGCGCTCTTCATCCTCTTGCGCTCCGAGGTCCATCTCGGGTGCGCTTTCTTTATCCTCTGGCGCTCCGAGGTCCATCTCGGTGGCGCTGTGGTCGTTGGGCATAGTCAAGTCATGTCCCGCTTGTCCCCCCCGTGAGCTAAGTCAGTTTCGTTTGAACCCGCTGGGGTCTCTACTAGTGGGGCCGACAAGTCGATAGGATTGGGCATGCTTAAACTATTAGTTTTATCCGTGCTTAACGTCTTTTTAGATAAGCTAGGGGGTAAAACGAAAGCGTAGTCCTCCAATTGTGGAGGGGGCTGACGTTGGCGCCTAGGGCGCGATAGTTTGGGAGAGCCGTTTGGAGAGTGTCCGCCGCTGGCCATATCACTATTAATATGATTAGTATTACTGATACCCTCCGGCTTGAAGGACCAATTGTAACTGAGGGGTTACAAAACCCTGACTGTATTAAATATTGTGATAGATTAAACCACTACTACATGTACTTATTATTACTTGCCAGACAGTACAGCTAATTATGGCAGACACTCAGAATAGACGGCACGGTGACAAGGAAATATTATTTATAGTATTTATTATTATGCAGTAATTGTACAAAATGGGAATTACTTAGTCGCGCTTTTATGGCGAAGAATATGATAAAGTCAGTGAGTAGCAAAGTCAGTTGGAATGAATAATTCCTAAGCTGGGTATACTAGACCAAACGCCGCCTGGCGTGGGATGGCACTATAGGGGGCAAACGATGGTACCGCTGGAGACAGGGGGTATCCTCCCAGAGATGTAAGCTCTGGAGGAAGGAAGAATGTTCGGATACTCAGTCTGTTCACTTGAAGAAAAGGAGGTCTCATACGGATCCAGTAATTATAATCCAAGTGCTCAGTAGCAGGGTAATAGCTGTAATCCAATGCCCGATAGCAATGATGACAGCCAGCCAGCTTCGGTCCTCGAAGCTAGCCCGAGGTAAGATCTTCAAGGTGGTTAAATCCAAACGACAGTGGGTATTAACGATGCTCTTCTCCACGGTAGTACGTTCCACAATCACTATAATCCAACCAATACTGGTTCTACAATATCGCCGCAGCAGGTTCCAATATGCACATGTCCAGTAGTTCTGCGACTAGGCCCACCTCGTGTGCTGGCACTAATTACTAAGTCCACACACACTTGCTAAGGTTTTACACTAGCTACTAAACGAACGAACTGCTTGGTAATGCTACACACCGAACGAACTGCTATAACACGATTCACACTAAATGACGACTCTTTACTTCACATTAAGCTAGGTCGAACTTGACGTTACTGAATACAACTGCTACTTTCACTTGTTCACTTCGCACTTCACGTGTTTAGGTTTCACTAGATTAGGTTCACACACTACTGCTGCGCCTTCCACGATATATATACTTAAAGGGCTTTCTAGTGCCAAGCCTCAGCTCTCGTCTGGAATCAATGCGCCGGCACCAGGCATGTCCCAACATGTCCAGACTCGCCTTTGAACCTGACTCAGGGGCGCGGTACTTGGCGCAGAGAACGTCAAGGGCATTATCCAATGAGGGAAGCGAATATTACTATGATTCAAACGGAGGCTTAAAGGGATATAGCTTATATATATAAATAATATACAAGTTATATAAAACAATAAAACGTAGATTCTCAGCGTTAATCTGGCCCTTCACAACAACAGGCCAGAATTTACGTATTTGCAAGTCTGCTGCCCCCTCTACGCTATTGAAATACATGTTAAGACTTCACACAGCCAGCATTGTGAAATCTACTGTATGTGATGATGAAGCCAATGTACTGTATCATATGTTAACTCAGGTCGGGCTTCAGAAAGCCTGTATGCCATTACTGAAATAGTAGAAGTTAAATTTGTTTGAATTTATATCCTGTCTGTTGTGAAGATTATATCGGTGAAATTATTTTTGTCGCGTATGTTTACTCAAATAACTTGTATGGAGTTTTCCTGTATCCATTGTGTGAAACTCGAAAAGGAAACTGAAGTTTAAGGTGCAAAAACTTGTATAGTGTCGTCTGTTCTATTGAGTCTTCTTAAAGAGATAATTTTTGCTGCACATAATAATAATGAAAGTATTGTAAAGCCCTTGTGTCCCTGACCCTCTTTTTCTCCACAAATACACTTTGTTTAATTTTCATTTTATTTCACTGTTTATACAGGAAAGGGTTCAAATGACATTTCACATGTACATTTAAACTGGCCTGACTCAGTTACAAACTGGTTTTCAGCAGGTTCCTGTTCTGTAGCACATGAAACAAATATTAATATACAAAACAAATAGCCAGTTGCACTACATACAATCCTGACAAAAACATTATCGACAGCATCAACTAAATAAAAACCTGGGAATGAGTTGGATCAGTGGTTACAGGTGTTTTCTAGCATCAGAAAGAAACTGATGTCTGATTCTAGCACACATTCAGAAAAAATTAAATAACGCACATCCTTGGTGCCGAGCCAAACTGTAAACCACACAGTAGTCACCAGTGGTGGAAGAAGTACACACCCAGATGATAAATGAGTACTCTGGTAAAAGTCCTAAAATTCTACTTAAGTAAAAGTAGAGAAGTATTTGCTATTGAATGAACTTAAGTATCTAAAGTAAAAGTATGCATTCAACATTTGTGTATTCCATTGCTTGGAAGCATTCAACCCTCAATCCATTGACCTCTAAAGTAGGGGTGGACGGTATAAACGGTATACGGTATAAACGGTATGAATTTGCTCTACGGTATGGATTTTGCCTATACCGTGTAACCGGTAGTGCAGCTCTAAAATAGCAATGACGTCATGTAACCACAGCGCGACTATTTCACTCGCATTTGCCCCTAAAAATAGATAGAATTAGTCATAGATAATAGATATGTGCGAACTGGAAAAAGTTATTTAGGAGGCTTCGCGCAGTGCCAGCCCCTCCCGCACGCATGTAAACACGGGTCTACTAGTAGTCTAGTGGGACGGGACGTCTCCCTGAGCTAACGTTAGCTTAGCTACCGTTACAAAATGACCCAGTCAACTATTCACTTTTAGTTTAATACATGATGAGGCATTGTCTAACCGAACGGTATCTAGTCGGCCAGCTACCGATAGCTCCTGACATCAACAAAGAGAGTAGACGTGTATGATAGCTCCGTTAGCCGTTAGCTCACGTTAACGCAAGTTAGTTCACCGTTCAAAACGAAATGTCCCATTGAACTAAATAATTCACTGAGGCGTTGTATTAACGTTATATATCCGGCTAGCAGTAGCTACAGATAGCTCCTGATATCAATGTCTTATAACACTGATTCGATGCGTATTCGAGCTGAGGGCTTGCTGAGCACAGTCAAGTAACGTTATGCCAATAGGGTCCAGGTGCAGCGCCGGAGAATCCTGGCCGTAGCTCTGCTCGAGGCTACTCGAGTATAGGTCCAGATGCAGCTCTGGAGAATCCTGGCCGTAGCTGGAGGCTACTAGAGTACACACAGACAGTGGAGCTTGTTGCGTGGTGGCGATGTCTCGCAGATAATACAAGTACAAGTCTAATTATATAATATATATATTTTATAAAAAAAAATATATATATAATTATATAAAATAAAAAATAAAAATTATCAAAAACGATGATACCGTGATATATACCGTTACCGTCTATGCTTCAGATTATACCGTGATATAAATTTTAGACCATACCGTCCACCCCTACTCTAAAGGTCATCGTTATGTGGTTCAGTTCCGCTCTTGATTAAAGGTTATGTTTGTATTTTATTTTTTTTATTATTTGATTAAAGGTTATGTTAAAGTGGTATGTGGTCCAGTGCTGCTGCTCTGATTAAAGGTTGTGTTAAAGTGGTATGTGGTCCAGTTATGCTGCTCTGATTACGTCCTCTTGAAGTTGACATGCTTCAAATGTCAAAGTATATAATCTAATACACTTTTGCCATGTTTTCTATGCAAAATATTTTTCTTCAAAGTAACTAGTAAGTAGTAACTGATGGGTTCAGATAAATGTAGTGGAGTAAAAAGTACAATATTTCCTTTGATATGTAGTGGAGTAAAAGTATAAAGTTCCCTAAAATGAAAATACTCACGTAAAGTACAAGTAGCTTGGGAATAGTACGAATATTTTTCACCACTGGTAGTCACACTACTTTTGATATCTTGAGGTGTGGAAGGATGGGGGGGTAATAATTTGTTTAAGTAGAAACTGCTTTTGCTCCTAGGCTCCATTCACTTTGAGGTACTGTAGGTTACGTTTAATTAGTCATATGTCTCCCGCATCCTAGTTGGAACGTGTATATCCCGCGCACACGGCCTGGATTAGATTGCTGTATTTGTATTTGTACCGAATAAACCTGTAAAATATGGACATTGAAATAGCTAGGCTACTATCTGTTAAACGCAACAGTGTCTCTAGTGCCATCTGCTGGCAGTACTTGCAAATTGCAATCAACTGCATAGTCTCGCGTTGTCGTGATACTGTGCGGCGCACGTCAAGACTGAACATGAGCGATGGCAATAGAAAACAAGCTGGAGGAAGAATTTGATACCGTTTTCAGTCGAAATTGTTCCCTCGAACCGTCGTCGCATCATGAAAATGAAGCTCAAGCTCGTATCTTCAAGATTATAGTCATTGGGGACTCCAATGTGGGAAAGACGTGTTTGACGTATAGATTCTGTGGGGGTACCTTCCTCAAAAACCCAGAAGCAACGATCGGGGTTGATTTCAGAGAGAGGACACTGGAGCTCGATGGAGAAAGTATCAAGGTAAGTGGGAATAGACGCAGTCGACTAATAATAATAATAATAATAATAATAATAATAATAATAATAATAATAATAATAATAATAATAATAATAATAATAATAATAATAATAATAATAATAATAATAATAATAATAATAATAATAATAATAATAATAATAATAATAATAATAATAATAATAATAATAATAATAATAATAATAATAATAATAATAATAATAATAATAATAATAATAATAATAATAATAATAATAATAATAATAATAAAACAACTAGACGAGACAGGGTGCCCTGCCCCCCTGCCACGGTTTGAACATAGGTCTCAAAGTAGAGTAATCGCCAGACCTCTGTTGAATTTTGTCCGACATCCCAGAAAGTCGAGTAAAACGATTACATTCCAATACCTCTCTTAAACATAATCATCACATGTCAAGATAATTAGAACGTCATTTTAAGAATTAACTTTCTAATTCACTATAAATAAAACGTTTTAATATTTCACAGGGAAATGTAACTTAACATGAAAACAAACCATCACACACACTGATACTACTAGATAGAAGGAAGCTGTCAAATTAATAAATTAATATATTTGAACGTTTTTATGTAAACTTAGCTAGATGGTTTTGTTTTGTATGCATTTCTGTGTTTACCTATGTATGTTCTTTTTCTTTATTATTATTATTAATAATACAAATGTTTTTGTTTTGTTCTTTTTCTTTATTATTATAATATATACTAATAATAATAAATAATTCACATTTTGTGCCCCAGTTCAGTCAATATTTGCGCCACTCCTTAAACCTAACTCAAGTGAGAACTCTCAAATGTGTGATGTGATGTCAGCTGGGGCTGCTCCATAAACAACTAGAACAATGCACTCAAGACTTCTGCCAGGGCCTAACAATCTTTAGTTTGTTTCCAATATTGGCATTCTCAACAGACTTGGGCTATGAATCCATATAGTGGCTCGACGGCTCGAGGAAAGGTTGCAGGGTCACAAATCACCAGGTCAAGGGATCATGAATCTTCACCCCAGATGTTTTGACCGTGACTAATGCATTAGAAGATGTGCTCATTTGAAAGTTTGGCCTGGTGGTAGAGGAAAGGTCACAGGGTCACCAAAATAAATCAGCGTCTTCCTGTTGGGGCCCGGATGTGCACAGCAAATGTTAAAGCAATTCGGCCATTACTTTTTGAGATATCCTGTTTTCAGTTACCTGGTGGTGCTAGAGAAAAGGTCATGGTGTCACCAAAATCAATCAGTGCCTTTCTCTAGGGGTCATAAATGTTCAGTTTATCATATAAATTGGGTTGCTGGGGGCTGCCAGGGTTAGGGATGGTGGGTGGGGTTCAGAAAGGAGCAGGAAAGAGGGGATGGAATATAAACAAGTGTTGCATTGTGCTACCTGACCTTTAAAAAACACAAAATATTGTTCACAAAAAAGAGTAGCAATGCCTGATACTACTTAAGCCTTTTTGATTGTTGTAGACCAACTTCTAGACCATTTCAAACACGAAAACATAAACATTCTAAATCAGCCGGAATGTATTTCCTGTTGTAGTGTTTGCTAATACAGCAGCAGACACCCAGCTCATCACCTCTTCCAACTCCTCCCCTCTGGTAGGAGGTTCAGGTCACTGGGCAGCCGCACAGTGAGGTTCAACAACAGTTTCTTCCCCAAGGCCATACAATTACTTAACTCCAACTCCTCCTAATTTCACCCCCTGCTGTTATGTATTGTGATGTATGTTATGTTATGTTGATGTTATGTTATGTTCCATGTGTCTTCTTATGTCTTTGTGGACTGTGGTGTATTGTCGCAGCTACCACCTGCACCGTGCTCGAATTCCACCGGCCTGGCCGTGTGGCAATAAAAGAAACTTGAACTTGAACTTGACAGGAAATAAATGTGACCCAAGCGGTTCCCTTAGCAACGTTATTCTTCAGAAATGTTACCATCACTGTGTCTTGTCCCGTGTCAGCTGCAGATATGGGACACGGCCGGTCAGGAGCGCTTCAGGAAGAGCATGGTGGAGCACTACTACCGCAGTGTCCACGCCGTCATCTTTGTGTACGATGTGACCAGCCTCTCGTCCTTCCAGAGCATCCCTGAATGGATCGACGAGTGCAGCCGCCACTCCGTCTGCCCCATGGTGCCGCGCATCATGGTAGGCAACAAGTGTGACCTGAGAGACCGCCTGGAGGTGCCCAGGTCGCTCGCCCAGCGCCTTGCCGACGGCTACAACTTCCCCCTGTTTGAGACGTCGGCCAAGGACCCGGCTGAGAAGGAGCACGTAGACGCCATATTCCTGACATTGGCCTATAGGTTGAAGAGCCATAAGCCCCTGCGGCTGAAGCAGCCTAGCGTGAACAGCATTAGGCAACTGTGGGAGCAGAGAGAGCAGGAGGCAGGAAGTTGTCAATGCTGAGGGTCACCTCTCTCCAAACTCCCTTCCCTTAACAACGTGGAAGGAGGTGTCCGAGGTCTGTTTTGATCAGCAGATAGAATGAGACAGGAATGGCTTACTATATGAACCTGTGTCTTTGCTGTAACGCATCTTATTAGTGGCATTATGTTTGGTTTGCACCAATTTAATGGACAACTCAGTGAAATGCATGCAAACATGTAATCATCTAAAATGATCGCAGCTCGATTTGCACAAAATGCTTGTTTGAATCAAACATTGTATCAGTATGTTGCACTACAGTAGCTATGTAGACAACGGGTAAGCAAGCAATCAAGTAGCTGCAATAAAGCTTCGTTCTCGAATCAAGACAGTAATGACATTGAAATGGCTTTTCAGTGGGAAAAATTAAATGGGACAAGATGTAACTGTGAAGAAGAACATGAAACCTTTTTTTTAATACAATTATCCTGGAGAAAACTGTCAATTGTAGCATGAATAATGATATCACTGTGGAAAATACTGTTGAAGAATAAATAATACAACCAACTCTGCAACTTGACTAGCCGAACATTTGTTTGATGGCCTCATGCCAGGTATAGTATAGGAGTGTATATGAGAGAACTCCAAACTTGAGACTTCACAACTGTCTAGTTCACCTGGCACGAGCAGCTTTGGTTTTTAATCATTCCACATACGAAAACTGATCACATCACATGGAGAAATTACTGAGAGCAGAATCTATTTGCCAAATTACAGAATGTACAGGGATTTTTCTAGATAGTTTGTAAGCTTATACTGCCAACACTATTTGTTTGCATTTCAGGAATAGCACATAGTATTGATATAGGCTAACCTTGGCAAAACTACTAAGAACCACCAAGGTTAAAAATCGCGCTGAGCCATGGATGCACTCAGAAATACTGACCGCTATGAAAACCAGAGACAAAAAATGCTCTGAACTTCATAAAAGTCAGTCAAAGCTTGCCAAAAGCTCGAACAGTGATCTCCAAGCCCACATGGTTGAACTAAAACTACAAAGAAACAGACTAAGAAACTATGTAAACACCATGATCAAATTTGCACACAAAAAATTCATCAATGACAAACCGGAGGAAAACAAAAACAAACCCTGTGAAAAGATTTCAAACTTGAAATGGTAACAGTTGAGGTACTCAGAAAAGTGCCCTCCAACCTAACAAGGCCACTGGCCATGACAATATCCCCTCCAAATTCCTCAGAGACTCAGCAGCCGCCATTACCCCAGTCATCACACACACCTCTCCATAAAACAGGGACACATCCCCAAAGACTTCAAAATTGCGAGAGTGACCCCCCTGCACAAAAAGGCAGAAATTAGACCCATGCAACTACAGCCCTGTTTCTCTTCTTACCTCCATCTCGAAAGTCATGGAAAAAATAGTCTACGAACAGGTCGAAAAGTACCTCGCGGAAAAAAATCTGATCTACGAATTCCAATCTGGCTTCAGAACATCCCACTCCACTGACACATGCCTTCTCTATTTGAACGACCACATCAAACAAGAGGTGGATGCGGGCAAATACTGCAGCATGGTCATGCTGGACCTCCAAAAGGCTTTCGACACTGTCAATCACTCCATTCTGATTGACAAGCTAAAAGCAATTGGTTTTGATAGTTCATCAGTGAGCTGGATGCAAACCTGTGACTATTATGTGTCGTTGCATGAAAGAGGCTAGGAAGGGAGAGTGCAGGACAAACACTTGTGCAAGTGGGCATGTTCCCTGGTCAGTGATAGATGCGTTGAGCTGTGGTGTTCCACAAGGAAGCATACTAGGGATCATTACACCTGGGTAAAACAGAGTCCATTCTCTTCGGATCAAATAACTCAGCAAGACCAACGGCTTCTCTGTTACAGTGGGTGACAATATTGTCACAAGGAAAGATGAAATTACATACCTGGGTTCCATCCTAGAGGCAAATCTTTCCGTTTTGATCCACTTTTTCTCCTCCTTTTTTCAAAATGTTCTCCCATCCCAATTTAGCCGTGCCAATTCTCCCCTCCCCTGTCTTGATCGTTGCTTGCATGTGCCCCCCACTGGCCGGTTGTAGGGAGGATAGAAGCCTGTCACATGTCCCCTCCGATACATGTGCAGGCAGCCAGTCGCATCTTTTCACCTGCCAGCGCGGACTCTCATTTGGCGAGGAGTAACGTGTAGGAGGCTCACACTGCCCCCGCCATTTTCCTGACTTTGCTGTGCAGGCGCCCCAACCGACCTGTCGGAGTCGCTGTTCTCGCTGTTCACAGCGACCAGACTACCACCCATCGACTTCCCTCCCGCTAACTCTGCCAATTGAGTCAGTATGACGGCCGGCTTCGATACCTGTGTCTCTTGCGTTGGTGAATGGTGACAAGCGCAATGTCTGCAGCGCCACCCAGCCGCCTGAGGCAAATCTTTCCTGTGACAAAATGTAATTTTGTCACAGGAATAATGTATAATGTAATAAAAAAAAGTCAACCAACGAACAAGATTCTTGTACCGGATCTCCTCTCTAGTAAACAAGAATACCCTGAAGACTAACAGGAGCACTCATTCAAGGGTACTATGATTATGCTTGCACTTACATGGTACCAAAGCACCTCAAAGGCACTAAAAACAAGATTACAAACATCACAAAACAAACTGGTCAGACTACTGCTTGACCTTACTCCTAAAACCCACCTCACCCCTGCCCATTTTGACAACCTAGGATGGCTTAGAGTCATAGGCGGCGCGTATATAAGGCCAGGGGAGGCTATGCCGACCCAGTCTGTGCATTATTATAGGCAGCCTAGGCTACGATATTGTGTGTGTGTGGGCTGCTGCAGCCCGGTGGTGACAATACGCAAGGGTCGGCCAACCAAGGTGTCAATGGCAGTAGGTGTGGTGGCCGTTTAACATTCCAGACTGCAGGCAGAAACCAATCACGCCGCATCACCAAACTAACCGATGCCAGGCTGGTCTTCAAAATCCTCCATGGTCTGACTCTAGCCCCACCCCCACTTTCCGATTTTTCACATCCAGGTTTGCGTGTAGTCTTTTACCAACAAACTTGCAGTTCCGCGTTCGGGTTCAGAACTGTTGTACCGGGTGGCGTCTATTAGAATCCTAACGCTAATTACCATTAAGGACAAGTACATTTAGCAAATCAGCCCTCTCCGTGAGAGCTGCCAAGACCTGGAACTCCATTCCAAGTTACATGCCGCCTGGGCATAACACGGATCACCTGAGGCCAAGGGCTTGCTCTACGAGGGCATGATGAGACTGAGTCAGAGTTAATCAAACCGTGGAAACCTTTTAGAGCTACTATGTACATTGTTTTCAAAGCATGATGAGATCCAAATTACGGAAAATGTTTCCTTCATTGCCGTCGGCACCGCAACTTGTGAACGGCCTTTCCCAATGAGGCCCATCCGAAACTTTTGTTGCATTAAGGTAAGACAATGGTTAATCATATTGGATGCCTTCATTTGAACAATTAATTTGCACTATATGAAATGAGTGGGGCTCGCTGTAGTAGCCTAGTAGACGTGGGTGTGTATTGTATGACATCAGAACCTGGACAGCACCGTTTGCGTGCAAGCAAAAAAGAAAAAGGGAAAATTTTGCGCGCTCCGCACAACTCCCATCCCATCTATAGCCTACCCTAATGTCCAGCTCACCCGCCGCCTATGCTTAGAGTAGACGACAGAGTACAGCAACTGGCAATGGGCCTGGTCTACAAGATACACTACACCACTAAGGTACCCATGTACATGTCGAAATACTTCCCAAAGGTCAGTGAATACCACGACCACAACACCAGAGGGAGTTCCACAAATCATGTTCAACCCAGATTCGGCACAAACAAGGGACTAAACACGTTTCGCAATTATGCCACATCAATGTGGAACGCCCTACCCACAGCCGTAAAAGAATGTGAATCCCTACCCACCTTCAAAACCGCTCTCAAAGAGCACATACGGTACGGGAGGCTGCAATTCGAAACTGGCCCCTGTAATGTCCAAACACCACCCCCCTCCAATGTACAGTTTATTCCCCCTCAAATGTATACTCTCTTTTAGAAACTCTGTCTCTTAAACAGTACTGTAGGTATATTGTATGTCATAAATGTCTGGATGTAACAGTGCTGTTTATCTGTATGTCGTGTATGTCATATTATGTTATGATGAATTGAAAATGCCGGACCCTGATGTAAACAAGGCGAAAGTCTTTCTCTGGTCTGCATCCCCTTAACCATTTGTGTGTATTGAGCCGTACTGTATTGTACCCATTCTGCAATCTGTTAATAAAATTTTCAGTCAATCAATCAATCGATCCAGAATTGTCCTACGCAAGCGAATACGAACTGGTCGTGTGATTTGCGAGGAGTTTTCGAACGCACCATAACGAACTGGCGTCATTACTTCTCCACAGGCGTCTCTCTGCGACCATGGCAACAACAACACAGGACTGCTGAGCCAAACAACAATAGCCTACGCATGAACGTTAACGTACAACTTCTTTTCATTTTGGTACGTAGCATTATTTCCATGCATTAATGTCTACAATTACATTAGTTCAGTTGTCTAGCGTTTTTTTCACTTTCACTTTGACACACTATTTGTATTGTCTGTCTGGTCTAGCTAACGTTAAGCTAGCTGGCTAACGCTAGTTGAATGAATGAATGAATGAAAACTTTATTTAACAGATTGCAGAATGGGTACAATACAGTACGGCTCAATACATACAATTGTTAAGGGGATGCAGACCTGAGAAAGACGTTTGTCTTGTTTCCATCAGGGTCCCCCATTTTCAATTCATATAGACATATATGACATACATGACATACAGATAGTCAGTACTGCTACATCTATACATTTATGACATACCAGATTTGCAAATACAGTACTGTTTGTGATACAGAAGGAGTCAAGAAAAGGGAGTATATACATTTGACGTAGAAACTGTACATTGGAGGAGGTTGGGTGGGGGGGGTTGGGTACATTGGGATATTGACAACCATACTGGGTAATTTACATTGGAGGTGGTTGGGGGGGGGGGGGGGTTAGGCGGGGGGGGGGGGGGGGGCGGGGGGCACACTGTATAAACAAGTAACACTGTACATTGAGGGGGGGGGGGGGGAGGAGACACTGTACAAACAAACACAATTGTACATTGAACTATTGACAAAACCATACTAGGTAAATGACTGTACATTGGAGGGGGTTGTGTTAGGACATTTACAGGGGCCAGTTTCGAGTTGCAGTCTCCCTTAGGTGTTTTTTGAGAGTGTTTTTGAAAGTGGGTAGTGATTCACATTCCTTTACAGCTTTGGGTAGGGCGTTCCACATTGATGTGGCATAATTGCGAAACGTGTTTAGTCCCTTGTTTGAGCCGAATCTGGGTTTAACATGATTTGTGGAGCTCCCTCTGGTGTTGTGATCGTGGTATTCACTGACCTTTGGGAAGTATTTTGTCATGTACATGGGTACCTTGGTCGTGTAGTGTATCTTGTAGACCAGGCCCATTGCAAGTTGCTGTACTCTGTCGTCTACTCTAAGCCATCCTAGGTTGTCAAAGTGGGCAGGGGTGAGGTGGGTTCTAAGAGTAAGGTCAAGCAGTAGTCTGACCAGTTTGTTTTGAGATGTTTGTAATTTTGTTTTTAGCGCCTTTGAGGTGCTTTGGTACCATGAGGTGCAAGCATAGTCGTAGTACCCTTGAATGAGTGCTCCTGCTAGAGTCTTCAGGGTATTCTTGTTTACCAGTGAGGAGATCCGGTACAAGAATCGAGTTCGTTGGTTGACTTTTTTTATTACATTGGATGCCATTTTGTCACAGGAAAGATTTGCCTCTAGGATGGAACCCAGGTTCCATATATCTCGCACGTGCTACAGCAACAGCTGTCTGTGCGATGGATGGATTTACTTCAGTAGCACTGGTGCGATAGGGATTCGGTTCATATAGATACTCTTATTTTGAAAATCCTGTAGCGGGTCTCATTTCTGCCCACGCGCAGCTCCAGCTAGGCTCCGAAAGCTAGCAACGTTCAGGTGCATATGATACTCTTATTTTGAAAAAACTCTTGTGACAACTCGACGAGTCGTATCCGCCCTATCCGTGCTTCTGCTAGAAGAGCAGCGCGTTGGTCGGTTGGTGCACGTTAACACAGCAGTGCGCCTACACGTCCCGAAATAAGTCCGTGGTGTTTTTTCTTTCTCGCAACGGGTCAAATGCATCTACATGCTTTGCACCGTCGCCATTCCTTTATGCGCACATCGCCCGAAATTAACGTTTATGTACCATTACAATCACTACAACGTTAGCAAGCTAACAAGCTAATCCTGAGCAGAGGGCGCAGAGCCAGCAGACACAGTGTGGAAAGGGAAATGGGGGGCACTCTCTCCCCTTCCCTGTGTGTGTGTGTGCGTGCGTGCGTTTGGAAAGACGATGAAGTCACTAGTCAGGACTCGGGACAGGAGTATATTATAGTAAACTGAGGATGGACAGATAATGATGATATTCAAATACAAGTTTCGAGAGGAGTGGAAGTTTGAAGACAGACTAGACTACAATATGATGCGGGGGTGGTGAGTTGAAACAGTGTGTGTGAATGAATGAATGAAAACTTTATTTAACAGATTGCAGAATGGGTACAATACAGTACGGCTCAATACACACAATTGTTAAGGGGATGCAGACCAGAGAAAGACGTTTGTCTTGTTTACATCAGGGTCCCCCATTGTGTGTGTGTGTGTGTCCCAACCGACCCCACTTCTATGTTTCAATAAATTATTTGCATTTAAAACTATTAACGCTGACTCATTCCTTCAGTCCACTCAAAATTATGCTAATATTCCTTATGTTGTTTATGATATTAATTTAAAATAGCATATGAGAGTATCATAGTAATAATAACACATGGCGATATACTAAATGACAGCCAAACATGGCACTGCAACTAAATAACACAAATACAATAGGCACATTTGTGACTGTTACAAATATAACACGTTTTATACTTGTGCTACAAGATTTTGGCCTGTGCTACAAAACTATCAACCTCTGTAGCACCAGTGCTATGTGCAAAAAAAGTTAACGTACAGCCCGTAGGTAATATCTTCTTTCCTTGTGACAATATTGTCACCCACTGTAACTGAGAAGCCGTCGGTCTTGCTGAGTTTGTTATTTGAACCGAAGAGAATGGACTCTGTTTTGCCCATGTGTAATGATAGTTTGTTATCAGCGAGCCATATGCAGATTTTGCCTAGTTCTGAGCTGAGGGTTTTTTCAACCTGTAACTTGTTCTTGTCAGAGACCAGCAGGGCTGAGTCGTCCGCAAACAGGAACAAGTTGCAGTCACAAGCTGACGACATGTCATTTGCATAAATTAGGAACAGTAGCGGACCTAGTATGCTTCCTTGTGGAACACCACAGCTTACTGTGAGGGGGGGGGATAGGGTACCGTTTACCTCCACCATCTGCTCTCTCCCCTCCAGGTAGGATTGCATCCAGCTCACTGATAGACTATCAAAACCAATTGCTTTTAGCTTGTCAATCAGAATGGTGTGATTGACAGTGTCGAAGGCCTTTTGTAGGTCCAGCATGACCATGCCGCAGTATTTGCCCATGTCCACCTCTTGTTTGATGTGGTCGTTTAAATAGAGAAGGCATGTGTCAGTGGAGTGGGATGTTCTGAACTCTTTAACTGTCCGAGATGTCTGTCTCCTGATCTGATACTAACCAGTTGTATGTATTGAATTTTATTGGACTAACGCGTTAGTTCCCATAATGTTTATGATCGGTCTCTTGGACAGTGGCATTACGATTTGCACTGGACTGCACCAGCCACCAGGGGCGTTTTTAGGGTTAGAAAACATTGGGGGCTTCAGGCCGGGTGCCTGTATCAGTTCCGCAACCGTTTCCATTTCCGGGGTAGGCCTGATTGGCCGAGACGGCCACGTGACGCGCGTGGCACGCCCCCGCGGCAGCAAGCGCGCTACTGCTGGAGTTCGCCTCGCCTTTCACATCGCTGCCGTTGGCGAAAGCAGGATGAGGCGAGAGCGTAGATTTCGCTGTGTATCATTTAATCATTTATCATTTAACATTTGAAAGGCATACATTGTTGTCATACAGAAGTACAGAATACTTTTATCCAAAATGCTTCTTACTGTTACACTGTGCTAGACAAATGAATGACTAATTCGGTCAGAAATAACGTAACTAATAACGTTAGTAAGCACTGCTTATATGCTTATTATGTCTGCGGGGTACAGTAAACGTTTCTCCCGGTACATTCTGAAGAGCACACCGCTGTATGTTGGAGAACCAGCGGTCTTGAATGAATGTATGAATGAAAACTTTATTTAACATATTGCAGAATGGGTACAATACAGTACGGCTCAATACATACAATTGTTAAGGGGATGCAGACCTGAGAAAGACGTTAGTCTTGTTTCCATCAGGGTCCCCCATTTTCAATTCATATAGACATTTATGACATACACAACATACATGACATTTAAGGCATAGGGACATATAGGTATTTAGTACTGATACATTTGTGACATAAACGGTATTCAAATATACAGTACTGTTACCCCTAGATCCTGACAGAGTATATACATATGATGGGGAGGGGACTGTACATTAGGAGGGGGTGGGTGGGTGGGAGAGAAATATACATACGGCGGGGAGGGGATATATACATGCGGTGGGGAGGAGACTGTCTATTAGGAGGTGGTGGGGGTTTTGGGTATTTATGGTGGCCAGTTTCGAATTGCAGCCTCCCGTAGGTGCTCTTTAAGAGCGGTTTTGAATGTTGGCAGGGATTCACATTCCTTTACAGCTTTGGGTAGGGCGTTCCACATTGTTGTGGCATAATTGCGAAACGTGTTTAGTCCCTTGTTTGAGCCGAATCTGGGTTTAACATGATTTGTTGAGCTTCCTCTGGTGTAGTGGTTGTGGTATTCACTGACCTTTGGGAAGTATTTTGACATGTACATGGGCACCCCGGTCGTATAGTGTATCTTGTAGACCAGGCCCATTGCAAGTTGCTGTACTCTGTCGTCTACTCTAAGCCATCCTAGGTTGTCAAAGTGGGCAGGGGTGAGGTGGGTTCTGGGGTTCAGGTCAAGTAGTAGTCTGACCAGTTTGTTTTGTGATGTTTGTAATTTTGTTTTAAGCGCCTTTGAGGTGCTTTGGTACCATGACGAGGTGCACGCATAGTCATAGTACCCTTGAATGAGTGCTCCTGCCAGAGTCTTAAGGGTATTCTTGTTTACCAGAGAGGTGATCCGGTACAAGAATCTAGTTCGTTGGTTGATTTTTTTTATTACATTGGATGCCATTTTGTCACAGGAAAGATTTGCCTCTAGGATGGAACCCAGGTAGGTAATTTCGTCTTTCCTTGTGACAATATTGTCACCCACTGTAACTGAGAAGCCGTCGGTCTTGCTGAGTTTGTTATTTGAACCGAAGAGAATGGACTCTGTTTTGCCCATGTGTAATGATAGTTTGTTATCAGCGAGCCATATGCAGATTTTGCCTAGTTCCGAGCTGAGGGTTTTTTCAACCTGCAACTTGTTCTTGTCAGAGACCAGCAGGGCTGAGTCGTCCGCAAACAGGAACAAGTTGCAGTCACAGGCTGACGACATGTCATTTGCATAAATTAGGAAGAGTAGCGGTCCTAGTATGCTTCCTTGTGGAACACCACAGCTCACTGTGAGGGGGGGGGATAAAGTACCGTTTACCTCTACCATCTGTTCTCTCCCCTCCAGGTAGGATTGCATCCAGCTCACTGATAAGCTATCAAAACCAATTGCTTTTAGCTTGTCCATTAGAATGGAGTGATTGACAGTGTCGAAGGCCTTTTGTAGGTCCAGCATGACCATGCCGCAGTATTTGCCCGCGTCCACCTCTTGTTTGATGTGGTCGTTCAAATAGAGGAGGCATGTGTCAGTAGAGTGGGACGTTCTGAAGCCAGATTGGAATTCGTAGATTAGATTTTTTTCCGCCAGGTACTTTTCAACCTGTTCGTAGACTATTTTCTCCATGACTTTCGAGATGGAGGTAAGAATTGAAACAGGGCGGTAGTTGCCTGGGTCTAATTTGCTGCCCTTTTTGTGCAGAGGGGTCACTCTCGCAATTTTAAAGTCCTTGGGGACGTGCCCCTGTTTTATAGAGAGGTTTATTATGTGTGTGATGACTGGGGTGATGGCGGCTGCTGCGTCTCTGAGGAATTTGGAGGGGATGTTGTCATGGCCAGTGGCCTTGTTAGGTTGGAGGGCGCTCAATTTTTTGAGTACCTCATCGGTTGTTACCATTTCAAGTTTGAAGTCGTCTTTGTGGACCCCTAGGTTTTTGTAGTATGCTACTATGTGTTCTACCCCATAATGCCCTGAGTGGGAGGGTAGTTTGTTTACCAGTGTTGTGGCTATGTTTGTGAAGAAGATGTTTAAGTAATTGGCTACATCCAGCTTGTCTGTGATGAGCGTGTTGTCCGTCTTTATGTTTATGTTTGAGAATCTGGTTTTAAGTTTTTTACTGCAGCCTAGTTGATTATTGAGTAATTTCCAAAGTTCTCAGGGTTTGTTTTTGTTTTCCTCAGTTTTGTCGTTGATGAAATTTCTTTTTGCGGTTCTGATCATGGTGTTTACGTCATTTCTTAGTCTGTTTCTTTGAATTTTTTGTTCAACCACGTGGGCTTGGAGTTCACTGTTTGAGCTTTTGGAAAGCTTTGTCTGACTTTTATGAAGTTCAGAGCATTTTTTGTCTCTGGTTTTCATAGCGGCCAGTATTTCAGTGTGCATCCATGGCTCAGCGCGATTTTTAACCCTGGTGGTTCTTATGGGTGCCATGTTGTTGAGTATTGCTGTGAATTTGGTTTTGAATCCAAGCCATGTTTCTTCAACCTGTGTACCACTGAGTTCATCTGACCAGTCCAAGCTCCCCGCTCTTCCTCACTCGAACTCAAAGACCGCTGTTTCTCCAACATACAGCGGTGTGCTCTTCAGAATGTACCGGGAGAAACGTTTACTGTACCCCGCAGACATAATAAGCATATAAGCAGTGCTTACTAACGTTATTAGTTATGTTATTTCTGACCGAATTAGTCATTCATTTGTCTAGCACAGTCTCTAACAGTGTAACAGTAAGAAGCATTTTGGATAAAAGTATTCTGTACTTCTGTCTTTGCTCTCACTCGAGTGAGGAGGAGCGGAAGACCGCTGGTTCTCCAACATACAGCGGTGTGTGCTCTTCAGAATGTACCGGGAGAAACGTTTACTGTACCCCGCAGATATAATAAGCATATAAGCAGTGCTTACTAACGTTATTAGTTACGTTATTTCTGACCGAATTAGTCATTCATTTGTCTAGCACAGTGTAACAGTAAGAAGCATTTTGGATAAAAGTATTCTGTACTTCTGTATGACAACAATGTATGCCTTTCAAATGTTAAATGATAAATGATTAAATGATACACAGCGAAATCTACGCTCTCGCCTCATCCTGCTTTCGCCAACGGCAGCGATGTGAAAGGCGAGGCGAACTCCAGCAGTAGCGCGCTTGTTGCCGCGGGGGCGTGCCACGCGCGTCACGTGGCCGTCTCGGCCAATCAGGCCTACCCCGGAAATGGAAACGGTTGCGGAACTGATACAGGCAGCCCGGGTGGGGTGGAGGGGGCTCCCCCCCCCCCCCTTTTTTTTTTTTTTTTTTTTTTTAAACACAGAAATACGCAATTTTCTAGTAATTAGAGATGAATACTGAAGAACTAGAATCATTAGAGGTTCTCAAAGTGAGGTCCATGTCCATGAGAGGGATCTGGAAAGTCCCCATAGAAAATTCAAAGTTAACAGGACCAAATCATCAGTTTCTTATCTATTTATTTAACCTTTATTTAGCCAGATAAAACATTGATCTGGTCCAAGAGGCCCCAACAGGAGTACAAATATACATATATACATATATACATATACTGTACATACATACACACATATACACCAATAACAAAATAAAAACAGTTAAGAATCATACACATAAGCAAATAAACAAACAAACATATGCACAGCCTATGTACAAAAGAAATAAACAGTTCATCTCTAGTCTTTACAGTTTTCTTCAATTGCATAAACACGCAAATCAAAAGTATTACACAATTATCAAAACCTTACACTCAAGGAGCAAAACATAGGCCCAGATTTGCACCCCTATAAGCACAATGTCAGCCTCACACTTTTTGCAAAACAATACAACATATTTTCATCAGTCTACAGCATTGGTCTTGTGTAGTGTTTGGTGAATTTATTGTATATTTGCACATTCTCTGCGTACTTCACTTACAGTACTCTAATCACTGAGAAGTAGAATTGCTAAATGTGTTTTAGGTTAAGCACAGCAGTGTGTGTAACTGGTTCAAACAGAATTAAGTCATATGAAACGTGTGTTTCATATGGTAACAAAATGTAGTTTTTATACATTAGTGTATGGTTTTGACAAGTGTTTAATTTAGCAAAGGATCTGAGGTGTTCTGATAATTGTGTGTGGTTGTGCTAATTGTGTGTTTTGAAACACGGGCCCCGTTTTCAAAATCATGCTTAAGCAATCGGAAAAAAAACTGTATTGTGTGTTTCATTATATACATATGTAATGGCCTTTGGATTGAGGAACATACTACCAGCCAAAGGAGGAAGCAGAAAAGGATGGACGAGTATGTAGTTGAGTCATCTTGTGGCACAAGCTCAGACCTCAGCTCAGGAGATCAGCTGAGACAGAGACTGTTCTATCCAGTCGTCGACAGAATGCTGCAAGAGCTTGAGAGCAGGTTCTCATGAGTTGGATAACAACTTATGAGAGGCATACAGGCATGTTATCCAGCCTCAGACCATTTTCTCTCAGTGGAATTGCTGCAACCCCTCGCCACACATTACAATATCCAACTATTGCCAGAGGAGATCACAGTTGCAAAGTGTTTCCTGGTCAGGACAGGCAGAGATGCAGTCCCTACTATCCTACTAAGTGTCTTTTCCCTCCTGGATGATAATAATAATGCATTTGATTTATAAGACGCCTTTCAGGACACTAAAAAAAAAGTCCACAAATCGGTGAATGAAAAAATTATAGGATCAAATGAAACTACTTACTAAAAATGGATGTTTAAAAGTACTAAAAACCAACAAAAATACCAAACACTAACAAACATTCAGCACAGACAATGGGGATGCTGACATCTTAAAAAAAAAAATGTAAACTATTTTTATTTTTTATTTTTTTAGGTTCGGGGCTAGGAGAAAAACATCCGGGGCTAAAGCCCCGGAAGCCCAGGGCTAACGACGCCACTGGACTGCACACAGTCATTCAATTCATTATGAATTGAAAATGGGGGACCCTGATGTAAACAAGACGAAAGTCTTTCTCTGGTCTATATTGAGCCGTACTGTATTGTACCCATTCTGCAATATGTTAAATAAAGTTTTCATTCATTCATTCATTCATGTCTATCAAGGTGGGAAATCGATAGTTATTCCATAATGATTGCTGGCAAAGCGTCTCGCTTCGCTTATTGGACTGTTCCTCGCGCCAACTGGCTCACACAGAACGCATTTCACTCAACGCACCTATCACTGACCAGGGCACACGCCCACTTGCACAAGGGTTTGTCCTGCACTCTCCCTTCCTAGCCTCTTTCATGCAACAACGACACATAATAGTCGCAGGTTTTAAGGGCGGATTGATTGATTGAACATTTTATTAACAGATTGCAGAATAGGTACAATACAGTACGGCTCAATACACACAATTGTTAACCCTTTCACTGCCGCACTACAGAAGGTTTAACCCTTTACTATCACACTACCGACGGTCACCTTCTGTAGTGTGGCAGTGAAAGGGTTAAGGGGATGCAGACCAGAGAAAGACTTTCGTCTTGTTTACATCAGGATCCCCCATTTGTGGTCCGGGTCGTATCTATGGTCCGGATGACCTTTGCACACGGATTTGCCAGCACAACACAAACACATGCATAATAATAATAATAATGCAGGACCTCTTTAGAGAGAGGTCTTTATTCGGCATGCAACGACACAACGACATGCAATGGGTGGCACACACACACAGAGGAATACACACACACACACATGCAATTGTCTCTCAGGGTCGCCGATGCGATTGAGCTCTGCTCTTAACCCATCACGTCGTCCTTCCCCCCAAGGGCTGCCGGGAGCAGACAGGGCGTCGGCGAGGGCCGCGCCCGGGGACCAATCCAAGTGCTCCTGCCAGTCTTCGTCAGGGACGCGACAGCGTCAGCAATCTGTTGTGCATGTTTTTCCATTGGGTTTCTCTTATCGGGGGGGGGGGGGGGCACTCAGTCCGGCACTCAGGTACTGGTCTCGCTCTCCCCGCAACTGATCCATCAGGTGGATTGGAGGAAACGCATTGAGAAGCCCGTCCGGCCATGGAGACAGAGAAAGCGTCCACTCCCAGAGTAGAGTTGTCCTTTTGTCTGATGGAAAATCACAGGGGGAAAGGATCGTTGTGGTGCTGGAATCTTGTCCATGATTGAGAACGGCAAGTTGACGGATCTTTCTAGTTTGTAACTTGAAGGTGCATAATATGAGCCGTCCTTACAGTGTAAATGAGCGGAAGGGAGAGTGCAGGGTAAACGCCTGCTTTGCTTATATGCTGCAGGTCGGCGTGTGCCCTGTCAGTGATATGCTGGTGGTGCATTGAGGAAACAAATATTTCGGTGTGCGCCAGCTGGTCCAATAGACCAGCATGAAATATAACAATCTGTTTTGACGGTGCTTGGTCTGTAACCAGTAGGGTTGGCTACCGTTCACATTTGAACCGATACCGGTACCTGTACCAGTTCCTGGAATTCAGTATCGGTATCTAACGATCTTTCTCAGTACTTGCAAGGTGCCAACCTGCTCATCGGGAGCATATAGGGGTTAAGTGTCTTGCTCAAGGACACTTAGACACGCTGCCCGGGAGAAGCGGGAATCGAACCGGGAACCTCCGGTTTACCAGACGACTGCTCTACCTCCTGAGCCACTGTCGTTCTATTGTATTCTAAGGTACCTTTTTTTCTCTCTCACCAGACATCATCCAGTATGAATTTGGCAGAGATATATGACAACGCCAAGAAGGGCCGTGAGTATGCTTTACTGGGGAACTATGACTCATCCATGGTGTACTACCAGGGGGTCATTCAGCAGGTACACAACCACTGCCAATCACTCAGAGACCCCGCCCTCAAAGTCAAATGGCAACAGGTGAGACCACTTTACACCACCCCAAAAAACAGCCTATACTATTGAATGCACTATGCATTACATCTTTTTTCTCTGCAGACAGCTACATGCTAAATGTCTCTGAGAGCCTATAACCAATCCTTTATTATCTGTTAGAAACATTCTGTGGCATCCCATCTTAGTAGGATAAGATGTTAAAGTTAAGTTAAAACATAACTAAATCTACGGCAAGTGATGAGAGACCCCTATGTCTGTGTCCAGGTGAGGCAGGAGCTGACGGAGGAGTACGAGCAGGTGAAAGACATCGTGGGAACCCTCGAGAGCTTTAAATCGGACAAGCCTGTGGACTTTCCTGCTTTCCAACCGGAGGAGAGGTCCCAGGACCCAGCCGTGTGGCCCCCACCCATCCCTGCAGAGCACAGGTGTGTTCGTCGTGCGTGTGTGCCAGCTTTAACACGTGGAGGTTTAGCTCTGTGCACGAGTCTTGTTAAAATGTTTATTATATACAATATGCTTTGAAAAACTATTGGGGGAAAATGTAACCCTAGATGTAGACAGTATTACGCCAGACAAAGGGCTTAGAGGTGTCGTGATTTTAATAAAATAAAAAGATTACAAAGAATAATAGATTCAAAATGAATGAACATTTTAGATTTATTATTATATCTCGACAGTAATCGATTGTACAAAAATAAATAAATAAGATGATTGACACCAAAATGAGAACCTGTCGTAAGGTAAGGGGCAGGAGCTAAAACAACAACATCCAATCAAAGGAAAGACCAAGTCAAAGGATTGGAACGAGCCAGCTGTCTATCAAACCCTCTAGCTTTGTTATGCTCATAACTGTTGTATGCGTACAAGGCCTGCTACTAACACATACCTAGCTACCTAGCGGGCGTAGCTTTGGAGGCATCCTGATGTGTTCTGATTGGGAAGGGCATTTTCAAATGGTTTAAGGATTGGAAAATATTTCCAAGTTCTGCCCAAAATCAACGGTCGCCTATAGGGAGTTGTAGTCTGAAATACCGTTTAGGGATTTATCATTGGGAAAATGGATTATCGGCTATTGTAATAATTATGCCTCATGAACATTGGCAAGCTTTCCATTTTTGCACAAAATGAGTTCCCTTCTATCACTAATATTATTGTTTAAGCATTTTTGGTTGAAATAAAATTGTACGTAATTACTTTACAATTAATTGCGAATATTTTCATGTTGAGCTATAGATTGTGGATGAATATGCACAGAAAGGTACACCATGCAAATGGTCATGCTTTATTTGTTTTAAACGAGACGATTTAGAAATGGGCAATGGGGAAATACATTGCGATTTCAAGCGAGGTGGACCGGCCAGAAACAACAATGACATAACCACTACACCTCCCTATTGCTCCATTATTTAAGTTCCCAATCTTCTGAGAAATACCCTAACTTACTTACTTAGTCCTCTTCTTCCCGATTGGGAAATAACGCGAAATACCCTAAAGCCCACAGGATTATTAAGGACTATTATTATTATTACAGACTGACTAATGGGCCAATCAGAGTAACCTGAGTAGATTATGCAATCTCTTCAGGGAAGCAGACTGCATATCTGAAATGGTTTGATTCTGTTGATATCCATGAGGATAGGAATATGAATTTGACATCAACATACCTTCTGAAAGAAAATGCAATGAGAAAAATACGATTTTCTTGTGATTTGAATCTAAATAATCGTTAGTAGCAGCTGATGGAAGGAGAATGGACACTCCCCTACATCACCTACGGTTGATCCCACTCTCGTTTCAGTCTCGAATAATAATAACCAAAGCAAGTCTGTGGAACAAGACAGCTCTGTGAGAAAGCACCTTGAATATGAAGGGGTCATAGGTTTTATTGTGTTTTACAGTACATTGTGACTATCCATGTTGCGTTTGTGTTCAGTGAAGTGTATTTCCATGCTGGACAGAGAAGTGGCAGAGCAGGTTCCCAGTTAATTACATTCTCTGGCACAGATGGGAAAGGAAGTAGCAAGTGATTACCACGTAGCAAGCAGTTCCCCTTTGCAGATTAGATGTGTATCCGTCTGTAGGTCTGTTCTGCCTAATATCAATGTGTGTGGTTGTATTTGTGCAGGAACCCTACTTCATTATGGTTGTATTTGTGTAGGAACTCTATTTAATTTCAGTGTGGTTGTATTTGTGTAGGAACTCTATTTCAGTGTGGTTGTATTTGTGTAGGAACCCTATTTCAGTGTGTTTGTATTTGTGTAGGATGGTTGTATTTGTGTAGGAACTCTATTTCAGTGTGGTTTTCTTTGTGTAGGAACCCTATTTAAGTGTGGTTGTATTTGTGTAGGAAGGAACCCTATTTCAGTGTGGTTGTATTTGTGTAGGACCCCTATTTCAGTGTGTTTGTATTTGTGTAGGAACTTTAATTCAGTGTGGTTCTATTTGTGTAGGAACCCTACTTCATTGTGGTTTTCTTTGTGTAGGAACCCTATTTCAGTGAAGCGTCCCAGCAATGTGAAGCAACAGAAGAAGGATTCTCCTGCACTGCAGCACAGAGGGGCGGGGCCAGGGGGGCGGGGCCAATCCAACCCAAAAACAGAGCGGCCAGTATCCAGAGATGGCCGGGGCATCAAGGCCAAAGATGACAAGGTCTGGTGGGAGGATGGATGGATACATACATACATACATACATACATACATACATACATACATACATACATACATACATACTGTAGATGGATGCATACATACATACATGCATACATACATACTGTAGATAGATATATAGATAGATGGATAGATACATACATTTCATTTCAAACCTTTATTTATACTCGTGAAAGCACTGAGGTTTCCCTCATTTACAGTGATGACGAGTTAACAAAGGACACAAATATCATAACAGTTATTAATTACTGTTATCTAATACTGTAGATATATATATATAGATAGATGGATAGATACATACATGCATGCATAATTACATACATTCAGATTCAGATTCAGATTACTTTATTCGCCATTTCATACATGTACAAAAAGGAACGTGTTTTGGCATTACAGTGCATACTTCTTTTCACAATTAAGAACAATACATACATACATACATACATACATACATACATACATACATACATACATACATACATACATACATACATACATACATACATACATACATACATACATACATACATACATACATACATACATACATGCATACATACATACATACTGTAGATAGATATATAGATAGATGGATAGATACATACATGCATACATACATACATACATACATACATACATACATACATACATACATACATACATACATACATACATACATACATGCATGCATGCATGCATACATACATACATACATACATACATACATACATACATGCATACATACATACATACTGTAGATAGATATATAGATAGATGGATAGATACATACATACATGCATACATACATACATACATACATACATACATACATACATACATACATACATACATACATACATACATACATACATACATACATACATACATACTGTAGATAGATATATAGATAGATGGATAGATACATACATACATGCATAATTACATACATACATACATACATACCGTACATACTGTAGATAGACAGACAGACAGACAGACAGACAGACGGACAGATGGATAGATGGATACATTCATATTTCAATCTATGGAGGAGAGCACATCAGCAGTCTGTTTCTGCTAGTCTAAAGCACAACATGGATGTCATTAATATATTGACGTGGAACATCCCCAGGGAAAGAAGGTGTGTGGAGACGGAGAGGGAGAACTGAAGAGGTTTGATGGCTCTGGTTATGACAGCGACCTGGTGGACTCACTGGAGAGAGACATTGTGTCCCGCAACCCCAATGTACACTGGTATGGTAACACACACACACCACACACAACCAGCAAAGTCATCCCTACAATACACATACTCACACCAGGGATGTTACCACTGCAATATACACGCACACACACACACACACACACAGGACACGGTGTGTGTGTATATTGCATCCCTGTGTGTGTGTGTGTGTGTGTGTGTGTGTGTGTGTGTGTGTGTGTGTGTGTGTGTGTGTGTGTGTGTGTGTGTGTGTGTGTGTGTGTGTGTGTGTGTGTGTGTGTGTGTGTGTGTGTGTGTGTGTGTGTGTGTGTGTGTGTGTGTGTGTGTGTGTGTGTGTGTGTGTGTGTGTGTGTGTGTGTGTGTTGTAGGGATCATGATGTTGCTGATGTGTGTACCGTACTAGGTATGTATTGCAGGGATGACATTGCTCTAATGTAGTACAGAAATGGCATGACATTGCTGAGCTGTGTGTGTGCATTGCAGGAATGACATTGCTGATCTGGAGGATGCTAAGAAGCTGTTGAGGGAAGCGGTGGTGTTGCCCATGTGGATGCCTGACTTCTTCAAGGGCATCCGTCGCCCCTGGAAGGTACACACACACACACACACACACACACACACACACACACGCACACACACACAATATACCTGTGCTTGCTCATGCATAAAGTCTAAACACTCTTGCATACATAAAGCATTCGTGCATGAACTGGAAGGTGCTGAGTCAGAGGCTGAGACAGAGACAAAGGGTGAATGGTAAGTGGCTGTGTGTCTTCTGGGGGAGTGTGTGTGCGTGTGTGTGTGTGTGTGTGCGTGCATGCTTGTGTTTGCTATAATCAAACAGCCTGCTCAGTAAGGACGTGCAAAGTTCCACATTCCTGTGGTAGATCATTCTGTAGTTCCTCTTGTCAACTTTTTATTACTTTGTTTGTTTGTTTGTTAGTGTGTGGTTAGGAGACTAATAATTGGTATGCATTTGTAATTGTGAAAAAATGGGAATACCGTAGCTGTTTTGAGAATTATGATTATGAAGCTCTGGATAGCATCAGATATGTATGAAGCTCTGGATAGCACCAGATATGTATGAAGCTCTGGATATAACCAGATATGTATGAAGCTCTGGATATAACCAGATATGTATGAAGCTCTGGATATAACCAGATATGTATGAAGCTCTGGATAGCACCAGATATGTATGAAGCTCTGGATATAACCAGATATGTATGAAGCTCTGGATAGCACCAGATATGTATGAAGCTCTGGATATAACCAGATATGTATGAAGCTCTGGATTTAACCAGATATGTATGAAGCTCTGGATAGCATCAGATATGTTTGCATTAGGGCTGTCAAAGTTAATGCTTTAACTTTGGAAATTAATTTAAATTATTTAAAGCATTAAAATAAATTAATCTAGATTAATCTATGGAGTGAAAAATCTTCAACGTTCTGAACTTTCAGCAGTATATTTGCTTGTTATTTTTTTGCATCGACTCATGCACCTTTTTGAAAATCATCTGACATGAAGATGGAACACATTTTTGTTGTTAATATGATTTATATTACTGGTAGTTCATACAAGACATTATCTTCCTCTAAGTCAATCTGCACTTTAACATAGGCCTGGGTTGTTTTTATTTCTGTTAGCGCCGCGGATATAAGAAAGAGGTCTAGCTGAGTCAATGTTGATGGTTTTGTTGAACAACAAGTCTATCAATTGAGATCGCAATTTATTTCAGATTAATCGTGCAGTGTATGTAGGAACGTTCCCACCAACATATTGGCATTCGTCATCTATTTCTTAACTCAATGTGTCCTTTGGTACGATCAAAATTCAAATCTGTTTGGGGAAATGCTTGAAGGCATTATACTGACATGGCTTCTATTTAGAATGCTTTGTACTTATATGCTAATTCAATTGCAGTAGCACCAAACCTTAAATTAACAACATGGCCGGCCCTCCAGACACAGGGATGTGTAACATTGTGCTCCCTGTGTCTCTCTCCCACAGGGATGTGTAACATTGTGCTCCCTGTGTCTCTCTCCCACAGGGATATGTAACATTGTGCTCCCTGTGTCTCTCTCTCCCACAGGGATGTGTAACATTGTGCTCCCTGTGTCTCTCTCTCCCACAGGGATGTGTAACATTGTGCTCCCTGTGTCTCTCTCTCCCACAGGGATGTGTAACATTGTGCTCCCTGTGTCTCTCTCTCCCACAGGGATGTGTAACATTGTGCTCCCTGTCTCTCTCTCCCACAGGGATATGTAACATTGTTCTCCCTGTGTCTCTCTCCCACAGGGATATGTAACATTGTGCTCCCTGTCTCTCTCTCCCACAGGGATGTGTAACATTGTGCTCCCTGTGTCTCTCTCCCACAGGGATGTGTAACATTGTGCTCCCTGTCTCTCTCTCCCACAGGGATGTGTAACATTGTGCTCCCTGTCTCTCTCTCCCACAGGGATGTGTAACATTGTGCTCCCTGTGTCTCTCTCCCACAGGGATATGTAACATTGTGCTCCCTGTGTCTCTCTCTCCCACAGGGATATGTAACATTGTGCTCCCTGTGTCTCTCTCTCCCACAGGGATATGTAACATTGTGCTCCCTGTGTCTCTCTCCCACAGGGATGTGTAACATTGTGCTCCCTGTGTCTCTCTCTCCCACAGGGATGTGTAACATTGTGCTCCCTGTGTCTCTCTCTCCCACAGGGATGTGTAACATTGTGCTCCCTGTGTCTCTCTCTCCCACAGGGATATGTAACATTGTGCTCCCTGTGTCTCTCTCCCACAGGGATGTGTAACATTGTGCTCCCTGTGTCTCTCTCCCACAGGGATGTGTAACATTGTGCTCCCTGTGTCTCTCTCTCCCACAGGGTGTGTTGATGGTCGGCCCACCAGGCACAGGGAAGACCATGCTGGCTAAGGCTGTGGCCACAGAGTGTGGGACCACTTTCTTCAACGTGTCCTCCTCCACCCTCACCTCCAAGTACAGGGGCGAGTCTGAAAAACTTGTCCGTCTGCTGTTCGAGATGGTAAGAGTGTGTGAGGGGGGGGGGGAATCAGGGTTGATTTTATTTGTCATTAGTAGGGCTGCACGATTCTTGCTAAAATGTGAATCACGATTTTTCTCTCTAAGAATTGAGATCACGATTCTCTCACATGATTCTTATTTTTTCAATAAAATCATTTATTGAGGGGAGCTCCAGTAGCTCACCGCATATCTCGGCGCTATTTCTGCGTCGGGGAAAACCGTGCTGCGTCACGGATCTGGTGGACTCCGAGTTCGATTCCCGGACCCGCCGTCATTTGCCAGAATGTCTTCCCCTGCTCTATATCCCGTTTCACCCTGTATCTGTCGGTCATGCTTGACCAGAAAAGCGATAAACGCTGAAAAATAAAGTTAAAAAAAGAAGAAAAAAAAAAAATCATTTATTGCACTCTTTTTTTTAAACGGACAACATAATATATCAAAGTGCTTGACTTAAACTTAAACATACCATATATGAAAGTGCTTGACTTAAACTTAAGTCTCTTGTAACATACAAAATAACTCAAGTCAGAATCGTCATCATTTAAAAAAGTTAAGTAAAAGTAAAAGAAATAAAAATAAAAAATTTGTAAAAGAAAATCTAAATAAATCGTCATAATTTAGAAATGAGATCGCATAGGTCTATGAATCGAGATCGCAATTTATTTCAGAATAATCGTGCAGCCCTAGTCATTAGTGCGTTTGTTAGACTGCTGATAACGCTAGCGAAGTTAGCACACGCACAAACACACACACACACACAGTGGGCCAGCCAGTGCCTTTGGTGGTGTGTGCTATTGCACAGATGTGTGTCCTGTTCCCGTTTGCACACGCACATACACACATGCACACAGTAAGCCATCACTGGGAATGCTCAGAGGCATAGTGAGGGAAGGGGGGGCTGAGAATCTCTGTGTCCATCTGTGTGTGTGTGTGTGTGTGTGTGTGTGTGTGTGTGTGTGTGTGTGTGTGTGTGTGTGTGTGTGTGTGTGTGTGTGTGTGTGTGTGTGTGTGTGTGTGTGTGTGTGTGTGTGTGTGTGTGTGTGTGTGTCTCGCTCTCCCCCCCTCTCTCTACATCTCTCTCCTGAACCTATTTCATTCAAAAGGAAGATATTGATGGACAGTAGCTATAGTATAAATTATAGCTCAGTGGCTGTAACAGGATAATTGTATTAACTATTAATGAACTATTATTGTTATTATCATGATTTAATTATTAAATGATTATGAATTAAATAATTGTATAAAGAATTGTCCATGTTCTGTCATCTAATAATATATTACATGACCTTTCCTATCTGTATCAAAGTCAAAATGTTGGTATTGTGACAACACTACAACATACAAAAGCAGCTTGACAACCGATATCCTTTGCGTCTAGTAGGCATGGGCCAATGTGTGATTTTGGTGGTATGTGCCTATTTGCACAGATGTTTGTCCCTTAGTATGCACACGCACAGTATAATAATGCATGTAATAAATAGTTCGTTAATAAACTCTGTTACTTGAACAATTTTCACTGTTTCTTTGTGTGCTCCTAATTTTCTTTGTGTGCTCCTAATTTTTTTTAATTTAGGAGCACATGTGCTCATTGGGAAAAAGGTTAGTGTAGAGCCCTGGATAACATTACATCCTCAGCCTGTTTGAAAATACTAGAATCCAACATAGTCTGGTGAAAACGCACCTTATGTTATGGATGGATCGTCACCGTTTGTCCTCTTCATAATAATCTCCAATAGGCAGCCTTGTCCGTACCGGCATCACTATCCTCTCTCGCCCATGCCACTAGTTTAGGCCCTTATATCTTGTTTACAAAAAATGTATGTGTCAAATCAACAATGAAGATTTGTAACCAATCTAGACCCCACTTTGGCTTTCGGACAACTTTTTTTGCTGCTCTAGTGGCCTCAAATCCGGCTTTCCCCCCATCTATGATTGATGGCGCTTTCTCAACATGGACTAGTCTCGGTATTCGAATATTTAAGGATCTCTATATCGATAATACCTTTGCTATGTTCGAACAACTATCAGTTAAGTCGGTCTCCCCAGAAGTAACTTCTTTAGGTTTTTACAGATCCAGAGTTATGTCCGTAGTTTAGATACCCAGTTCCCCACCCTTCCTGGTGAAACACAACTCGACATTTTTCTTACCCCTCTTCCCACTCTAAAGGGCTCCCTGTTGGTAATTTATAGGCAGCTATGCTCTACAGTCCACCTCCTTAAATATTATTAAGGCCTGGGTGGCGCAGCGGTCTAAGCGCTCGTCACCAACGCGCGAGACACCGGTATCGAATCCGGCTGTCGGCGTTGCCTCCGGCTTGGGCCGGCCGTCATACTGACTCAATTGGCAGAGTCAGCGGGAGGGGAGTCGATGGGTGGTCATCTTACGATGGGTGGTAAATAATATTATTAAGTCCTCATGGGAGGAGGAATTGGGGGATGAGATATCTGACGACATGTGGGAAAAGGCACTCAAAAAGGTTCACACCTCTTCCATCTGTGCTCGGCATGGTCTCATCCAATGCAAAATCATCCACCGAGCTCACTGGACTCCAATGACATTATAACTGTTCACGATGTAATCGGTCCCCAGCAAACCACGTGCACATGTTTTGGAGTCGTCTATCCCTAGTGGATTTTTGGGAAAATATCTTTGATACACTCTGAAATATGCAGTACCCAGGTTGAACCAGACCCTTTGACTGCGTTATTTGGTGTTTCCTCGCCCTTATTACAACTGACAAAGCCTAATAAAGAGGTTTTGGCTTTTGTTACTTTGTTAGCAAGACGGTTAATCCTACTTCAGTGGAAATCCTCCATACCATCTTCTCATGCCCTTTGGATTAAATCTATTCTTAACTGTATCAAACTAGAAAAAGTCCAACCAGACCAGGCTGCAGAAACAAATTAGTGGGGGGGCATAAAATGTTCTCGGGGGGGGCACAATGGTTTTTCAACACAGGTTCCCTTTTATACGTTTCAGCTGGGACAACGGCGCTGTGGCTTGCTTGGCGCTGCCCACGGTGCTGAACTAAACAGCAGAGAGGCAATTGAAAAATCTAATTTCTCTATCTTAAGAACATCCACTTATACAAAAACAGACTGAACTGATATATATAACAGACCTGCTGGGGCAGTGGACTGAGAGCAGGGGACACAAACAGGCTGGATAAGATGGTCAGGAAGGCCAGTAGCGTGGTTGGGGTGGAGCTGGACTCTAGCGAGGGTGGCGGAGAGGAGGAACCTTGCTAAGCTCCAGGCCATCAGGGAAAACCCCTCCCACCCACTATACACAGACTTGGCGGACAGGAGGAGCATGTTCAGTGCTAGGCTCACACTACCTAAATGCAGCACTGAACGGCACAGGAAGTCCTTCATTCCAACAGCCATCAGACTATACACTGCATCACTGTGCCTCACTGCATCACTGAGCACAGAGTGACAGGTACCATCTTCCTGGAGTCTTACTTTTTAAACAGCACTGTGCAATATTACACCTACTGTAGACTTCAGTATATGTTTACTGTATTTATTTACTGTATCTTTTATTCTATTTTTATTCTATTTAATTTTATTCTATTCTTAGGCCATTTGTTTTGTTATTCTTATTCGTGACTTGTTCGGTCTAAATGTTTAATGTTGAGTGATTTGCAGTGTCAAATTTCCCTCAGGATAATACATTTCTATTCTATTCTATTCTATATCTTTGAAAAGTCTCCATTTATTCAACACTTCTGAATTCACTGACAAACTGAACTGAACTGACAAAAATAAGGTGCATAAAAAAGCAAACAAAATTCCTCCACAGGCTACTCACCATCATTAGTAGAGCGGCAAGCAGTGTTTGGGGACAGAGTGAAATCTTCTTAAAACACTGCCCCTCCACTCATTCCTGAACTTTTTTAAGTCCTTCTCAAATGCCAACTGAATTAAATTGGCCTTGCGTCGATGAAGTATACTAAGGCGATGTTCTGTAAAGACGTTCTTGAGGGTAGAAAACGAATTCTCACAGAGTGCCGTGCTAGCTTCAGTAATGTTGTTGTTGACATCAGTGCCCACTAGGGCTGTCCCCGACTAAGGATTTGGATAGTCGACTTTGATTGACAAAAAAAAAATAAAAATCTTTTTTACCAGGGTGGGCACAGCTGACTCAGTGGGCAGGCCCGGCCCCCTAATGCCCACCCATGGCGCCGGGTCTGAGTCCAACACACACTCCGAGGGTCTACAGACAAGTTTTACTTTATGTGGGCTCCCTTCTTTTCCTATGTTGAGAGGATCCACCTCCCCGTAGTCCCAGACTGATATTTACCCACACAATATCCGTGGCACACTCTTCACTCCTCCCTCCCCTTTAAACTTTCTCCCTTGATGCACCTGTCAATGCAATAGATTTGGTATGAGCACGACATCTCAAACCAATACCAGAGTTGGTTGACCTATGAATCACTGTACTCACTTTTTAAAATGTATTTCCTTATTTTTTATGTCTTATTTTTCTTAATTTTTTTTAAATATCTTTTTATTTTATTAATATTATTATAATTTCTCTGAAACTGTTTGTCTGTCTGTCACTTTGTTTTGATGTCTGTTGTCCTTTGTATTCTGTTCTGTGTTCCTAATGGATAACTTTCAAGCACATATAATTAGTAAATGTTGGTTTGCACTGAAAACTCAATAAACATATATATATATATATATATATATATATATATATATTAAAAAAAAAAAAAAAAAAGGATAATAATCTCCAATAGTTCGCGATCGCCATTGCCGAACGTTAGTTGGCTCTGGTGCTCTCTACTCTCGTGGCGGCGACTACTGCGGAGCGGTGAACAGATAACGTTACATCCTGAGCCTGTTTGAAAATACTAGAATCCAACATAGTCTGGTGAAAACACACTTTATGTTATGGATGGATCGTCACCGTTTGTCCTCTTCATCATAATCTACAACAGTTTGCTCTACGCGATCGCCATTGCCGAACATTAGTTGGCTCGTCTGGAGTGCTCTCAACTCTGGTGGCGGCGACTACTGCGGAGCGGTGAACAGATAACGTTACATCCTTGGCCGGTTTGACTATAGTATTTTTATGATTTACCAGAAGTGCTGAGTCAAACGTAGTCTGGTGAAAATGCACCTTATCATCCATAAGTGTGATCGTTTTGTCCTCTTCATAATAATCTCCAATAGTTTGCTTCACACGTCGCCATTGCAGAGGCAGTTTGCTGGCTAGTGGCTACTGTGGCCAGTGAGCAAACCCTCCGCACAGGAAACTAGCCCAGATCAAAAGGTAGGCGAGACTGCCACCTATCGTGATTCGATCGTCATTTCAATTCTAATTATGTTAGGGTTACCAGGATCACACACAAGGTGCGGCGGACTGTTTAGTATGATAGTAATAAAAAAAAAACGTAAAAACTTGTTTTGCCGTTCAACAAATTAATATGTGAAAAATATACTTGTCCTCATTGTCCCTTATATCAAAATCTAATCTCCTCACCTTTCTAGGCATCTCTTCTTCCAAATCAATTCTCAGACTCATGAATATCTTATCAGTTAACTCTATAATTTTTATTAGTCTCAGTATTAGTTTGAGTTGTTTTTAGTTTTGTTTATTATAATATGGGTGGTATTTGATATAATATGTATTGTATTGTGTAACACATCACTATGTGAAGGCAGTTGACTCACAGCCATGTAGACGTCCCAGTCTCAATGAACACATGCACCAATGCCTCCTCACACTTGCTGTGTTGACTAATTTGACCCAATTGACAAAGATTAAAACTAAAGAAATGTTCTGTATATTTTGCATTTTATTTGAGTCTTTTTCTAAAGTTTAGTTTTTATTAGAACTGAAAATGAAAACTTTTAGTTTTAAGTTTAGTTTTAGTTAACATTATAATAACCTTGGTTATAATATCACGGGACAGCAGCCTTTGTACTTCCTTAAGAAGTTAAATGCTTTTAATGTAGATAGGGAAATTATATCACTGTCATTTATTGAATCTGTTCTTACTTGTTCTATGACTGCTTGGTACGGTAACCTGAACATCAGAGATAGAAACCACATGAGCTCTATTGTGAAAGTGGCTGGTGAGGTCATAGGTGTTCCACAGACTCTCCTGCTGTCTATTTGACCAGCAAGTTCTCCACAAGGCCAGGTCTATATTGGACAGTTTAGACCACCCCCTTCACTCTGAGTTTGAAACGTAGATTTAGTACCCCTGTTTATGTGCAAGAGGAGTAAAAACCATATTTGTTCCCTATGCAATACCCCTGCTCAATCTGCACATGTAATATAATAATAATAATAATAATAATAATAATAATAATAATAATAATAATAATAATAATAATAATAATAATAATAATAATAATAATAATAATACTTTATTTGTATAGGACTTTTCATACAGAAGTTGCAGTTCAAAGTGCTTCACAACAGTAAAAATATAGGCATAAGCGAGCATGAGCAAGGTAAGGTAAATCACAGTGTTTCACATTAGGACCTAGTATCCCAATAGGTTCTCTGTTTACAGTTTCATTCAGTAATACAAATGACAAAAATAGTTTAAAATGATTCGGTTTAGAAATAGTCTAAGAATTATAAAATGGAACAGACATACAACAGGGTATTTAACATAGAACAGTGATAAAATAGTTCAATTTTGGATTACAACAGAGCAGTGCTCTTCATTATAGTAATATTCAAGGGGCTTTCACAATATAGCAGTTTAAATATTGTACCCTTGGCAATAACCCTGCTCAATTTGCACATGTAATCTTGCACTTTAAATATTGTACCCTTGGCAATAACCCTGCTCAATTTGCACATGTAATCTTGCACTTTAAATATTGTACCCTTGGCAATAACCCTGCTCAATTTGCACATGTAATCTTGCACTTTAAATATTGTACCCTTGGCAATAACCCTGCTCAATCTGCACATGTAATCTAGCTATTTAAATACCGTGCCCTGTGCAATATCCCTGTTCAATCTGCACATGTAATATAACACTTTAAATACTGTTCCCTGTGCAATAACCATGCTAATGTATATATATATATTATACTGTATGTCCAGGAGAAACCTGTTTTTTTTATCTTGCCCCTGACTGCAAGTGAAGTTCCCCATCTGGCATAATAAAGTTGACCTGAACTGAACTGAACTGAACTGAACTGAAGTGGGGATTAAGTGAAAGCTTACACCGGCTAAGTGAGGATCAAGCTATGATGTGGCAAAGGAACGACATTTATAAATGGGATGTTTTTTAAATGACAGTATCATTTCTCCTCCCCTTCCAAGGCCCGGTTTTATGCGCCGACGACCATCTTCATTGACGAGGTTGACTCCATCTGTGGCAGGCGAGGCACGTCTGACGAGCACGAGGCCAGCCGCCGGGTCAAGTCTGAGCTGCTGGTTCAGATGGACGGTGAGCAGGGCTGTGTGTTATCTGGGGGTCACAAGTCAATATATTGCAATACTATAAATACTGGAATATACTGAGATTTGAGAATGTTTCTTTTGGGTTTTCTTTAACACTTTCAGCACCAGACCCGATGATAGTAGTCGGGTTATCTCGCCAGCGGTTGAGCGCCATACCCGAGTATAGTCGGGTTTTCATCTTTCTTTTATTTGATTTTTTTATTCTATGCAATGTCACGGACCTCGGTCTTACCATAGGAAATCATCCCAAAAGTGCAATACCGGCCGCATCCTGCTAGGTGGCAGTATCGCCCACCCTTTGAAACCTTATTTCACACTGTGCTAAGACATTTTCTGTATTTTATTGATCTATATTATTGAACAATTTGGTGGAAAAAAAACATTTATACAAATTGTTATTCAAAATTGTTATCCACTTTTTCTCCCATTTTCCTCCCATCCCAATTTCGTATCATCCAATTCAACCCTCCCCTGTCTCGAACGCTGTTTCATGCCTCCCACAAGCCGGCTGCAATGTGGACTAAGTCATACATAGCACGAGTCCCCTCCGATATTCGAGGTAACAGCAGTCGCATCTTTTCACCTGCGCGGTGCGATCTTTCAGCGTCAGGGGTCTGCGCTTTGGAGGGGCGCCACCCCCATCGCTTCCTGATTCTACTGCGCAGGCGCACCAACCGACCTGTAGGAGTCGCTGTCCACAACGCCCGATCCCCACCCATCAGTTTCCCACCCCCTAATACTGCCAATGTGTATTAGTACGGACGACCAGCTAAACTGAAAGCAATGTGGAGCATCGGACAGGCGAACCCAGCGTCTCCAGTATTTGTGGTGAGCGCCTTGCCCACTGCATCACGTAGCCGCCCATTCAAAGAACATTTTAAGGGTTTAAAATACACCAGGAGGGGATATTTAAGGCCTGGAAAGGGTAATATTTTGGGGGAAAGTATCACAATATCATGCAATGAATATTTTTCCACACCCCTATAATGGTGACGGGGACAGAGACGTGAGGGACGTGAGGGACGTGAGGGGAACGGTGGTATTAGTCAGGATTACTGTTTGCCATTCCTGTGTACTGACCCACATAGGGATCGTGATACACTGAGCAACAGTGTAGAGCAACATTGGCCAAGTGGGCAATATATTGCCGCCTTCCTGCTGGCAGACATGTTGCTCAGATAAGTTGCTCATTTACAACGTGTACAATTGAATGTCCCTTTTTTTAATGTCCCTTCACCCCAGTACCACGCCTCCCTGAATACATCCCTGAATACCTAAATCATAGTAGAAACAATGCAGTGCAGAGGAAAATTACTTTATTGTCCTATATAGTGCTCTTTCCCTTGGGCCTTCTCTACATAGTCATCCAGCATAATATATCGCATGCCTTCATGAACAAGAAATCAACTTCACTACTGACCTCGATACTGACAGTGTAAAGGTGACATGGATTCTATCCTCCAGTAGTAGCATCACACTATATCAGAGAGCTGATAAACCTGATCTAATAAACCTGATCTATTTGCCACTAGGCGTGGGGGGAGCCATGGACAACGACGACCCCTCTAAGATGGTGATGGTCCTCGCTGCCACCAACTTCCCCTGGGACATCGATGAGGCCCTGCGGCGGCGCCTGGAGAAGAGGATCTACATCCCACTGCCCACAGGTCAGCCTGAACACGGCTAACACAAGACTAAACACAGCTTCACCTCCCGCTGCCTCCACCGCTCCAAGTGTATCATCAAGGACCAGTCTCACCCAGCACATCACCTCTTTCAGCTCCTTCCCTCAGGGAGGAGATACCGGTCCATACATGCCAAGAGTTCAAGATTTATGAACAGCTTTTTCCCCCAAGCAGTCAGACTGTAAACTCTCATTGACTGTCCCCTCACGTGCACATGCACTTTTACCCGGACTTGATAACCACTATGTTACCGCTCATCATGCACTTTATTATTTAAAATATTCTGTTATATGTACAGTGTTATGTGTTACATGTATGTATATTGTACTACGGTCTGTGGGAGCTCCCCTGAAATGTCGTTGTATACTTGTGTGCAATGACAATTAAAAGTCTATTCTATTCTAACACAAGACTAAACACAGCTAACACAAGACTAAACACAGTTAACACAAGACTAAACACAGCTAACACAAGACTAAACACAGCTAACACAAGACTAAACACAGTTAACACAAGACTAAACACAGCTAACACAAGACTAAACACAGTTAACACAAGACTAAACACAGTTAACACAATACTAAACACAGTTAACACAAGACTAAACACAGTTAACGCAAGACTAAACACAGCTAACACAAGACTAAACACAGTTAACACAAGACTAAACACAGTTAACGCAAGACTAAACACAGTTAACGCAAAACTAAACACAGTTAACGCAAGACTAAACACAGCTAACACAAGACTAAACACAGTTAACACAAGACTAAACACAGCTAACACAAGACTAAACACAGCTAACACAAGACTAAACACAGTTAACGCAAGACTAAACACAGTTAACGCAAAACTAAACACTAACACAAGTCTAAACACAAGACTAAACACAGCTAACAAAAGACTAAACACAGCTAACACAAGACTAAACACAGCTAACACAAGACTAAACACAGCTAACACAAGACTAAACACAGCTAACACAAGACTAAACACAGCTAACACAAGACTAAACACAGTTAACACAAGACTAAACACAGCCAACACAAGACTAAACACAGCTAACACAAACACAGTTAACACAAGACTAAACACAGTTAACACAAGACTAAACACACGACACAAGATTATCAAATGTCCTCTGATGACGATGAATGAATTAATCTTTATTTTGAACATGAATTTCTTTTTTTAAATAGAATAAAAAAGACAAACAATGAAAAAGATATGAGTGTGGCTTTCCAATGATACCCCACGTGGGGATCTGTGAATCTGGGATCTAGGTGAGAAGTCACGAGCGAAAACAGGAAGAGAAAAAAACGCAAAATGAATTGGAGTCAATGAGGAAATGGTTTACTGGAGAGCTTTTTCTCCACAGTTTTCCAAAATCAGTTTGTTTTTATCCACATTCAATGATAGTTTATTAATGTCAAACCATATTTTTTGTTTGGACAATTCAGTCGTAACAAAGAGTTTGGAGAGTTATTTCCAGAACAGAAGATGTTGGTGTCGTCCGCAAAAATAATACATTTAAAGATAGTTGATACCTTACAAATGTAATTTATGTGCAAAATAAATAATATGGGGCCCAACACTGACCCCTGTGGGACTCCACAGGAAATGTCTAGGCATGATGATATAAGATTACCCATCTTAAAGGGGCTATGTATTATAAATGTCATTTTTCAGTCTCTAGCATTGTATTATAGTAATAGGAGTTTGTATCAATGTGTTTTAGGGTCTAAATACCATATTGGCGGATTGCTCCGATTCAACCCAGCCCCTTTCGTCCTCTAGTAAATCGGGTCATTTTGATTTGAAGGCCTGAGTCACGTCATTCGGGCTGTGGGTAGCGCACAGTGATGCGATTGGCTCTGTGGTTGGAGCTAATGCCCGCCCCCATTCTACCTAGACTGACTGTACACAGCGAAACCATTTCCTCATACTCGAGAGGGAGAGAAAGGAAGAGAGAGGGAGAGAGAGCACTTGGGGGGGGGGGGGGGATGGGGATGACCTGCAGCACGCCACACACGCAAATGGGAGATTGAAAGAAAGCAAAAAAAAAAACATTTCCTCATACTCGAGAGGGAGAGAAAGGGAGAGAGATAGAGAGCACTTGGGGGGGGGGGGGGGGGGGGGGGGGGGGGACCTGCAGCGCGCCACACACGCAAACGGGAGATTGAAAGAAAGAAAAAAAAAAATTCCTCATACTCGAGAGGGAGAGAAAGGGAGAGAGATAGAGAGCACTTGGGGGGGGGGGGGGGGGGAGATTGAAAGAAAGAAAAAAAGAAAACACAAGCTGCCGGCGGACTGTCTTTTTCTTTTCTCTCTCTCTCTCTCTCTCTCTCTCTCCCACCCCCTCCCTCTCTCGCTCTCTCTCTCTTCCCCCCCTCCCTCCCTCCCTCTACCAGTGCAGACTGTGTGGCACTGTCACTCAAAGTGCTTATGGGCGGAGCCAGGCCATAACAGCCTGATTTCTTGAGGCTGAAAAATGATGGTTTTGAGTACTTGATTAGAAATATAAAACAATGCATTTTTTTGAAAAAAAAATTACAAATGTCTTCAATAGACCAACAGGAATTGTGTAAAGTTGCCCAAATAGTGCTAGGAATAGCAATGCATAGCCCCTTGTTGTCTATTAGAAATGTACATTTTTCACCAGCTCAATGCTACACCTCTCATCCCATATCTTTCCATTTTATACAGTAATATGATATGGTCAATGGTATCAAAAGCTTTTTTCAAATCTATAAATACCGTCAATACAGTTAGTTATTTCTTCTGTCAAATCCATTAGATATAAATGTCCTCTTTACAACTGAACAATAGGTTTCAGGTAAGAAATCTATGAAATAATACTTAATAATAACTTTAATAATAATGGCAATATAATAATATAATATAAAGACATTTTATTTCTGGGTCAGTTGTACCCCACTCATGCTGTCACAGACAGCTCGCCATGTGGTTCTGAATCGATACTAAACGGACAACCAATCATACCGGGCACTCAATCTCACCATATAGACTGGAATTGAGGAATGATAACTGGGTGCCTGATATATATGTTACATTACCACTTTCCTTATTTATATCCCTATACACAGGAGTAGTAGTATTACCTTGATTAACACTTTGTTTCTCTGTTTCTCTCTCTCTTGTGTGTGTCTCTCTCTCTCGTGTGTGTGTGTGTGTGTGTGTGTAGCTGAGGGTCGTGCTGAGCTGCTGAAGATCAGTCTGAGGGAGGTGGAGGTCGCTGACGATGTAGACTTGGTGTTCATCGCTGAGAAGATCGAAGGCTACTCAGGAGCAGACATAACCAACGTGTGCAGGTGTGTGTGTTTGTGTGTGTCGAGGCAGGATGACTAAGAGTGAGAACTACCGCACACTGACCACGCATGAGGGTTTGGGTTTGAAAGCATTTGATCGAATCTGAATCCTGATTCGAATCTTCTTATCAAATCCAAAACCTTTCAATATTTTAAATGGAACTGGCGAACAAAGCTACAGCCCGACCAACACTACATGCCGTTGCTGTAGTCGTTGAGCGCTGCACTCAGACCTTCCTCCAGGTCCGCGTGAACTAGAACTGTGCGCTCGCTTGAGTGCAATCAAACCCATCAAGGGAGACGGCTGCAGAGGTGATTGCCGATAAGTTTCTTTTTGTTTTTGCCCTTGGGAGAGACACTGTTCGTGTCTCCCAGGGAAGTGATGAGAGGTCGGTGAGACACTCCCGATCCTGCCGGTACTCTCGCTTGATCCTGCCGGTACTCTCTCTTGATCCTGCCCGTACTCTCGCTTGATCCTGCCCGTACTCTCGCGTGATCCTGCCGGTACTCTCTCTTGATCCTGCCCGTACTCTCTCTTGATCCTGCCGGTACTCTCTCTTGATCCTGCCCGTACTCTCGCGTGATCCTGCCGGTACTCTCTCTTGATCCTGCCCGTACTCTCGCGTGATCCTGCCGGTACTCTCTCTTGATCCTGCCCGTACTCTCTCTTGATCCTGCCGGTACTCTCTCTTGATCCTGCCCGTACTCTCTCTTGATCCTGCCGGTACTCTCTCTTGATCCTGCCCGTACTCTCTCTTGATCCTGCCCGTACTCTCGCTTGATCCTGCCCGTACTCTCGCGTGATCCTGCCCGTACTCTCTCTTGATCCTGCCCGTACTCTCGCGTGATCCTGCCCGTACTCTCTCTTGATCCTGCCGTCACTTTCTCTTGATCCTGCCCGTACTCTCTCTTGATCCAGCCCGTACTCTCGCGTGATCCTGCCCGTACTCTCGCGTGATCCTGCCCGTACTCTTGCGTGATCCTGCCCGTACTCTCTCTTGATCCTGCCCGTACTCTCGCGTGATCCTGCCCGTACTCTCTCTTGATCCTGCCCGTACTCTCTCTTGATCCTGCCCGTACTCTCTCTTGATCCTGCCCGTACTCTCTCTTGATCCTGCCCGTACTCTCTCTTGATCCTGCCGTCACTCTCTCTTAATCCTGCCCGTACTCTCTCTTGATCCTGCCCGTACTCTTGTGTGATCCTGCCCGTACTCTCACGTGATCCTGCCCGTACTTTCGCTTGATCCTGCCGTGACTACTGCAATGCCCTCTACACCGGCATCAGTCAGGCAGCCATGTCCCGCCTCAAAATGGTCCAGCACTCTGCAGCTAGGTTCCTTACCGGTACCAGAAAGAGAGAGCACATCACACCAGTCCTAGCCTCCCTACACTGGCTCCCAGTCCCATTTAGAATAGACTTTAAAATCCTCCTCCTCACCTTTTAAAGCACTATCGGGTGCAGCACCCTTATACATCACCGAGCTCATCACCCCCTACGCAGCACCCAGGTCACTAAGATCCTCCAACCAGGCTCGGCTGGTCCCCCCCCCCCGCACCAGACTCAAAAAGAGAGGCGATCGCTCCTTCAAGGCCGTGGCCCCCAAGCTATGGAACCAGCTTCCCCTGGAGATCCGATCTGCCCCCTCACTGGAGACATTTAAGGCCCGTCTAAAAACCCACTTCTATTCCCTGGCCTTCAATAAACCCTGATTCTCCCACACCCTAACTCACACACTCCCATGTAATTTTATCCTGCCCCCTCCCTCCTGTATATCTTCTTATGCTCCTCTGTCCCCTGTGTGCTACTGTACTTTGTGTTCCCCTATTCGTGTGTTGTCCTACTGTCCTACTCTCTGAATGGACTGTCTTGTCCTGCTGTGCCTTTTTGTATTTGTGTATTTTATATTAGGACATTGATTTTAAGCTTTAATTGTACAGCACTTTGGTTGGCTCTTGTGCTTTTAAACGTGCTATATAAATAAATTACTTGACTTGACTTGACTCTCGCGTGATCCTGCCCGTACTCTCGCGTGATCCTGCCCGTACTCTCTCTCTTGATCCTGCCCGTACTCTCGCGTGATCCTGCCCGTACTCTCGCTTGATCCTGCCCGTACTCTCTCTTGATCCTGCCGGTACTCTCTCTTGATCCTGCCCGTACTCTCTCTTGATCCTGCCCGTACTCTCTCTTGATCCTGCCCGTACTCTCTCTTGATCCTGCCCGTACTCTCTCTTGATCCTGCCCGTACTCTCTCTTGATCCTGCCCGTACTCTCGCTTGATCCTGCCGGTACTCTCTCTTGATCCTGCCCGTCACTCTCGCTTGATCCTGCCCGTACTCTCTCTTGATCCTGCCCGTACTCTCTCTTGATCCTGCCGGTACTCTCTCTTGATCCTGCCCGTACTCTCTCTTGATCCTGCCCGTACTCTCTCTTGATCCTGCCCGTACTCTCTCTTGATCCTGCCGGTACTCTCTCTTGATCCTGCCCGTCACTCTCGCTTGATCCTGCCGGTACTCTCTCTTGATCCTGCCCGTACTCTCTCTTGATCCTGCCCGTACTCTCTCTTGATCCTGCCCGTACTCTCTCTTGATCCTGCCCGTACTCTCTCTTGATCCTGCCCGTCACTCTCGCTTGATCCTGCCCGTACTCTCTCTTGATCCTGCCCGTACTCTCTCTTGATCCTGCCCGTACTCTCGCTTGATCCTGCCCGTACTCTCTCTTGATCCTGCCGGTACTCTCTCTTGATCCTGCCCGTACTCTCTCTTGATCCTGCCCGTCACTCTCTCTTGATCCTGCCCGTACTCTCTCTTGATCCTGCCCGTACTCTCTCTTGATCCTGCCCGTACTCTCGCTTGATCCTGCCCGTACTCTCTCTTGATCCTGCCCGTACTCTCTCTTGATCCTGCCCGTACTCTCTCTTGATCCTGCCCGTCACTCTCTCTTGATCCTGCCCGTACTCTCTCTCTTGATCCTGCCGGTACTCTCTCTTGATCCTGCCCGTACTCTCTCTTGATCCTGCCCGTCACTCTCTCTTGATCCTGCCCGTACTCTCTCTCTTGATCCTGCCCGTACTCTCTCTTGATCCTGCCCGTACTCTCTCTCTTGATCCTGCCCGTACTCTCGTGTGATCCTGCCCGTACTCTCGCGTGATCCTGCCCGTACTCTCTCTTGATCCTGCCCGTACTCTCGCTTGATCCTGCCCGTACTCTCGCTTGATCCTGCCCGTACTCTCTCTTGATCCTGCCCGTACTCTCTATTTTTTTTTTTTTTTTTTTTTTTTTTCCCTCCTTTTTCCTCCGATTTTCTCCCATCCCAATGTTAGTCGTTATGCCAATTCCCTATCCCCTTCCTGGTCGCTGCACACTTACCCCCCACAGTCGGTCTGGGAGAGTGGAGGCTATCACGTGCTTCCTCCGACACACGTCTAGCCAATCAACCGCTTCTTTTCACCTGGCAGCGCGGATTCTCACTGAGAACGTGTAACGTGTGGAAGGATCACATTATCCCACTTAAATCCTATCAGTGCTTAGCAGGCGCCCCGACTGAACTGTAGGAGTCGCTGTTTACAACGACCCGGACCCACCCCGCCAGCTTCTCCCACCCTCTAATACTGCCAATTGTATTAGTGTGAACGGCCAGCCAAGCTGGTGACAACCCCGGAGCTGTGAGCTGGATTCGAACAGGCGAATCCTAGCGTCTCCGGGGTTGGTGACGAACGCAATCTCCGCTACGCCACCTGACCGCCCCGCCCGTACTCTCTCTTGATCCTGCCCATCACTCTCACTTGATCCTGCCCGTACTCTCTCTTGATCCTGCCCGTACTCTCTCTTGATCCTGCCCGTACTCTCTCTTGATCCTGCCCGTACTCTCACTTGATCCTGCCCGTCACTCTCTCTTGATCCTGCCCGTACTCTCTCTTGATCCTGCCCGTACTCTCTCTTGATCCTGCCCGTACTCTCTCTTGATCCTGCCCGTACTCTCTCTTGATCCTGCCCGTACTCTCTCTTGATCCTGCCCGTACTCTCTCTTGATCCTGCCCGTACTCTCTCTTGATCCTGCCCGTACTCTCTCTTGATCCTGCCCGTACTCTCGCTTGATCCTGCCCGCACTCTCGCGTGATCCTGCCCGTCACTCTCTCTTGATCCTGCCCGTACTCTCTCTCTTGATCCTGCCCGTACTCTCTCTTGATCCTGCCCGTACTCTCTCTCTTGATCCTGCCCGTACTCTCGTGTGATCCTGCCCGTACTCTCTCTTGATCCTGCCCGTACTCTCTCTTGATCCTGCCCGTACTCTCTCGCTTGATCCTGCCCGTACTCTCGCTTGATCCTGCCCGTACTCTCTCTTGATCCTGCCCGTACTCTCTCTTGATCCTGCCCGTACTCTCTCGCTTGATCCTGCCCGTACTCTCGTTTGATCCTGCCCGTACTCTCTCTTGATCCTGCCCGTACTCTCGCTTGATCCTGCCCGTACTCTCTCTTGATCCTGCCCGTACTCTCTCGCTTGATCCTGCCCGTACTCTCTCTTGATCCTGCCCGTACTCTCTCTCTTGATCCTGCCCGTACTCTCTCTTGATCCTGCCGTCACTCTCGCTTGATCCTGCCCGTACTCTCGCTTGATCCTGCCCGTACTCTCTCTTGATCCTGCCCGTACTCTCTCTTGATCCTGCCCGTCACTCTCGCTTGATCCTGCCCGTACTCTCTCTTGATCCTGCCCATACTCTTGCGTGATCCTGCCCGTACTCTCTCTTGATCCTGCCCGTACTCTCTCTTGATCCTGCCCGTCACTCTCGCTTGATCCTGCCCGTACTCTCTCTTGATCCTGCCCATACTCTTGCGTGATCCTGCCCGTACTCTCTCTTGATCCTGCCCGTCACTCTCTCTTGATCCTGCCCGTACTCTCTCTTGATCCTGCCCGTCACTCTCGCTTGATCCTGCCCGTACTCTCGCTTGATCCTGCCGGTACTCTCTCTTGATCCTGCCCGTACTCTCTCTTGATCCTGCCCGTACTCTATCTTGATCTTGCCCGTACTCTCTCTTGATCCTGCCCATACTCTCGCTTGATCCTGCCCGTACTCTCTCTTGATCCTGCCGGTACTCTCTCTTGATCCTGCCCGTACTCTCTCTTGATCCTGCCCGTACTCTCTCTTGATCCTGCCCATACTCTCGCTTGATCCTGCCCGTACTCTCTCTTGATCCTGCCGGTACTCTCTCTTGATCCTGCCCGTACTCTCGCTTGATCCTGCCCGTACTCTCTCTTGATCCTGCCGGTACTCTCTCTTGATCCTGCCCGTACTCTCGCTTGATCCTGCCGGTACTCTCTCTTGATCCTGCCCGTACTCTCGCTTGATCCTGCCGGTACTCTCTCTTGATCCTGCCCGTACTCTCGCTTGATCCTGCCCGTACTCTCGCTTGATCCTGCCGGTACTCTATCTTGATCTTGCCCGTACTCTCGCTTGATCCTGCCGGCACTCTCGCTTCTTGTACACGCTCCTTCTGCACCATGGGCTCAGCTGCATTCCTGCTCTCTGTGCATACTGTACGCGCTTCCCAAGGCCTCCGGTCTGTAGCTCTTCAACTCACCGTCAGTATAGACCTGTCAGCTGTTTACAAACATACCGTGCTCGAGCCAATCAGTAATACCAACTGAGTCACGTGACCAAGTTGCCTCGGACCTGCGCGAACTGCTGCTGTTGTGAAGGATCAGATTAAACCGAATATATATATTTATTTATATATATATATTTAAATAGTATTTGTATATCGTTTGATATCCCCTGTATATTCCTTGTACAATATGCACTGAATATCCCTTTAGTCTACTAAACAGCCCATAATAGTTTCATTCTACCATTGGACGAGAACCTGGCGCCAGCAGCCATACCCCTAGGTTCAAGTTCAATCGTGCCGCCCAACATGTCGTGGCAAGCCCGGTTCCGCGTAGGAATACGTCTGGCGAAATACGAATGGTACTATTTGTTCACAGCGCATATATATATGGCGCAAGTAAAGTAGAACTTTCTTTTAGTCCAGTTCTTTACCCTCCAACCGAGTAACAGACGCGAAGCCTCACCCACGACGCACGTGTGGTGCAGTAAGGCCTACTTGGCCTCAGAATAGGCATTGAGACATCGTGTGGATTAATAGTTGAATTGTCATAGTTTGGCACTATACCGTCGAGTTGGACGTATTCTATTAAGCTAATAATAGTCTATTTATGTATGGTGCATCGTTCAGTTAGAGTTATAAAGTTATCAGTACCCCCATCGTTCCTGACGTTATCTGGAGTCTTAACCAGGCTGGGCAGACCACTAGTGGTGCTTGCATCCGAGGAGCTCCGGGCCAGGGCGACTGGACCTGTACATTGGATTACTCTACCCGGACGACGGCGAGCCTTCCACGGCTTGGATTATGCTTTGGGTGCTTTGATTATTCCATGGATAACGGCCAACACTGCGGAGTGTTGGAACTACCCCCCGGAGAGGAGCAAGGTGAGACGGCGCTCTACACCAGTGAGGTCGCCTCACGTCTCTCCGTTGTGGACCGGCAGCTACCGTCCACCAGAGGGTCCAGCTGTATTCGTCTGCGGACCGAGGTTCTGTGGGCACCGTGTTCAAGACTTTGAATTCTCCCAAGAAATCGTCTGCCAGATGGGATACCGCCAGCGGCTTCTCTAACCCCCCCCTCCTACTGTCTTACAACCAGCGGGACCCCCCCCCCCCCCCTTAGTGTATCCAGCTATAATCATTTAAGTACCATCGCTATAGTTTCCTAAAGAACCGGGTTGTATACTTACTCCCTGCGTAACCAGAGATTGGACATTCAATGTTGATTTACCTACGAATACTCATTTGCCATACAAGTGCATTTCAAATCATAAGTGTAAACAAGTGAACGTTGTATATACCTTTTGCTATATTAAATATTCGATTTGTACATTTGTGTGGACTTCGTTTCATCAGGTGGGAAAGTGTTCATCATATTTATATCATGTACTGGATGGCCAGAAGTTAAAGTACAAGAGGTAGTGGTTTAATATTACCATACTTAACAATACAGTCAGGGAATTGTACCCCTCAGTTACAATTGGTCCTTCGAGCCGGATGGTAACTAGTGTAATATTAATATAGTGTTATTAATATTGAAATGGCCTATGATGAACACTCCACGAAACGGTCCTCCTAACCTAGAACGCCCGCGGCGCAGACGACAGACACCTCAGTACTTAGAGGATTACGCTGTCAGTCAACTACCTAGCCTTCGACAAACGGTAAACGCGGTAAAAGTAGAAAGTAAAATTATGTCTGACCTTAACGACCAGGTTTCCCCGACCACAGGGGCCCTAGTAGGTTCTAATGTAACTGACCAAGCTCACGGTGGGGACCAGGAGGGAGCTGACATGCCTTTACCCCCCGCCACTACCGAAGAAGTAGTCCCCGACCAGCCTCGGGAGGAAGACAACCCTACAGAGAGAGAACTCTGCACGGAAGAAGAGGAGGAGAGCGCCGAGGAAATAGAGCTCCAGGACTCCCCAACGAGTACACCCAGGAGCGGCTCACCCAGGAGCGGCTCACCTCCACAACCGCCTTCCCCCAGCGAAGCGGAGAGGATGCTACAACAGGCGTTCCTCGTCAACCTGACAGCCTCTACCGAACGCGATCGACTCCAAGCACAGACGCTTAGCGAGCGCGAACATTTTACCATTGAAAGAGAACGCCTCCAAGCGCAGCAACGGAGCGAAGAAGAGCGCACACGCCTGGAGATGAGACGCCTTCAGACGGAAGAGAATATGGCAAGAGACCGGGCCGACGCCCAGCGCGCCGCTGCCGGTGCCCAAAGAGAAGCAGATCTCACCAAGCGCGAAGTCGAGCGCGACAAGTTACAAGCGCAGCTAATGGAGCAGCTGATCCGCAAGGCAACACCCTCTCCCTCCGCCAGGGGTTCAAGGAACTCGTCGAGACAACAGTCAAGGGCAGCGTCTCCTAACCGAGCAAGCGACCCTGAACTTGACCAACAGGCAGAGCCTATACCCCCCGCAGACCCCCTTCCCAGACCGGTCCAAGCGAGACCCAGCTACAAGGAAGGAGCGGCATACACTGCGGAGAAGCTAAATAAACGATTACAGGATCTGGAAGATCTGATAGAGGAAGAAGAGGGAGAGGAGGAGAACCAAGCCCGACGACAGCACAGTACTCCACCGGACCAGGAGGTCCAGTACAGCCCAGGCTATACCCCCGCGGCGCTGCGCTACAGACCCCCGACTCTATTCACGGGTGAGCACGACGCACGACCAGCCCCGAGGAATAGCACCTGGACCAGCGGGCCATGGTACCCTGTCGGTACCAGCCCACAGAGAGGCGCAAGAGGGGACTCGCCTAGGAGGTCTCTCCCCCAACGCTCGCCGATGTATCAGCCATCCACGGCGTCATACATTGCCACGCCGTCATTTCCAGACTTCGCCTATGAGAGTCGAGCACAGTACACGGAGCTCCGGATGTGCTTAGAGACAATGATGGTGGATGTCGCTGATGAACGCCACAAGTATGCAATATTACTGAAGCACCTGAAAGTACCGCGAGCACACAATATAGCGCTGGCCTATGCTACCTCTACGACCCCATACACAGCGGCCCTTGCAGCGCTGGACCAGAGATATGGACGTATATGGGATTACGTAATCCAAGAGATAAGGCATATTGATCGCCTACCCCCAGCAACAGACAATCGCTCATTAGACGACCTGTCAATCAAAGTGCAGTCCCTGGTAGGGATGCTGGGAGCGCAACGGGAAAAGGGCATGCATGAGCTATACGCCAACTCTAACGTCGAGAGGATTTTGGAGAAGCTGCCACCCGCAAGACAAGAGCGTTTTAGGCGGCAGAGAGACTACCGGGATCCCAGCGGCCCCGAACCATCCCTCCTTGATCTAGCCGACTTCCTGGCGAGAGAAGTCAGCAGCTTACGACTGGATACATTCGGGCGGAGCACGCCAAGCTCCAGAGAGGGACCCAGGAGAATAAATGATGGAAGAAGATCGGTGACTGTCATGCACCAATCAGAGTCAGTACCGAGCAGTAAGAGCCACAGTACCCCCTCGAGAAAAGAGAAGTGGAAGATAGTGTGTCCCTACTGTGAGAAAGAACACTGGCTGTCACAATGTGACCTATTCACAAAGATGAATGCAGAAGAAGTGAGTCAATGGATAAAGTCCAACAGGCGCTGTTACCGATGTGCGCGACCACACATGGCAGCCGAATGCCGCCTAAAGAAAAGGTGCAGTCGGTGCGACGGAGCCCATCTAGATATACTACACGAAAGTAACAGAAGACGGCCTCCACCTGCACCATCGAGCGGCACCAAGGCAAGTGTCATGTACATTGACCCCGCCAGCAGCAGCGGCGCCCAAGTGCTCTTAAAGGTAGTCCGTGTGACATTGAGCTACCAAGATAAAGTCATGGACACTTACGCCGTCCTTGATGACGGGTCAGAGAAGACCCTTCTGCTTGCGTCCGCTGCGGCCCAGCTGGGACTGCGGGGGAGCAAGAACGAAATGACGATTCGGACAATAAGAAGAGATTTAAAGACGATAAAGGGCGAGAATGTCTCCTTCACTATCGCAGCAAACGGGCAGCCAGAGCGACGGTATAAGATTACAAATGCTTTCACCAGCCAAGAAATAGGACTATCGCAGTACACCTACCCTATCGCCAAGTTGATGGATAAATATGTGCACCTGCGACAACTACCTATCCCGCTCATAGACGGCGCTACCCCGACCCTGCTGATAGGCTCCGACCATGCAGAACTCATAGTCCCGATTGACCGGGTCCATACAGGACCCCGAGGCTGTCCTGCAGCAGTCGAGACCCGCCTAGGGTGGACCCTACAAGGCCCCCTCGCTAAATCTCTCAACCGAACAGCAGCCACTAGCTGCCTCCACTCCAGAACGACAGAAGAAGACACCACTCTCCTGCAGCATGTCGAGAGGCTATGGACACTAGAGACAATGCCCTTTAAGAACGAAAAGAAAGATATTCGTTCTAAAGAAGACATTTACGCCATCAACCTACTCGAGCAGGGGACAAAGAGAGTCACAGTCGGCGGAGTGATGAGATACGCAACTCCACTCCTGAGGTGAGAGGGAATGCCCACCTTTCACGCAAAGAAAGACGCCACGGAGCGCTATCTATTGAACACGGAGCGGCGCCTAGCCAAAGACCCCGCTCAAGAGCGTGTACCGCGCTGAGATTGAGAAGCTAATCACAGCGGGACACGTAACAAAGATTGACATTAAAGAGGCCGATCAGACGACCGAATCATGGTACGTGCCGCATCGCAAGGTCCATCACAACGGCAAGGATCGCATTGTGTTTAACTGCAGCTACCAGATCGGATCCCAAAATCTGAATAAAGAGCTCTTGCCCGGCCCCACACTCGGCCCCTCCCTACTAGGCGTGCTACTGCGCTTCCGCCAGGACAAGGTGGCTATCAGCGGGGATATCAAAGGGATGTTCCTGCAGGTGAGACTAGTAGAGGAGGACAAGCCCCTGCTGCGGTTCCTATGGAGAGAGAGGATCGGAGATGAGAACCCAGCCATCTACCAGTGGGAAGTACTCCCCTTCGGAACCACATGCAGCCCGTGCTGTGCTACATTTGCACTACAGAAACACGTCGCAGAGGACCCAACAGCAGATGAAGAGGTCCGACACAGCGTGAAGAACAGTTTCTACGTGGACAACTGTTTACAAAGCGTTTCGACTCAAGAAGAAGCCGAGGCTCTCCTAATCAAGCTACGCGCCTCCCTGATCAAAGGCGGCTTTGATCTCAGGCAGTGGGCCAGCAGTGACCCGCACGTACTGCGCAGCCTCTCCCCCGCGGACAAGGCTGCCAGCAGCGAGACCTGGATGGCGACCATCCCAGGAGAAGCCCAAGAAATGACACTAGGACTAGTCTGGCACTTCAAAACAGACTCGCTCCACTATAGACACAAACCCTTGACTCCAGAGCAGGGAAGGTCGACGGCTACACCGACCACCAGACGGAGTGTGTACAGAACAATCTTGTGGTCAGATCCCACGACAGTACTCACATGGATCAAGTCTGATTCATGCAGATACAAAGTCTTCGTGGGAGTCAGAGTCACCAAGATTCAAGAGTTAACAGAAGCAGCGAGCTGGCGGTATGTGGATACCAAACACAACCCAGCTGACGTCATCACCCGGGGAATGTCTCTGGATGACCTCACCCGTCGCAACATCTACAGTGACGGACCAGAATTCCTCAAGCTCCCGGAAGGAGAGTGGCCTACGCCCACCCCACGGGAAGCAAGTAACGAGGAGGCTGAGAACAAGAAACCTATGTTCTGTGGACTGAGCACAGTCGCCCCCACAGACCCCAACATAGATGACTGCATTACCCTAGAGAGTGCGCAGCAGAGGACATTCCTGTGGCACCACCCAGAGATTCAGTCCACCACTGACATGTCAGCAGCTGACTACGAAGAAGCAGAACTTCTTCTACTACAACGAGCCCAGAGAGACTCGTTCCCCGATGAGCTAGACTGTCTACAGGGAGGAAAGCCCGTCCCATCAGACAGCAGACTGCTCCACCTGGCACCCGAGAGTGACGCCCATAATCTCATCAGAGTGGGTGGTCGCCTGCGGAGAGCCCCCGATCTACCGGATGACATTAAGTACCCGATAGTCTTGAACAGCCGACACAAGGTCACAGAGCTGATCATAAAGAAATACGACGAGGATGTACACCACGCAGGAGCAGAGAGAGTCTTCGCGGAGATCAGACGTCGCTATTGGATACTTCAAGGGAGAGAAGCGGTGCGACGCTTCCAGCAAACCTGTCTAGACTGCCGAAAGTGGCGCGCGCAGCCCAGCATACCACGGATGGCTGACTTACCCCCCTGTCGCCTCCGACTCGGCGACAAGCCATTCCACTCCACAGGCATGGACTGTTTTGGCCCGTTGTATATAAAGAGAGGAAGAGGAACCGAGAAGCGGTGGGGTATTGTATTCAAATGCATGACCACCAGAGCGATACATATTGAGCTCCTTCCGACCATGAGCACAGACTCATTCCTTATGGCCTTCCGAAGATTCACATCACGGAAAGGAAAACCGTCTACATTGTTGTCTGATCACGGGACAAACTTCAAAGGCGGAGAAAGAGAGCTGAGAGAGAGCTTCCAAGCTATGGGCCCAGAACTTAAGACCCACCTCGCTCCATCCCAGATTGACTTCCAGTTTAATCCCCCGAACGCACCCCACTTCGGTGGAACCTGGGAATGAGAAGTACGTTCTATAAAGACAGCCCTGTACGCCGTGCTTGGGGCCCAGACTGTGGCGGAAGAAGTCCTAATCACAGTCCTCACGGAGATCGAGGGAGTATTGAACTCAAAGCCCCTCGGTTACGTCTCCAGTGATGTAGCAGATGTCGACCCAGTCACCCCCAACACACTCTTAATGGGGCGGCTGGACCCCGCGCTACCCCAGACAATGTACAGGCCTGAAGAAGCGAACGGCCGAAGAATGTGGAGGTACAGTCAAGTACTAGCTGACAAGTTTTGGAGCAGCTTCCTACTCCACTACCTACCGTCTCTACAGACCCGCCAGAAGTGGGTAAAAGAGAGAGACAATTTGACAGAAGGAACAGTCGTCATGATTATCGACCAGTCACTACCCAGAGCTATGTGGCCGGCTGGCCGCGTAAGCAAAGTGATCACCGGTGCTGATGGCAAGGTCCGAGCAGCTGAAGTACTCGTCCAAGGGCGCACTTACACACGACCCGTGGCGAGGCTAATAGAACTGCCCCGACTCCCAGATACTATCGATGATGACCATGACCCCATGACTTTGTGAGTTGACTGACCCTTACAGCGGACCTTGAGTGGTAGACAGTGCGGTTAATCTGTCTCTGCTTAGCTAATTAGGTGGGACTAATTAGGGGGCGGCTGTTGTGAAGGATCAGATTAAACCGAATATATATATTTATTTATATATATATATTTAAATAGTATTTGTATATCGTTTGATATCCCCTGTATATTCCTTGTACAATATGCACTGAATATCCCTTTAGTCTACTAAACAGCCCATAATAGTTTCATTCTACCATTGGACGAGAACCTGGCGCCAGCAGCCATACCCCTAGGTTCAAGTTCAATCGTGCCGCCCAACATGTCGTGGCAAGCCCGGTTCCGCGTAGGAATACGTCTGGCGAAATACGAATGGTACTATTTGTTCACAGCGCATATATATATGGCGCAAGTAAAGTAGAACTTTCTTTTAGTCCAGTTCTTTACCCTCCAACCGAGTAACAGACGCGAAGCCTCACCCACGACGCACGTGTGGTGCAGTAAGGCCTACTTGGCCTCAGAATAGGCATTGAGACATCGTGTGGATTAATAGTTGAATTGTCATAGTTTGGCACTATACCGTCGAGTTGGACGTATTCTATTAAGCTAATAATAGTCTATTTATGTATGGTGCATCGTTCGGTTAGAGTTATAAAGTTATCAGTACCCCCATCGTTCCTGACGTTATCTGGAGTCTTAACCAGGCTGGGCAGACCACTAGTGGTGCTTGCATCCGAGGAGCTCCGGGCCAGGGCGACTGGACCTGTACATTGGATTACTCTACCCGGACGACGGCGAGCCTTCCACGGCTTGGATTATGCTTTGGGTGCTTTGATTATTCCATGGATAACGGCCAACACTGCGGAGTGTTGGAACTACCCCCCGGAGAGGAGCAAGGTGAGACGGCGCTCTACACCAGTGAGGTCGCCTCACGTCTCTCCGTTGTGGACCGGCAGCTACCGTCCACCAGAGGGTCCAGCTGTATTCGTCTGCGGACCGAGGTTCTGTGGGCACCGTGTTCAAGACTTTGAATTCTCCCAAGAAATCGTCGGCCAGATGGGATACCGCCAGCGGCTTCTCTAACCCCCCCCTCCTACTGTCTTACAACCAGCGGGACCCCCCCCCCCCCCCCCCCCCCTTAGTGTATCCAGCTATAATCATTTAAGTACCATCGCTATAGTTTCCTAAAGAACCGGGTTGTATACTTACTCCCTGCGTAACCAGAGATTGGACATTCAATGTTGATTTACCTACGAATACTCATTTGCCATACAAGTGCATTTCAAATCATAAGTGTAAACAAGTGAACGTTGTATATACCTTTTGCTATATTAAATATTCGATTTGTACATTTGTGTGGACTTCGTTTCATCAGGTGGGAAAGTGTTCATCATATTTATATCATGTACTGGATGGCCAGAAGTTAAAGTACAAGAGGTAGTGGTTTAATATTACCATACTTAACAATACAGTCAGGGAATTGTACCCCTCAGTTACAGCTGCGCTAAAAGAATACGACGGGGCTCTATGGAGAAACCATGGCACTCCCCTGACTAAAAGTATTTTTCAAACGAAAACGGCTGGATGTCATCTTGCCAAATCAGCATGGCTGTGAGTGTCTTTCACCTTTTACATGATCTAGCTTTGGCATGAATTGATTGTTTAGATCGCTAGCATGGCTAACAAATGCAAATATATTGTAGTCTGCCCCGTTGTTCTGACCAGGATTACGTTCCTTTCTGCTCCGGGGATGCGCGCGCACACAGAGTCTGACGTATACAGCGAATGGGTCTATATATAGCGAGATGCGTTGAATACGGTGTCCTGATGAGAATCGTTGGTCATCCTCTGCAACGTAAATAGTAAATGGTGCATTTATATAGCAACTTTTATTCAAAGCGCTTTACAATTTTGTTCCTCACGTTCAACCATTCACTCACACATTCACTCACCGACAGCGGAGGCAACCATGCAAGGTGCCAACCTGCTCATCGGGAGCAATTAGGGTGTTTATTGAAAGTGTTGCGTGTGAATTCAATCGGTCAAATGACGACAGCCGTTAGATTTTTCAGTCATTGTTAAGAAAAATCTTGTCAAAGATTGAAAATATTGGGTTAAAGGTGCTGTAAGTGGTATTTCTTTGGTTTGTTAAAATAAGTGGTCTACGGGGCGGTCAGGTGGCGTAGCGGAGATTGCGTTCGTCACCCAACGCCGGATACGCTGGATTCGCCTGTTCGAATCCAGCTCACAGCTCCGGCGTTGTCACCAGCTTGGCTGGCCGTTCACACTAATACAATTGGCAGTATTAGAGGGTGGGAAAGCTGGCGGGGTGGGTCCGGGTCATTGTAAACAGCGACTCCTACAGTTCGGTCGGGGCGCCTGCTCAGCGCGGATAGGATCTAAGGGGGGTAGTGTGATCCTTCCACACGTTACACCCTCTCAGTGAGAGTCCGCGCTGCCAGGTGAAAAGAAGCGGTTGATTGGCTAGACGTGTGTCGGAGGAAGCACGTGATAGCCTCCACTCTCCCAGACCGACTGTGGGGGGTAAGTGCGCAGCGACCAGGAAGGGGATTGGGAATTGGCATAACGACTAACATTGGGATGGGAGAAAATCTGAGGAAAAAGGAGGGGAAAAAAGATTTAAAAAAAATAAAATAAAAATAAGTGGTCTACATGTTTAAATAATAGCTCTACATTCCGACAGCCGTCACTGATATAAATTGTCTGGTCAGTAACGTGGGTCTCCCAGTCCCTCTGCTCTGTAGTAAACAGAAAATAAATGTTCTGGTATCCCGTTCCAACTTTATCCAATCAGGAGAAAGAACTCCACACTGCACAAATGGTTAGACAAATATAAATAAAAACAGGTTTTAAGCAAATATGTGCTTGAAACAAGTAAAATAATCTGCCAGTGCAGTAAGCTAATTTAGCGTGACAAGATTTATTGAAATAAGTCAAACAAAACACTCTATATCATTGATGGCTGTTGGAACTATTTAACACTTATTTTAACCAAATCTTTAACTGGTCTATACCACTATGTACTATGCTACTATGCCTATACTACTACATACTAATATATCTATACTACTATGCACTCAGAGTGTAGCTCTCAAGTTCGACATTGTTTGATGAACAATGTTACTTACACTTAGCTGCCAGAGTTGTACCCTTCCTGCTGACTCTTTGGATAAAGGCCTCAGCTAAATGACTAAAATGTAAATGTATATATTAGTGCTGTCAGTGCCGGAAGGTCTGGATTCTTACATATCTCGATGTGATCTATCAAGAAATATCTACAGCAAGAATTTTGGGTCGCAATGAATCCAAAATGACATTGTGGTTAGAAGTGGTGGAGAAAATAAAAGCTAGCATATAATGGTAATGTCTGGTTAGGAGCGAGGGAAAATGGATGGATTATCCAATGGGGGGTCCGGGAGGGGGGGGTACGAGCTGGAGCATATGTGTGTAGGTTTTTAGATAACGGGTATTAAGGGTATATCCTATATATGACAATTAACTAAAATGTGATTTCATTGGATGTACACTGTCAACTAATGCTTGTATATCTTATTGTGTGTTGTCATGTTTGTTTATGTGTTTGTTTAAAAAATAATAAAAAAATAAAATACAAAAAATATTAGTGCTGTCAGGCGAAAATTAATCTAATTAATTACAGGATTTGTAATTAATTTATCTAATTAATCGCATTTTAATCGCATAACCATTTTAGGCCCGATATTTTATATTCTATAATCATATTTCAAATTGCATGTGTCCGGATGGCAGAATTCAGTGCTGTATCTACAAAACCTGTTTAATCATCTTCCCTTTATTCATTTGCTTAGATTTTTCAGGTCTGGTCAATTTTAGCATGGTGTTATTCACAGTAAAAATAAATAATTGAATTGATATTCTCATTTGGTTCATTACAATTTACTCACGCCTAGTAACAGACACAGTATTTCTGACACTGGGAATACATTCCCTGAGATCCATAGATTCAGATACCAAGAACATGCAAATGGACCATTTAAAAAAAGTCTGTAAATGTTTATTCTACGTGGAATGAATGAGATAAAAAAAATACCCTTTTTTTGTTTTTGTTTTTTGTTTTGTTTTTGTAATTCATTTTGAGTTAATTTTCATAACAAGATAATTAGCTGTGTAATTAATTAATCTAATTAATGCGATAAACTGACAGCCCTAGTATATATGCATATATATTATATAAAAAAGGCTTTTTGTACTGCATGCAAAGAAAACTGTATGGGTTGGGCCTAATTCAGCATGGGACCCGCACACATTAGGCATAGCTTTCAAGAAAAGGCTGGTTTAGTCCCCAGTAGCTGTGGTTTTGTGCAACAGCTACTCCTCCTGGGGTCCACACAGCACATAATAATAATAATAATAATAATAATAATAATAATAATAATAATAATAATAATAATAATAATAATAATAATAATAATGATAATGATAATGATGATAATAATGATAATAATGATAATAATACGGATCGGATTTATATAGCGCTTTTCCAAATGCTCAAAGATGCTTAACAACAAAACTCAATTCAATTACATTGTACTGCATCATTGCAGTACATTACATTACTTATAGACCGTTTCCCAGAACCACAGCCCACAAAGAAGGTTCTAGTGTCATCCCAAACACTTGGATTCCTGTCAAGCTACTATTATCATTATTATTTTGTATCATCAATCATCATTATCATAATTTATTATTCATTTTCTAGGTTTTCTAGTTTATTTTCTTAACGGTCAGTTTGCTTGTTGTTTGAGTAATATATGAGATACTATGTGATAACTCTGAATGCTACTGTTTGTTTCATAGTTACTAGGGATGTCCGATATTATCGGCCGACCAATATTATCGGCCGATATCGGCAGTAAAATGTGATATCGGAAAATATCGGTATCGGTTTAAAAAAAGAAAAAAACAATAACAATATTTGTTATATATATATCCAGTCAAATTATTCCGTTTTTTTGGGGGGGGGAAACCCTGCATATATCGGTATCGGAAATTAAGAGTTGGACAATATCGGAATATCGGTATCGGTAAAAAAGCCAATATCGAGCATCCCTAATAGTTACCTTTAGATTTGGGGATGGAGAAACAGGCCCTGGGAAGCACGTCTAGTGGGCTGAAAGAATGAAAGAGAAAATCCAGCCGGAAACAAAGGCATTACTGCACTACAATCTAATAAAGCTCATTTGAACGGAACATCCAATGTGATGTCCTATAAGTCCACAAACTCTGTCTTAAATGGAGATAATCATAGCAAATGAAGCAGCACTCGATTCTTATCTCTCGTTATACTCTTACATGGCAAATTAAAGACATAGTTAATTTTGGTCAAGTGCTATGAAATACTTGCCAGTATAATATACTACATATTATGCCAAATATGCATCCCAAAAGACACCCACCACGTGTCTTAACACTGTCCCTTAACACATTGACGGCCACAGGTATTAGACGGCCCCACTCTATAAGGCCAGCATATCATAATAAGGTTTCATTGTGCGTGAGGCTGTTTGTAGAACTAAATCTATACTTTATATTATTGCTATCTGTCCATTCTCATTGTCAATTGACACTATAAACCGTCCCTTCAAAATGGCTTAAAGAAATAATTTTTTCATCAATACGTTCCCATTTTATAGCGTCTTGAATATAAGCGTTATATGGGATTGGTCTGGTATATTTCCTGCAAAACAAGATACAGGCTGCTAAGCTAATAAGGTTAAATTGAATGGCGTTTCGGCCCTACAGAAGCTAGAGCTAAAAATCAAAATGCATATGATCGATATCATGTTCCACCATGAATGCATGAAAGGGGGGGGGGGGCGGGGGATGTTGTTTCTGATTATTGATTACCAATAACGGCATTAGCCTCAGTAGCCGTATTCGCTGACCGGGTGGATGGCTATCAAAGCAAGGCCCGATTGGCTGTCATTTACGTGAAAAAGATCTTACCGTGGGCCGGTTTGACTGCAAAAAGGATTTCCCAGTTATCGATCGCCATCTGGTAGATCCATATGTCCATTGGCTGATTCTATATTCCTTTACTGCACACTGAATTCAGCTCCCAAAACGTATTCCATGCTACATGCTACACGCATAGATTCAGCCTAACAGGAAAGTCCATTCAAGATAATAAAAAAAAAAAAGAAAAAAAAGACCGTTCTGCCACAGGGAACACTGCATTATCAAGACGGCGCCCCTACGAGGATCTGGCCGGTAATGCACTTTTCCGAATTCCAAGAGTAGGGTAATTCTGCAGTGCCACTCTGTGACATTGAGTAGGTTATTAAAATGGAATAAAGGCCAAAACAACCTTGCCACGGACATGTCCGTGGTTGGCCCTCAACCGTTGGATCCGAAACACGGACATGTCCGTGGTTGGCCGGGAATGTGTTAAGACGGACCAACAGAAAACCAACATGGTGTTTCTGTATAACTGGCTACGGAGAACCTGCAACTTGTCTTTAATGCTCTCCAGGAAGCTCTTATTAATCTTAAGGTGGTGTTTAATGCAAATAAAAACATAGACGGCTGTAATCTTCATATATCTACTGTCAACAGATCAAACATTGAAAGGGTTACAGAATATAAGTATCTTGGCATCTGGCTCAACAAATTTACATTTAAAAACACATCAGGAACCTTGTTGGCAAATTACGACAGAAGAGTGTCTTTTTCTACGGAAATAAAACTAGCTTTCCTTTGTTTTGTAGGAAGAGGATTGGTGAATCAACGTCCCTATCAATTCTGGATTATGGGGATGTCATTTACAGATATGCTGCTGCCTCCACACATAGGCCCTTAGATTGACGGAATGGGGGTGGGGTGTTGGTCCTGGGGAGGCCGGCGGTCTAGGGAGGGGGGGGAGGAATGTCTGTCTGTCTAATGTCTTTGTGTTGTTTGTGATGTCTTTATTATTTTGAATTGGTATTTTTACTTTTTAATTTGTATTTAGTATTTTAGTCTAGGTTTATATATAACACATATTTCTTATTTCTTATTGTTGTATCATTATTATTATTGTTGTTATTATTGATGTTGTGTTTTTGTTTTGTTGAAATTGATAAAAATAAAACATAGGCCCTTAGATTCTGTAGATTATTGCCAGTAATGGCTACAATACTCACCGCTGTATTCTCTATGATGAAGTTGGTTGTTTTTCTCTGACTGAGAAATGCAATAACCACTGGTATCTGTATATCTACAAAACCCTGGTTGGAAAAAGACCATCATATGTTACATCTATATTGCTTTGGAACCCTGGTCCACTTTTATCTCACTCCAGTGACTGTTCAGTGACTGGCTGGCTGCTTTTAGTTTTAGTGCAGCAGACTCGTGGACTCTCTTGCAAAGTGACCTAAAACGTAATACTTTTATACCTCTTGGACGCTTCAGGTTCAAGACAAGATACCTTTATTGCCACACAACCAGGTTGGTGGTATTTGTAAATGGTTTGCACTTAACTGTCCATTACCTGCCTGCAACTGTTTTGCTCGTTGATTCATATGGTTGTATTTTTATTTGAACTGATTGTTTGCTGATTTTGTACATTTGTGTTTTCTTTCCTCTGTGTAATCTCGGCATCATTGTAAATGAGGGCCACCCTCAATCGATTCTCTGAGAATTCCAAACAAAGGTTGATGATGATTTAACATAATGGTGTCCTGACCCACATCCTGACCCCTGTCTCCACCACAGGGACGCGTCCATGATGGCTATGCGTCGCCGCATCCAAGGCCTGAGCCCCGAGGAGATCCGAGCCCTGTCCAAAGAGGAGCTCCAAATGCCCGTCACCATGGAGGACTTCACCCTCACGCTCAAGAAGATCTCCAAGTCGGTCTCCGCAGGCGACCTGGAGAAGTACGAGTCCTGGATGTCCGAGTTCGGATCGGTATAGATATGGATATAGATACAGATGCAGACTGTATCACGGAGAGAGGGGACCAGAGGTACTTGAACTTAAAACGAATGTTCGCAGCTTTTATATATCGGTGAATGTCTTGGAGAGAGGATGATGATGTGCCAGCGGGGGGAACTGGAGTCTGTGTGACCCGAGGATCAAGAGGACTTGGGGCGGAGTTTGTCTTTTGGGACACTGGCACCTTTTGAAGGGGCGCGGTGACGGAAGACAGCCGGTGGCCTCTGTGGCTGAACTAATGATTGTTTTGAGAATGATACTGTACTTCTTCTAGTTAATCTAGTAGACTGACATCATTGAGAAAAAAAGGGTTAATATGGGTTGTGATTACCCTAATATCCACCACTGGTCAGACCTGCTGTAATACTTGAATGTCACATTCCTTTCTTATTTTATTGGGAGTCATTAAAGCCTAACATGTATAGACCAGGGAATGCTCGCACACACACACGCACACGCACACATACGTGCAGTGCACACATTTTAATTTTAATCCATGAATTAAGTTGTACATTCTTAAGAATCAAATATCGCAGAGGTTCAATATGGTTGAAGGGCGTTCACGGATACAAAAAGCATCTCTTTCACCACACGGTCTGACTTCCTATTAGAGTGGAGACTGATCGGAGACCGGCTAGCTGTTGGGTCCTTATCCTCCATATAGCCTGCCAGCCTCAACCACTAACGACGGGTCTATGAACAACATGTCTGCGGCTTCCAAATATCAACATCAAGAGCGTTAGCCGACACCGTCATGGCCAAGGCCTCTGCAGCACGACGGCCCAGGGCTGATACTCTGTCTGCTAGTGTGTCTAAAGATAAGGCTCGCTCCATATGCAGGTCGAATGGGTGACCCGTCTCAAGGATGAGCACATCTCCTTAATCTTCACCAACCAAAATGTGTCACTGACATCATCCTATGGGGACACGTGCTTCACTTAACCCTTTCACTACCACACTACAGACTGTTAACCGTCTGTAGTGTGGTAGTGAAAGGTTAACCTTCTGTAGTGTGGTAGTGAAAGGGTTAAAGATGGTATTTGAGGTTTCATGGAAGAAAAGAGTACATAGAGTGTAACTGCAATGAAATAATGTGGCTTATGATCAGGAGTTTGCGTGGCAATTTCTGTTTCTGTAATCATTTCTGTAATAATATGATTGTAGATCGAATGCAAGGAAAATCACAAATAAAGACATTTTTAAAACAAAATCAAGGGTACTATTACTACTGCGACTATAAATTGCTGCTAGGCTCAGATGACTGTATGTATGGTATAGCCTCTGTCATATATCTAGGTAGAGCTTGCACATATAAATACGCACAAATGCATTGTGGTTTATGTAGTTTCTCAGTCATTGACAATAATGATATTGGGTATAAAATAAAACTAGACAATTCCACGAGGGGGAAATTGTGAAAGTGTGGGTGACGCCTGTGCACCGCCGGCCAATGGGAGAGGGTCTCTCGCGAGTCTCTATGACAAACGGTTCAAAAGATACAAAAAGGGGGCGTGGCCTAAGGATCAGGGGAGTGGTCAACAGAGACCAATGAAAGAGGATATCCCTACTGAGTGCAATGACACAAGTCGCATAGCACACTATTATACACTATTACACACTATTACACTATTACACACTATTACACACTATTACACACTACACTATTACAAGGATCGGGGAGGGCGGCTAGGTGGTGTAGTGGGCAAGGCACTCGCCACCAGTGTGGAGACGCTAGGATTCGCGTGTTCGAATCCAGCTCTCCACATTGTTTTCAGTTTAGCTGGTCGTCCGCAGTAATACACATTGGCCGTATTACGGGGAGGGAAAACTGAAGGGTGGGGATCGAACGTTGTGAACAAGCGACTCCTACAAGTCGGTTGGTGCGCCTGCGCAGTAGAATCAGGAAGTGTCGGGGGCAGCGTGAGCCTCCCACGCGTTACTCCTCGACACTGAGAGATCGAGCTGCGCAGGTGAAAAGATGCGACTGCTGTTACCTCAAGTACCGGAGGGGACTTGTGCTATGTATGACTTAGTCCACATTGCAGCCGGCTTGTGGGAGGCAAGAAACAGCGTTCGTGACAGGGGAGGGTTGAATTGGATGATACGAAATTGGGATGGGAGAAAATATAGAAAAATAGGAGAAAAAGTGGATCAAAAAAAAACAAGGATCGGGGGAGTGGTCAACATCGACCAATGAAAGAGGATATCCCTACCGAGTACAATGGCACAACCCGCAAGTCTCTACGACAAACGGTTCAAGAGATACACTAAGGGGGTGTGGCCTAAGGGGGCGTGTCTAAGGATCGGGGGAGTGGTCAACATCGACCAATGAAAGAGGATATCCCTAACGAGTACAATGACACAACCCGCAAGACAGAGGGCGCTGTCAATCAATTCAGTACTGCTACACAGAGGGGCGATGAAGGGTTAACTCCATGAGCGGTCATTGCCAGGTCAGCTGTACTGAGTTGATTGACAGCTTCCTTTGAGCCATGAGCCACACACCTGTTACCACTAATTAGGCTGATGCAATCACGAATGACTTGCACTTTCGACCCAATGTATTTCAATGAGGGCAGACGCATGACTTCATTCTCACGATGATTAAAAGAAAACGATAAGAGATGAAGCGTTGGCACTTTCACATGAGCACCTGAGAATCCCAATGAAGGGTTGTGTGCGATATTGTGTCATTTCGTCGACAATTGTGGCCCCGGTGGCGATCATAACACAAGGGGGGAAAAGCTCAAAAATCGGCTTTTTCTTAGAGTGGAACGCCATTGGTGTCTATGGGGAGGATAACTTTCAAACAAATGGTCATCAGTTGAGATAGAAATGTCCAATTCCATTTATTCTTTTGTGAGCGAGGCGACAGCCGTGTCATCGTTTTGATGTGTTGTTTTTATATCTACGTCCAAAATTGAGATCACTGTCGCAATTTACCCAAGGTGGTGGTAAAAAAATTATTTCAGCTCTTACACTCTAAATTGCAATGCATTCCCAATGGGACCGAAATGTTCCTGTTTAAAGTCGATTTGTAGCCAAACGGTGCGGTGAAACTTTCCGAAAAGCAATAGCTCCTCGAGTTGGAGCAAGCCGGTCGTTTTGATACCTTTCACGTGTATGGGGCGCGAACGCTCTGGGAGGAGTTTGTTGGCGAAAATCGGCGGAATAAAGAATAAGAATAAAAATAGTATAGATTACTATAGTGTGGCAAGTGACGGGCTTATAGCCTATAATACGTGACATTTGAAGCAGGCACCACTGCTGTTGTAATTGTCTGGTAATAGCTGTTTCGAGTGTGTTTATTATTACTGCCTTCCTATACCCAGTTAAATCTGTCTTCATATCTCACCCCCCAAAGGCGATAGCGAGGGGGGGCGTACGCGTGTAGGTCAGTGGCCAATCAGAGCGCAAAACGGGAACCCGGAAACACAACTTGGTTGGTAAAAGCATACACGCCACCAGTGGCGTTTTTTTTTTCCGTAGTCGCAGTTTGCGGAGACGCTCTCTGATTGGCCACTGACGTTTCTGGTCATGTGACGTGCGCCCAATCGTGTGACGCTTGTTTCTTTCACCGGTTAAGCTTAGGCACTCTTTCGAAGTTGGTTAAGGTTAGAGTTTGTCTTAGAGCAGGGCGATAGAACACCAGCCCTGATTCCAAACTCTAACCTTAACCAACTTCGAAAGAGTCGCCTAAGCTTAACCAGTGGTCTATATCGTATTAGCTGCCGCTCAGCGTCAACTGCACTTATCTCACTCCAATGACGTGCACTGAATAAAAACTTCACAATGTACCTTTACATACCAACATCCGTCTCGGCCACACCCCCATCTGCTACCTACATAAGCAGGGGTGGGGCCACACACTCATCTCCTTCTCAAATTTCACCCCAAGAGAGTGCCTGTATACCAATCACTTGACGTGGGAAAAGAAAGTATTTAGCTGAAGAAAGGAAAACAGAAGAACAAGGAGATACGTTGACGTTATATCTTTATTTTCTCTCTCACTATTTTCGAGAAAATACGGCGATAATGTCTTCGTCACTGGAGTGTCTGGAAGATGATGATCATTCTGACCTCCACCGGCTTTTTCGTATTAGGGGCTTGCGTCGCTGATCTACTCCCCACCTGCAGTCCTCCTTGCTGCGGCTGGATAGGTATTGAACCTCCGGTTATACAGCTGGACTGTCGGAGACACCGGCTGTTTGTGAGACATTGGTTGCCTCTGGGTGGGTGAGTAATGTTTTGCTATGCGGGCGCCAGTTGTCTGTTAATGCTATGGGGGTTAGTTGACAATTTTACGAAGGCCGGCCCCAGATTGGGGTCCTCTGCTCGGCCTCTTAGGCGGCGGACGGAGGGTCCTGGTCTGACGCCCATAATGGTCAAACTAGTGGGCCGCGACCGAGATCTGGTTTGAACCCGGGATTCTCTGGACAAGCGGATGCTTCTCTGTCCCGTGAAGGCCCCATCTTTCACATGAATGTGAGAGTACACCCTAAACACGAGGAAATGTGGGTCTGGATCTTCTTTATCGGTAGTTCCATGCTCAAGTCGGCTGCAGCCCGTATGGGAATTGTGCAGACTCCACTGTATGTCTGGTAAATCACAGTTGAAAACAGTGTTGACATTTCTTTTTCTCTTCCCTCTTAGGATGAGGAGGGTTTCAGGCGGCGGCCTGTCTGAAGTGTGGCTTGTTATGTCGTTGTGTACAGTTCAGGTGATAGCTGCTTAGCTTGCGTGCTAGTTTGTGGCCTACTGTTAGCCAGTCAGCTGTTAGCTGCGGCGCTAGCTCGTTGTGTTCACTAGGCTAGGAAACGTTAGCTTGTTGCTATCAGTCGGGAGCAGCTGTTAGCTTAATGCTACACTGTTGAACGTTACTGTGAGTATAACATGCCTTAAACTCTCTGACTACGACGTCATCTTTGACAGAGGATGTTAGTCGACCCTACACCGGGTGCCATGCCAGCGAGGACTTCGTCAACATGGAGAACGGCAGCTGGGTGGCGCAGCGGACATTACCCTCGTCACCAACGCAGGAGACGCGGGCTACCCCCCCTCCTAGAGTTGGGGATGTCGGCGTGATTAGGACCCGGGACTGGTTCTGGTCATGCTGGTCCAGGTCAGTTAACCCGTTGTCCGCCGGGGACGCAGATCTGCTGTTCTGGTACCCTGAGGGACTTGTGCTTTTTTCGGGGGGAAAAATGCCGGGTCGGCCCGGGTGTCACAGGGTTTGATATTATGGAGATGTTCGTTCTCCATTCTTTTCGCCCCTCTCTTCTCCCGCTTACGCATGGCTGAGAGGGGGCTGTTGAGGTGGTTTTTGTAGTACTCCTCTGGCATCCCTGTGTACGTCCCGGTCCGCCGGGCCCGGTCCGAAGTCGTTTTCGTCGACCCGTAGGCCTGGGATAACCCCTTTTTGAAAACTGAAACACTTGTACTGCGGTATAGCCAGTGTATACCCGCAGGTGTGTTTTGGAGTTTCTTCCTGAGGGGTTATAGGAACAACCACCGCATGTTGAACCAAGAGGGTGGTTGATTCCCTGGTGTGTTGGAGCGGAGTCAACTCCCGGGTTACCCGGTTGAGTGTACCCCCTGCACGTTCATGACGTCTGCCAATCGTGTCAGCCTTCTCTGCCTCGGCCCCTCTAGAGCATCGGGGTTTTTTGGTGGAGGCTTTGACATGGTGCTCAACAATGCCAGCATACGCCCCTTCCGCCGGGGTGCTGTTTTCAGTTGACCCCTTTGGCGCCTGTCTCGTCCGCAGTGCTCCAGGCTCGGGTCAAGTGCCTGCTGCCTGGATTGAGGGATCGGCCTCTTCTGGAGGTCGTCTCCCCGGTGCGCTGCCTGCTCCCGCTGTAGTGTAGCCTCTTGAGTGCTTCGAGTTACGGCCATGCTGACTGCCTGAGTATGCCAGGGTCAGTGTGCCAGGCGGCGTGCTAGTGGGGGGAAGGGCCTGCTCTTGGATGGGCCCTGTCCGAATACGCTGGCGATGTGGGGGGCGGTGTCACTAGTGACCGCATGGTGAGGTCTTGATGCTGTGGCGTCATTGGCCTCTCCGGGCCCCCTTTTTCCGGGGGGATCCAGTCCCTTCTGGGTCTGGGTCTTCCTTCGCGCTCCGCTGCTACGGCCTTGCCACGGGGTTGAGTTTGCTCTTGACCCCGTGATTTTTGGGGGCAGTAACGAGGTTTGTTCCTTCCGTTCGTTCCCTGGTGGCATGCGGGTTGTGCGTGTGCGTAGTCGTCGGGTCAAGCCACGGTCTGCTCACCCTGTGCGTTGAGTTGCTCGAGTTCCTCTTCACACGGTCGGATCCGTCTCCCTCCCGTCCTCCAATAGGGAGGGTATCCCTCCATTAGGGAGGGTCGGGGGGCTCGGTCCTCCCCGGTTCTGATGGTTGTGGGGGGCCTCAGTGGGGTACATTTGTCGAGCTTCAGCTCCCGCTCAGCTCCCGTTGTGCAGTTGACGCTGAGCGGCAGCTAATACGATATAGAACGATAGGTTATGAATATAACCGTAGTTCTATGAGTATTAGTGACGCTCAGCGTCTAGACGCCACTGCGGCCCTTGATCTTACCTTGTGGTGAAATGATTGAGAAGGAGATGAGTGTGTGGCCCCACCCCTGCTTATGTAGGTAGTAGATGGGGGTGTGGCCAGACGGATGTTGGTATGTAAAGGTACATTGTGAAGTTTTTATTCAGTGCACGTCACTGGAGTGAGATATGTGCAGTTGACGCTGAGCGTCACTAATACTCATAGAACTACGGTTATATTCATAACCTATCGATACACTAGGCGTTAGGTAGTTTGCATGCTGTTCGAGGCGGAAATGGGCAAAGACACAGCTCGTCACGCGATTGGGCGCACATGTCACATGACCAGAAACGTCAGTGGCCAATCAGAGAGCGTCTCCGCAAACTGCGGCTACGGAAAAAAATAACGCCACCTGGTGGCGCCTATTCGAATCCTAACGCATTTATGCTTCCACGTTCACGTTTTGCGCTCTGATTGGCCACTGACGTTTCTGTTCGCGCCAATCGTCTGACGGCAAGTTCTTTCGCCGGTTAAGTTTAGGCACTCTTTCGAAGTTGGTTAAGGTTAGAGTTTGTCTTAGAGCAGGGCGATAGAACGCCAGCCCTGATTCCAAACTCTAACCTTAACCAACTTCGAAAGAGTCGCCTAAGCTTAACCAGTGATAAACTAGGCGTTAGGTAGTTTGCTGCCCAGAAACGGCAGTGGCCAATCAGATTTGCAAAACGCGAACGCAGAAGCATAAATGCGTTAGGATTCGAATAGACGCCACATAGTGCTGTGCTGGTAAAGACACAATGACATGATGCAGATATTTTACATTGCAAAATTAGCTGGAATGCTGCCATCTGATTAGGTTAAAGAGGCATTTCACCAAAACAACAGCGGCAATTTATTTTACAAATAATCTCACACACATCCAAAAACTCTAAACAGTTTTGCAAATATTAATTTAGTTTGACAGCTATTGAGAGTAATGAGTTTTAATATGGCAACCAGTAATGTCATCGGGGACACTGAATCCTTGTGTTGTGTTAATCACAGCTCAATTAAATGATAAGGTAGCAGTCCCTATAAGACAAGATATTGCTATTTCATCTACATCATGGTGCTGTAATTAACACAAGGATCCAATGTCCCCGATTACATCACTGATGGCCATATTCAAACTAATTTACTCTCAATAACTATCAAACTAAATGAATGTGTGCAAAACTGTTTCGAGTTTTAGTTGTTTTTTCCCCTTTAATATGTACAAAGTCATTCAAATGTGACCTTATAAGACTAAGTTTGCCGAAATGGTAAATGCCATTGTCAAGTGCTCATATTGGTATTCAGTATCATGAGTTCAGTATTTATCAGTACTCACGAAAGTATTGACCTGTCCCTGTTAAGCAAAACAAGAAATTGCATCAGACAAAATAACGTGTTGGACGTTGCAGATTTTAAACGTTTTATTTTGATCATGAGAAACATAATCAAGGAAAAGGAAAAAGATATCTCGAGAAACACAGATTGAAACATGACAGAGCTTCTGAAAGCTCTGAGTAAAGCAGATACTGCAAACCAGAACATGGGAGCAGTAGAAAACAAAATCACAGCGAATAAAGGAACAACCGAACAAGACAAAACAAGTGCTTTGTTAGGTGAATACATTCCTTTAGGGCAAAATATAGCCATACAACTACACATACATAAGCATCCGCACAGAAGCCAAAGACCAGAGCACCTTGAAATGGCCCAAGAGGCAGAGAGGGTTAGCCTTAATCTGCTTTCTTGACGAAAATATGCGATCTCCTGATTAGGTGACGCCCTCATTTATCAACAATTCTTAGAAAGTGTTCTATTTTCGTACGTAAGCACAGAATTTAGAATGTGTGTACGCACAGAAATATTGGGATTTATCAACCGCGCGTACACGGGTCCTACGCTCCTCCGCGTTGATAAAACCTCTTTGTTCTACCGTCAATGCTCGTGCATGATTATATGGTAATGAAACACCCCCCATGGGATGTGAAATAATGGACTGACCCGAGCGAACTATGAGAAACTCCACGAGCGAGATTGTTCACTGAGGCGCTGTCAACCAAGAAGACACAACCCGTGTTATGGGATAAATAAAAGGCGGACTTGTACACAGTGATGTCGGATATCAACGACTCCCTAAGACCATTGCTGCAATTCTGCCTGGACAGCTCAAAATACTAATAAAGACCGTTCGTTAACCACTGTTTGGCGTTGGTGTGTCATTATAACCATGCTGGAATATGAATGCCTTTATTCGTTTAGTTCTATTGGCTACCGGGTATAATATGATTTGTAGAGGCATCTATTTTGTTGTCGGTATTAGGTAGCCTATGAATTACATATAATAGCAGCCATAGCCTATGCAACAGTAACTTGCGCATATATAATAACACATGGCACAGCCCTGCGAAGCCTGCATACAGTAAATTAACTTGATCATTAATCTAGCTGTTGTATCTTTACGCTTTTGAAAACATTAGATAATATGTATATAGGCTATATAGGCCGTTGCTTCGCATTAATAGCCTATATTCTCAAATGGCATTTAATGGCTATCCGACTCCTCGCTATCCTCGCGGACGGACCAGTATACCTTATAATAATATCATATCATATTCATATCATAGTTTACTCTATCAGCCTACCTAGCATGTAATACGTTCTTTGTTAGAACTCAACTCGTTATTATTTTGCGCATAGATTGCAGAAATACGGGAACGTTTTGATTTATATTAAAAGGCTTTGACATTGTAAAACTAAATACGTGGAATTCTGTAAGCAGAATACAAGTCATATCACCCACACGATATATTCTCTGTATCCAGAGCATGTATGCTTTTCATTCATTTAAGACACATTTATTGCAAGGGTTTTGTAATACACATAAACTCACTCAACAAATAACCTCTGTTCTCGTTGCAATGTGTTTTTTATTCTTTCTTATACAGTAGGAAGGGGGAAGAACACTATATCGTGGGTGTTCATATGACTTGTATTCTGCTTACAGCTTCGACATTTCACTTATTACGTTTAACAATGGCAAAGCCTTTTAAATATAATCAAAACGTTCCCGTATTTCTGCAATCTATGCGCAAGGTAATAACAAGTTGAGTTACGCGGAGCGCAGTCAGTACACCCCGTATATTCCGATAACGCTATATATAAACCATGCTGCATTCATTCAGAAGGAAAGACCTATTATTCCAAATGCTATTTATAGGGTTTTGACCATAATTACACTACTGTTGCTATTTTACAATTAACTATAATGAATTACGGGGGTCATACAGAACACGTCAGTCAAACTAATGAACGAAAGCTTATTTCCGCGTTGAAACTAATGCATGAAACTGATGAGAGCATATGCCGTTCATCTGCAGTATAATATTCTACCGCCGGGCGCCAGGTACGCATGCCCTGAGCTGAGCGTAAATATAAGCACAAAGTCAAGTTCACGTTCAAATTGATAAGTCCCACACTTTGCTTAGAAATGTTCGTACGCACGGGTTACGCACATATCTCTGCGCACGCAACGTTGATAAATGAGGCTGAACTGTGTAAAAACATATTCTATCTATGAATCACAGTAAACTATAGACACTGCCTCTTTAGTAAAGTATTTAAATACAGTAGTACAAGTACTTTCTTTCCTCCCCTGGGTTCTCTACTTTCTTTGTTACTGTACCTATTGTAGAAGGGTGGATTATCCCTACTTTATGAGAGTGGATATGCAGTGGTGCAGTCGTAATATCAGAACTGCCTGGACGCCACGTGCACGCGCGCTCCCGTGCACGCGCGCTCCCGTGCACGCGCGCGCACGCGCGTGCATGCGCATACATGTTCCCTCGCTTGCGCACAGAACAGATGATTATTATGCATAGCAGCATAAATAGTAGGAAACATGTTTGTATAGGAAATTACTAGTTTTAGTTTAGTTTTTGTAAATATTGCCTTGAAATAGAGAAGCTGAAAAAGGTAGCAGGATGTAGCCTTCAATATATAAAGAAATTATATTGTCAACAGATATGGTTGAAAAACAAACAATGTTTTAAATGTAATTGCAGTTACAATTTCTTTAATTGAATTAACTTAAACTAGAAAAGTAAATACAAACTAAATTAACAATGTAATTTAGTTTACAGAAGGACAGTTTCCTTCTGAAGCACAACTTAATGTCTCATCCTTCGAGTCGGGACCACAGATCAAGCAAACCCCCACCAATTGGTACAGGGCTTGTATTTTGGTTTGGCTCTTCTCGTTCTTTGTTATGCTATCGGTATCCTATTATTATGCAAAGTCTAGGTGATAGATAAGTGCCGGCCGGTACTTGGCGCACAACGCGACGAGTCCAGTGAAAATTGTGAACGCATTTTTGTGTGCGCGCGTGCACATCCGTGCGCGATTGTGCGCACTTCTGCTCAGCGAACTGCTAGGACGGCGTGGTACCCCGTGGTACCACCACTGCATCACTGTGGATATGAACTGTCACCAGGTAGTGGGAGCACAGCAGATCTGGGTCCGGCTGATCCCCTGACTGTAGTGTAAGAGTATTAGAAATGGGATTTAGCAGAGGGGCGGATGGGGCCTAGGGTTTACTAACATAGGGGTTCTACGCTGGTCCTTCTTGCCCTCCCGGGCGACCGTAGTATTTCCTCAAACACTCACACTTCCCCTAATACGTCCCACACCCTCTCACACCCGGTGGCAGTGATGGTAGATAATATAATTTCTCCCCAAAGCAGTACCTTTCCTTGTTGACCTGTACAGAGCACCTGCCCCAATTGCACATAGACCGTAGGGAAGAAGGGGTTAAACGATAATGCACATTAATTGGAAAAAAAGGTTTAAACAATAATGCACAGTAATTCACACACACACAGTGGTCCCATGTATACGCCTCTCCTTTTACTGTTAATTTGGCGCATGAACAAGTCCCCGTAAGGGTTAATACGCTTTTCATGTACAAATAACTAGGAGGTTAGCAGGACGCTCTGGGAGCCACACAGTGGGAAACAACTTATTTTTACAATTGTGACTGGCCGTGGAGAGGATGGACTTGTTGAGGCAACGTCAAATCTTTTTACATAATATGAAAGTACAGATTCATACCTTCAAAATAAGCCATCACTTGACAATTTTGGTGGGATACTTTTCAAGCTACTTCCTATGAATCATGGTGATATCACAAAACGCATTCAGAGATTAATGGCCTTTAAACTTTGTGGAGAGTTTCACACTTGTGTGTTAAACAACTACAACCCTACCCAGAATGCATTGTATTAAATGGCCCCCCTCTCTCTCTGTGGACATTAACACCTTGCATCAGGCTCTTTTGTTATGTCAATTTGTTGGAAGCCTCACATAAGCCATGTAATGTGGAGGTCAAGGTATTGGCTGAACCAACAATCTTCTTTTATCTTATATAATGCTTTGGTCCTTATCTGAATTATTGTGTTGAGGTGTGGGGAAATACCTATGAAACCAACCTACTTCCTTTGGTTATGCTCCAAAAAAGAGCAATCAGGATTGTAACCAATGAGAGCTATAAAGCACATACAAATTCTTTGTTTTTAAAAGTTTCAGTCCTGAAATTAAAGGACCTGGTGATCTGGAGGAGGAGATCAAATCCAGTCAATCTATAAATATATTAAAGAGGACGTTCAAAAAGATGGTGTTCACAAATTATACCAGGGAGGAAGCCCAACGTATTGTATGAGAATGATTTGAAGGGTGACATGAGAGTATAGTCTAGTGTGTGTGTGTGTGTGTGTGTGTGCATGTGTGATTGTGTTGTGTGTAGTTGAAGTATTTGCTAATTGTATTGTATCATATGTATTGGAAATCGTGTCGTATTGTACTTGCTGAAGTATATATAATATTGCAATTAGTTATTGATGGGGGATGGAAACAGATAAGCTTTGTTTCTTCCATCTCCTTTTCAAACAGGGGGGGGGGTTCCTCTTTTCCCATTTCATTTATTTTTCAAATGTTGTTTTGCCGGTCAATGGTAAATGTAGCCAAACTAACACCTTGTAAGTCTAAAAGCTAAATGACTAAATGTAAATGTATTATAAGGAAAATGGGGGACCCTGATATAAACAAGACGAATCAAGTTTCAAGATTTTATTATCATTTAAAATAACACGAGAAAAATAGGCATGATAAAATAGACATGCTAAAGTCAATGTTCAATGTTCAGATTCAGGGTCAGATTCAACTCCCACAAAGCTCATTATGTTGTTCTACCTCGTCTGCAAATCCGTTAGGTGCGTCACCATCATCTGGCTCTTCAGCGTTGCTGTCAGTGACAGTGATTATAGCCCGAAGAACTTCGTCTTCGTTGTCTTCTTCTGAAACAGAATCTGAGTTTTTTTCTGGTTCTGTTTTATCCGGCAACATGAAATCCGTGATGAATTGCCAGCGCGCGTTCGTCTTCAGCACAGTGTCCACCGAAGTGTATAGTGAAAACAACAACAACCATCGCATCTTGACCTGATAATGATAATACATAAGTTGTTTGTTATTTTCTTTGAGTTTCCCTATTGAATGAATTTACTTCTTATGCCATTAGGTTGCAATAAATTCACTCGAACGAAATTCGTTTTTTTTTTTTTTTTTTAGCGATCTGAAATCATATTGCATCACGCGAGCCTACCCTAGTCTACCCGAAAGCCGCCGGCGATCAGATGTGGAAAAAAGCGCCCCCTATCGTCTCCCAGATGACATAAGGGATTTTGGAATGGACTCAATGAAAATGGATGGGGGAAAAAATCCTGTACTCCACATTTTCCAGTCCACTGATGCAGCCGGGGTTATCACAGTTCATTCTGGAGCCTCTGAGACCCGCGGAATCATGTGTTCTACTGTACACACGTTGGATCTATACACTTATCGATTTTTTCGAATGGTGATCAGGAATTGGAATATACCAGTTGGATACCATCTGATGTCAGGTAAGGAATCTATGTTATCAGTGTTAGGATAATCAGACTCATGAAGATATAAGCTGTTTTGTGAAATGTCCTCTATCGGTTTCACTGTAAAAGTCCAAGAGGAAATGAACAAGGCTATTATCCGCGCGTGGCTCGAATGGGCATGCGTGTACGTATAATATTGATCATCTAGCATTTATTTGAAAACGATTCATAAATAGGCCGACAAATATCAACGTTCTGGAATATTCCAGTAAAAGACGATTATTACAGAATGGCCCAGAATGGGCTGTTTTTTACCTCAAAACGGGTGCTTTTCAAAATGCTCTCAAACGGAAATGAAGCGATAAAAAACCAATCTGCCTTGACAGCACTGACTGGAAAAGGATTCTTTGATAAGCGACGGGCAGATTAGACACATAGCCATAATTTAAAACATAGATTAGGCGATATTAAGGTTAACATTGGCGCCGATGGTGGCATTCAAGCGCTAACTCTGGCGCCACCTGGTGGCACTGAAAGTGTTAATGACAATACACCCGAGGACTCGCGTTTTTTGATGACGGTCTTTTTTATTTGTTTTATCTTTTTTATATAGACACTGTGTTTGTCACAAGTTACGTTGCTATAACTTATAACATTAAGATAAGACAGTGTATTAACATTGTTCTTCTCTCTGCTAAGAAAGGAGAGCGTGTGTCCGTGTGTCTTTCAACACCTCGTTAAGTACCTGTGAAGCACACGCGGACAGCCACACCCAGCGTAAAATGCCCTCGGCTGTAGTCTTTCCACAGTATTGAGAGTCATTACTATCAAACTATCTAACAATAATTACCTCATTTACAAGTTGTATTTAAGTTTGCAAATAAGGGCAAATAAGGGAACACATTAATGACATTTCAAAGCAGTAAAAAAAACAAGATTTAGATTTTTTCGATTTTGTGAAGTGGAAGAAATGTTTTCGTTTTTCTGACACTTGCATCTCGACGCATTACGTTGGGTTTGGTCACGTCGAGTCACAATTGTGCCATATGCACCACACAATAACACAACACAACAAATACACTAGAGTGGGCCCACACTGAACAAAATACCTGATCAAGCCGGCATGAACAAAATAATAAAGGTTGGGGCGCCCCTGGTCTCTAGTGCACGTGGAAGTTCAAAGCACCCTATTATCTTCACTCTTAGCGAGCATGCTACCGAAAACGGAAATGTTTGCCGATAATATTCCAGGGCGCTTGGAGCGCTAAATGTACCTGCCGTGGGTATGCCAACCGAGTGTCGTTCCGTCCCCACAACGAATGTTTGTGGCGTGGGTTGGCCGTCAAACGGTCCCGTGTGATACACAGGAGAGCTGGCTGGGCTGGTGGTAGACAGGTGAATCGCTGGGCTGGCCGTCGGCTAGGAGAAGGCTGGAGGCGAGTCAAGCCCTGTGACGTCTGGCGGCGGCGTCTGCTTCGAGGGCTGGAAACGGCGTGGCGACACGTGGAGCTAACCAGGTTACTAGTCCTATTTGAAGCTAAGCTTTGGTCAGTGCGACCCCCTAGTCTTCCGCCTATACACTCCTAAACCCGGCGCGTGGAATATCAACAGTGCAGTCCGGCTGTTGAATGTCTTCTTCTTGGTTCAAACCAAGCACTATACTGGGAAGCTAAACTTTCACATACGACGTTACTTTTCCACACCATGGCAGGAGTCGTATTTCGCGTGTCCTTATTATCAAGAGCTCTTCGTCCACACGTCCGCTTGCTTCACTGGAAATTGACGAAGAGGTCGTCTCGTGTATCCAGCTCCTCCTTCAACCTAGCCTCTTCCTCACCTGTCTTGGCCAGCCCAACGTCGCACCAGCTCCCCCTGGCGACAGTCCAGCGCCATGTCCCACTACTGAATGTCAATATTAAAGTATATAGAATCAAAACGGGTCATCCAGTTACACAGCGTTATCACAAAACAGTTAGAGCACAATGAATACAGTTAGACACATTGAATTACGGTTGGACATATTCACGTGTCTACACTATTAATGCATATTTGGTAGCATCAAGTTATTCAGTTATCATATTAACAACTGTAATCATGGGTTTTATAGGTTTTCATTGCATTATCATTTCATATATATAACTTTGCTCATGAAATGATCATTACTGCAGATTTACTTTGACACCAATGCCCAGCAATGAAGTCAGGGTCTTTCTGAGACAAAAAGGAAACTGGTAAGAAACCAGCCTTCAAACAAATCAGTCAATCAAATCAGTGAAATAATGAGAAAGAGAGAGAGAAATAGTGAGAGAGAGAGAGAGAGAGAGAGAGAGAGAGAGAGAGAGAGAGAGAGAGAGAGAGAGAGAGAGAGAGAGAGAGAGAGAGAGAGAGAGAGAGAGAGAGAGAGAGAGAGAGAGAGAGAGAGAGAGAGAGAGAGAGAGAGAGAGAGAGAGAGAGAGAGAGAGAGAGAGGGAGAGAGAGGGAGCAAGAGAGGAGAAAGAGTGAGGGTGAGAGAAAGAGAAAGCAAGAGAGTAAATGAGAGAGAGAGGAGAGAGAGAGCAAGAGAGGAGAGAGTGAGGGTGAGAGAAAGAGAAAGCAAGAGTAAATGAGAGAGAGAGGAGAGAGAGAGCAAGAGAGTAAATGAGAGAGTGAGAGAGAAAGAGTGTTTTATTCAGTATGTTTACCATTTTCTCTATGTCTCTCTTTGTGCTTTGTTTTAGTGGGGTTTCCTTGACAAAGTAAGCTAATTAGAGGTAGTTGATGACGATAGAAAGTCCTGAACTAAGTAAAAAAAAAAAAACATCTTCTATCTATGAATCACAGTAAAATAGACACTGTCTCTGTTATGGTTTGTAACCGACCCCAATCGCACAACACAAGACAGGTATGAGAGTAAGCCAAAACAGGGCATTTATTTCTTACATAACAAAAAGCGGCACAGTCCCTTTAAGGGAGAGCACAAAAACACTAGAGTAAAGGAAATCTGGAAAATGCGGCACTGTGCCTTTAAGAGGCGAACAGGCTAAGGGACTAAGGCTAAGGGCCAGGGCTAAGGCTAAATGTCAAGGACCAGGACCAGGGGCACTGGAGAGGGGGAACAGGGACAGAGGCCCGGAGAGGCGGGCTGGAGACAGGGACAGAGAACAGGGTAAGGCCTTGGACAGGGCGAGGGCCAGAGCTGCTTACAGGGATGAGGAAAGGGTTCCGACGGCGGAGGCCTGGCACGGGAACAGGGGCCCGACGGCGTAGGCCTGGCACGGGAACAGGGGCCCGACGGCGGAGGCCTGGCACGGGGACCAGGGGCCCGACGGCGGAGGCCTGGCACGGGAACAGGGGCCCGACGGCGGAGGCCTGGCACGGGAACAGGGGCCCGACGGCAGAGGCCTGGCACGGGGACCAGGGGCCCGACGGCGGAGGCCTCGCACGGGAACAGGGGCCCGACGGCGGACGCCTGGCACGGGGACCAGGGGCCCGACGGTGGAGGCCTGGCACGGGAACAGGGGCCCGACGGCGGAGGCCTGGCACGGGGATCCTCCTCGGATGCTGAAGATGGGCAGCGCAGAACACAGGGGTCCCAGGGGACCGGGGCGAAGAGACGCATCCTCCCGTGGAAAAAGGAAGCGATGCGCGCCGGCTTGACGTCTGGAGTGGGAACACTGGGAAACCTCCTGTAGAGAATTAGAGAGCGTAGACGGCGTCCCACTCCAGGCAAACGGCGACAGGTGGTGATGTACCGGGGTGGCACGACGTCTCACGCCGGAGACGCGGCAGTAGATTGTAGTAACAAGAACGACCCGACCAGGACTGGAGGGGAGTCTGCAACCTAAGTACTCCTCCCGAGCAGATTGCAAACTCCCAACAGGTGTGTGAAGGTAGAGGAACAAGAAAGTCCAAGGGTGGGGGCTGGTGAAGAGTAGAGGAGAGTAAATCATCGCAAGGGTGGGGGCTGGTGAGGTGAGGAGACAGGGAATTAAAGGTCCAGGGAACAGGTGAATCCTCACAGTACCTCCCCCTCCACGGGAGCCACCGGGCGACCGAATAATTCAGACAGCGGGGCAGGGGACATGACAAAGCAACAAACAAAAAAAAAAAACTGGGCCATGCTAGCAGGGGAAGCAACACCTAAAGTGGGGCTAGCAGAGGGACTGGGTAGCTGCCAGAGCATTGCTAGCTACAGGGCCTATGCTAGCTGTACTGCTACATTAGCATAGAGGCTGCGCTAGCTGCCGGAGCTAGGCTAGCAGACAGGGCTGGACTAGCAAAGGAGAACAAACTAGCTGGAAGGACAGTCCTAGCTGTGGGAAACTGACCTTGCTAGCTGAAGGGGCAGTCCTAGCAGTGGGGAGACTGACCTTGCTAGCTGAAGGGGCAGTCCTAGCAGTGGGGAACAGGGTAGCTAACAGGGGAGCTAACGAGGCTAACAGGGGAGCTAACAGGGGAGTCAACAGGGGAACTAACAGGGGAACTAAACGGGGAACTAACAGGGGAAAACTCACATACACTGTCTGTGCTGGCGGGGGTCGTCGACTGGTCGGGTCGTACTGTTATGGTTTGTAACCGACCCCAATTGCACAACACAAGACAGGTATGAGAGTAAGCCAAAACAGGGCATTTATTTCTTACATAACAAAAAGCGGCACAGTCCCTTTAAAGGAGAGCACAAAAACACTAGAGTAAAGGAAATCTGGAAAATGCGGCACTGTGCCTTTAAGAGGCGAACAGGCTAAGGGACTAAGGCTAAGGGCCAGGTGTTACAAAGGGTCAGATTAAACCGAATATATATATTTATTGCCTGAGATCCCATGTATAATATTTGTATATCGTTTGATATCCCTTGTATATTCTTTGTATATATACACGGAATATCCCTTTACCTGGTACAGGACAGACCATAATATTCGTTCTCCTATTGGAAGCGATCCCCTAGGCGCCACGGCCATACCCCCCAATGTCTAGTTCAAAGTCACCGCCAAGGCTTGTCTCAACATGCCCAGTTTTGCGCAGTAATACGAGACAGAACTGAGGTTGGCACTAGATTATTCACCTTACGTATAAATACGGCTCAGGTGTATACAGCAGTTAGTTTACCCTTAGTCTTAGTTACCCTCAAACGTTAAAGCCTTCACCACGAGTCAACGACCAAGTGAAGTGAGCAACTTTGCGTCTAAATAGAGCACTTATAACCGCGTGCGAATAGGATAGTAAAAATGTCAGAGCTTAGTGAAATAACGTCAAGTTCGACCTAGTTAATGTGAAGTACCGTGCACAGGAGAATATACACCGGTGAATGCAGAGCCTTTTCCGGCTGGATTATATTGATTTTGGTACCGTGGTTGCTGGAGCAGAGAACCGTCTACCCCGCTGCTGTGTGGGATTTACCCGTGAGGAGCATCACTCGAGCCCGTCTCTAGGAGAGGCTGGCTGGCTTTCACCTATGCTGTCGCGCATACTTGGATTATAGCTGTTGCTTTCGTCTGCCGATCAAGGGAGTAATGTACCGCCTCCCGTAGCTGGAGCTTATTGATTCCCCGTTGATCCAGACTTTTGCATTCGAACATTCCTCCCCCCTGCTGGCTTACAACCGGAGGGAACCCCCTTAGTATCTCCAGCTGACCTACTAGTGTACCATATATAATTCTTATGCTACAGGTGGTATTAATTATCCCCTTCGTAATATGCTCATGGACTTACGCTCTTGACCTATTCATGCACATTCTTCGCCTTACAAGCGCAACTCTAATTCTTAATAAATGTAAGATAATCTTGGTGCTCTTCTAATAAATATTATTACAAACAGTACTTTCCTTGTTAAGCCATGTTATTGTGGGGGTGTTCATCACATATACCTGTGTACTGTATGGCCAGTAGTAATGTACATAACTCAGTAGTGGTTTAATGATACCATACTTATTAATACAGTCAGGGAATTGTACCCCTCAGTTACAATTGGTCCTTCGAGCCGGAGGGTAATTAGCGTAATATTAATATAATATTAATATTGACATGGCCAGCGATGAACACTCCACAAACGGTTCTCCTAAGCTAGATCGCCCGCAGCGCAGACGGCAGCCACCTCCTTACCTAGAGGACTACGCTGCCAGTCTACTACCTAGCTTTATACAGATGTTAAACGCGGAAAAAGCGGATAGTAAAAGTATGTCAAACCCTACCGACCAGGCGACCCTGCCAGTAGAGACCCTAGTGGGTTCTAACGTAACTGACCAAGCTCACGGGGGGGACCAAGAGGGACATGACATGACTTTACCCCCCGACAACGCCAACGGGACAGTCCCCGGAGAGCTCCAGGATAAAGAAAGCGCTCCAGGGACGGAACCCGACCCACTACCAGAAGAGACGCACACCCAGGAGATGGACCTCCTCGGAGCGCGACAGGAGAACGGATCTCCAACGAGCACTGCCAGAAGCCGATCACCTTCGCCGGTGTCTTCCCCCAGCGAAGCGGACAAGATGCTGGCGCAGGCATTCATCGCCACCCTGGCAGCCTCCACCGAACGCGATCGACTTCAAGCGCAACAGACGAGCGAGCGCGAACAAGCTGCAGACCAACGAGAGCGCCTTCACGCGCAACTCCAAGCGCAAGCCCTCAGTGAACGCGAACATTCTGCAACCGAGCGAGAGCGCTTCCAGGCGCAACAAAGGAGTGAAGACGACCGCATAAGACTGGAGACCAGACGCCTTCAGACGGAAGAGAACATTGAAAGAAGCCGCGCCAATGCACAGTGCGCCGCCGCCAATGCACAGCGCAACGCCGCCCATGCCAGCGCCAATGCACAGCGCGACGCCGCAATTGCCCAGCGCGAAGCAGTGCGCGACGCCGCCCATGCCCAGCGCGAGGCAGAGCGCGACCGGCTGCAGGCGCAGATGATGGAAAAATTGATTGCCATGGCGACACCCCCTCTCTCCGCACGGAGCTCCCGGAGATCATCACGACAAGGGTCTAGGACACATTCCCCTACCCGACCAAGCGACCCGGGACCCCGCCAACAGGAGGATCCTGTCCACGTCTCCGAACCCCCTCCCCGGCCGGTCCATACGAGACCCAGCAACCGGGAAGAACTGGACCACGCCGAGAGACTGAACAGAAGACTCCAGGACCTAGCAGAGGAAGAGGAAGAGGAAGAGGAGGAATGTCAAGCCGACCAGCAGCAACGTACTCTGGACCAGGAGGCCCAGTACAGCCCCGACCAGCAGCAACGTACTCTGGACCAGGAGGCCCAGTACAGCCCAGACGTCAGCCCAGAGTCACTGCGCTACAAACCCCCGACTCAACTCACGGGTGAGTTTGACGCACCGTCAGCACCGAGGAACAGCACCTGGGTACCCGGCCCCTGGTACCCACCAAGTACCAGCCCACGACGACACGTACGGGGAGACTCGCCCAGGAGGCCCACCAGAAGATCCAAGGCAACCGACCAACAGGAGTGCTCCATATAGACCAGCATAGCGGGACCCCCCGAGTGCTCATCAAAGTGGTCAGAGTGCTCCTGAGCTACGAGGACAAGGTCCTGGACACTTACGCCGTCCTAGACGATGGGTCTGAAAAGACTCTCCTCCTCGCTTCCGCCGCAGCCCAGCTGGGTCTGCGGGGTGCCAAAGGAACAATGACCATACGTACCATCAGAAGAGACCAGAAGACCATAAAGGGTAAAAATTTCTCCTTCAAGATAGCAGCGGTGGACCAGCCAGAGAAGCAGTATAGTATTACCAACGTCTTCACCAGCCACGACATAGGCCTATCACAGTACACCTACCCCATCCCACAGCTGATGGCGAAGTATGTGCACCTACGTCAACTACCTATACCGCTTATCGACGGCGCCACACCGACCCTGCTCATCGGCTCCGACCACGCGGACCTCATTCTCCCAATTGAGGCGGCCCACATCGGACCCAAAGGATGCCCAGTCGCGGTTCAGACCCGACTGGGGTGGACGCTCCAGGGCCCCCTCTACGGACTTGACAGTCAACCCACGTCTACACGCTGCCTACACACAAAGGTGAGCGACACCGGCCACTCTCCCGTACAGCCCGTTGAGAGGCTATTGACATTAGGCGAGAGGCCTGTGAGAGAACCGTGGGCACAAAAGGGAGTTTCGAACTCCACCCCCCTCAGCTGCGCTCCAGACGTAGCTGACCTCGAACCCAGCACCCCAAGCGACTCCTTGATGGGGCGGCCGGAACCGGCCCCTCCTCAGACGGGGTACAGACCAAACAAGAGGAACAGACGGAGGATGTGGAGGCGCAGCCAAGCACAGATCAAAGCAGTCTGTGTGTGGCCGGCCGGCCGGCCGCGTAAGCAAAGTGATCACTGGTGCCGACGGAAAGGTCAGAGCGGCAGAAGTGCTCGTCCAGGGACGGACATACACCCGACCCGTGGCGAGGCTGATAGAGTTGCCAAGGCTACCCGACTCCCTTAATGACGACCATGACCCACTGACTTTGTGAATTGCCCTACTCCTCACAACGGACATTGAGTAGTGGACAAGACGGTTAATCTGTCTCTGCTTATCTAATTAGGTGCGGACTAATTAGGAGGCGGCTGTTACAAAGGGTCAGATTAAACCGAATATATATATTTATTGCCTGAGATCCCATGTATAATATTTGTATATCGTTTTATATCCCTTGTATATTCTTTGTATATATACACGGAATATCCCTTTACCTGGTACAGGACAGACCATAATATTCGTTCTCCTATTGGAAGCGATCCCCTAGGCGCCACGGCCATACCCCCCAATGTCTAGTTCAAAGTCACCGCCAAGGCCAGTTTTGCGCAGTAATACGAGACAGAACTGAGGTTGGCACTAGATTATTCACCTTACGTATAAATACGGCGCAGGTGGATACAGCAGTTAGTTTACCCTTAGTCTTAGTTACCCTCAAACGTTAAAGCCTTCACCACGAGTCAACGACCAAGTGAAGTGAGCAACTTTGCGTCTAAATAGAGCACTTATAACCGCGTGCGAATAGGATAGTAAAAGTGTCAGAGCTTAGTGAAATAACGTCAAGTTCGACCTAGTTAATGTGAAGTACCGTGCACAGGAGAATTTACACCGGTGAATGCAGAGCCTTTTCCGGCTGGATTATATTGATTTTGGTACCGTGGTTGCTGGAGCAGAGAACCGTCTACCCCGCTGCTGTGTGGGATTTACCCGTGAGGAGCATCACTCGAGCCCGTCTCTAGGAGAGGCTGGCTGGCTTTCACCTATGCTGTCCAGGGCGCGTGTAGCTTTATGCCAAGCAAGCAGTGCAAAAATTTACCGTAGTGGCATGCAGTAATGCGCCTTTCATTTTCGCGGAAATAGGCTGTCTATTGCCATTCTCTTTGACAAACTCTAACCTTAACCAGCTCCTTAACAACGCCTAAACTTAACCGTTCTAACCTTAACCAACTCCGAAACAATGCCTAACCTTAACCTTAACCTTAACCATGCCTAACCTTAACCATAGAAATTATATTGCCATTCTCTTTGACAAACTCTAACCTTAACCAGCTCCTTAACAGCGCCTAAACTTAACCGTTCTAACCTTAACCAACTCCGAAACAATGCCTAACCTTAATCGGCGAAAGAATACACGTTAAAAAAAAATCACGTTAAAAAATATTTTTGATGGGATTCGAACTCGCCAGCAAACAAGCCATAGGATCCACAGCCATGTGTCCTTGCCAATTGAGCTATTTGCTAGATACTGAATAAGGGGCGGTGACTTATATATATTGAGCTCCGCTCGTGTCGCATGCGCGGGCACCTCGCGCGAGCACGCCGGCGCACGCACGCACCTGAGCGAGCACGCCGCCGCCGGTGCACGCACGGTAGCATTTGTCTGAAAAGAAGGGCGCTTTACCGCACTAGCGTGCGGTGACGAATGCGGAAGCATTTTTGCACTGCTTGCTTGGCATTAACGTACAGGCGTCCAGGGCTAAGGCTAAATGTCAAGGACCAGGACCAGGGGCACTGGAGAGGGGGAACAGGGACAGAGGCCCGGAGAGGCGGGCTGGAGACAGGGACAGAAAACAGGGTAAGGCCTTGGACAGGGCGAGGGCCAGAGCTGCTTACAGGGATGAGGAAAGGGTTCCGACGGCGGAGGCCTGGCACGGGAACAGGGGCCCGACGGCGGAGGCCTGGCACGGGAACAGGGGCCCGACGGCGGAGGCCTGGCACGGGGACCAGGGGCCCGACGGCGGAGGCCTGGCACGGGAACAGGGGCCCGACGGCGGAGGCCTGGCACGGGAACAGGGGCCCGACGGCGGAGGCCTGGCACGGGGACCAGGGGCCCGACGGCGGAGGCCTGGCACGGGAACAGGGGCCTGACGGCGGAGGCCTGGCACGGGGATCCTACTCGGATGCTGAAGACGGGCAGCGCAGAACACAGGGGTCCCAGGGGACCGGGGCGAAGAGACGCATCCTCCCGTGGAAAAAGGAAGCGATGCGCGCCGGCTTGACGTCTGGAGTGGGAACACTGGGAAACCTCCCGTAGAGAATTAGAGAGCGTAGACGGCGTCCCACTCCAGGCAAACGGCGACAGGTGGTGATGTACCGGGGTGGCACAACGTCTCACGCCTGAGACGCGGCAGTAGATTGTAGTAACAAGAACGACCCGACCAGGACTGGAGGGGAGTCTGCAACCTAAGTACTCCTCCCGAGCAGATTGCAAACTCCCAACAGGTGTGTGAAGGTAGAGGAACAAGAAAGTCCAAGGGTGGGGGCTGGTGAAGAGTAGAGGAGAGTAAATCATCGCAAGGGTGGGGGCTGGTGAGGTATGGAGACAGGGAATTAAAGGTCCAGGGAACAGGCGAATCCTCACAGTCTCTTTAAAGCGACTCCTCCCCTGGACAGCTAGAACCAGGAAGCACCTCCCACTCTCACCAAACACACGATCACTCTTCCTGAGAAAACAAAACGTAGAGTGTCGTTGTCTTTGTAGAATAAAATGGCGCAGCAAGGAGTTGATATGTACCGGGACCAGTTCTGCTGTTCTCTCTGTCTGGATGTACTGAAGGATCCGGTAACTATTCCCTGTGGACACAGCTACTGTATGGGCTGTATTAAAGACTGCTGGGATCACGATGATCAGAAGGGGATCTACACATGTCCCCAGTGCAGGGAGACTATTACTCCAAGGCCTGTTCTGAAGAAAAGCAACATGCTGGCTGAAGTGATAGAACAGCTAATGAAGACAGGACTCCAAGCTGCTCCTCCTGATCACTGTTATGCTGGACCTGGAGACGTGGCCTGTGATTTCTGCACTGGGAGAAAGCAGAAAGCCCTCAAGTCCTGCCTGGTATGTCTGACCTCTTTCTGTGAAACTCACCTCCAGCCTCATTATACTGTAGCTCCGTTAAAGATACACAAGCTGGTCAAAGCCTCCACACAGCTTCAGGAGAACACCTGCTCTCGTCATGATGAAGCTATGAAGATGTTCTGTCGTACTGATCAGCAGTGCATCTGTTATTTGTGTTCCATGGATGAACATGAAGGCCATGATACAGTCTCGGCTGCAGCAGAAAGGACGGAGAGACAGAGAGAGCTTGGCATGAGTCAGCAGAAAATCCACCAGAGAGTCCAGGAGAGAGAGAAGCAACTCAAAGAGGCCCAACAGGCTGTTGATTCTCTCAATCGCTCTGCTGATAAAGCAGTGGGGGACAGTGGGAGAATGTTTACTGAGCTGATACGTTCCTTGGAGACGAGGCGCTCTGAGCTGAAGAAGGTCATCAGAGCCCAACAGAGGACCACAGTGACTCAGGCTGAAGAACTGCAGAAGAGACTGGAGCAGGAGATAGCGGACCTGAGGAGGAGAGACACTGAGCTGGAGCAGCTCTCACACACAGAGGACCACATCCACTTTCTACAGAGTTACCCCCCCCTATCCAGTCCCAGTGAGTCTACAGACTCACCCAGCATCAGTGTCCTTCCTCTCCTGTGCTTTGCAGATGTGACTGAGGTCATGTCTGAGCTGAGAGACAAACTACAGGACGTTCTAAAAGAGCAGTGGCCCAGAATCTCAACAACAGTGAATGCTGTTCATCTTTTACTGCCACCAAAGCCCAAGACCAGAGCTGACTTCTTACAATATTCCTCTCAGATCACACTGGACCCAAACACAACAAACGGATATCTGTCTTTGTCTGAGGGGAACAGAAAAGCAACACTGATGCAGCAAAAGCAGTCATATCCTAATCACCAAGAAAGATTTATTGAAAGGTATCAGGTTCTGGGTAGAGAAGGTCTGACTGGACGCTGTTACTGGGAGGTGGAGTGGAGTAGTGGAGGGGTTTCTGTAGCAGCCTCCTACAAAGACATTAGTAGAACAGGCACGAGGGAGAACTGTGTATTTGGATGCAATTCCAAATCCTGGGCTTTAGAGTGCAGACAAAGTGATTACACATTCAGACACAATAACAAGAGAATAACAGTATCTGGCCCCCTGTCCTCCAGAATAGGAGTGTACCTGGATCACAGGGCAGGTACTCTGTCCTTCTACAGCGTCTCTCACACAATGAGCCTCCTGCACAGAGTCAACACCACATTCACTCTGCCTCTCTATCCTGGACTTTTGCTGAGTTTTGTGAGCTGAAGTAGAGATCAGTGACATTCACAGCTCCTCTACCCAGGGTTTGGGGTTTAAATTGATCTTGAAGATGCTGAGTTGTGAAAGATGAGGTAATTAGGAGTTACATTCACTCAGTCACTCTATCATTGTTCTGAGTGACACACACACCACACACACACACACACACACACACACACACACACACACACACACACACACACTATGTTTTTCTTTGTTTCTAGTTTCTAGCCTACCGGGGTAAAGTTTGTTTGGTTGGATATTTGCATATTCACATATTTGATTCCTATCTTCAATACCTCTGTTCCTTAGCATGTGGGGAAGTAAAAATCTTTATTTTCATACTCCGGGTAAGTTGGACCACAATATGCAACCATTGTATTTGTATTTGATCACCTTTGGTTATTTTGGTCATTACTGTGGGATTTGGGTCTGTCTCTTCTCTCTCTGTTCCAGGGGGGGTTGGTAACAATGTGGTGACCGGACCTCCATGGGGAGGTTGATTCAGCCTATAACCTTCTCCCTCACCTTTTATCTCTGGGCAGCCGGGACACTTCATACGGGACACTCTTCTATCTTCAAGGCCTTCGGTTGAACCCACAGCCAGGATGTGTGGGGCATGGGTCAGTCGTAAATGCAACTATTTAGTTTCAGAACAGACCCATCTGCGTTATCAAAAGAGCTCAAAGAGAGAGAGAGAGAGTTGTGTTCTTCTGGTGGCAGACTTTGAGGGAGACAGACCTAGACAGGAGCTGGCTTAGGAAGAATGACCATTCGTTGAATATTGTGCATTTTGTCTTTTGTTCTTTTATTCTTACTAAATAAACGTGGACATCTAAACCCAGAAGGTTTGAGTAGGTATATAGTCTGTTGTACTCCAATATTGTACAAATGTAAACAAAACAAAAAATTAACATTTACAGCCAAGAATACAAATACAACTAGACAATTCCGTGCGGGGGAAATTGTGAAAGTGTGGGTGACGCCTGTGCACTGCCGGCCAACGGGAGAGGGTCTCCCGCGAGTGTCTATGACAAAAAGGTTCAAAAGATACAAAAAGGGGGAGGAGCCAAACTATGGGCATGGTCAACATAGACCAATGAAAGAGGACATCCCTACTGAGTACAATGGCACAACCCGCAAGTCTGTACGATAAACTATTACACCATTACACTATTACACTATTAAACTATTACACTATTATACTAGCACACTATTACACTATTACACTAGCACACACTATTACACACTATTACACACTATTACACACTATTACACTATTACACACTATTACACTATTACACTATTACACACTATTACACTATTACACACTATTACACTATCACACACTATTACACTATTACACTATTACACTATTACACTATTACACACTATTACACTATTAGACACTACACTATTACAATATTACACTATTACACACTATTACACTATTACACACTATTACACTATTACACACTATTACACTATTACACTATTACACACTATTACACTATTACACACTTACACTATTACACACTATTACACACTATTACACTACACTATTACACTATTACACACTATTACACACTATTACACTATTACACACTATTACACTATTACACACTATTACACTATTACACACTATTACACACTATTACCCTATTACACTATTACACACTATTACACTATTACACACTATTACACTATTACACACTATTACACTATTACACTATTACACACTATTACACACTATTACACTATTACACTATTACACACTATTACACTATTACACACTATTACACTATTACACTATTACACACTATTACACACTATTACACTATTACACTATTACACACTATTACACTATTACACGCTATTACACTATTACACTATTACACACTATTACACTATTACACACTATTACACTATTACACTAGCACACTATTACACTATTACACACTATTACTGTAACTGAGGGGTACAATTCCCTGACTGTATTAAATAAGTATGGTATCATTAAACCACTACTGTCTTATGTACATTACTACTGGCCATACAGTACACAGGTATATGATGTGAACACTTCCCACAATGACACGGTTCCACACAAATCTGGGTTATAATAATATTTATTAGCAGCAATGATAGTATATAACAATACTTTACGTAGGGTCGCGCTTATAAGGCGAAGAATGTGCGTGAGTAAATCAATAACGTAAGTCCATTATCATATTACGCAGGAGATAATGAATACCACCTGTATCTTAGGAATTATATCTATGGTACACTAGTAAGGCAGCGGGAGATACTGGTAGGGTCCCTCCGGTTGTAGGCCAGCAAGGGGAGAGGATTTGTCGGTAACGAAAGTCTGGATCAATGGGGACTCAATAAGCTCCTGCTACGGGAGACGGTACATTACTCCCTTGATCGGCAGACGAAAGCAGCAGCTATTCTCCAGTATGCAGCTCCGCATTGAAGAAAGCTAGCCAGCCTCGGGCGTCCTAGAGGCGGGCTCGACGATGCTCCTCACAGGGTAAATCCCACACAATGGTGGGTGTAGACGATTCTCCGCTCCATCAGATACAGGACCAAAGCAAATATAATCCAGCCGAAAAGGGCTATGTAGTCGTCGGGTAGGTTATCCAGTGTACATGTCCACACGGTCCTCGTCTAGGGCTCCTCGGGTGAAGGCGTCAGGGTAAGCTGCCCAGCCTGGATAAGCACACTAGCTGGTGCGAGGAAACGTGGGTGATGCTGGTCACTGTAGGACGGTAGCCGCACGATACACTATATATAAATAGACTATTACTGAATTAATAGAATAGGTCGAACTCGACGGTACAGCGTTAAACTCTGATACTTCAGTTATCAATTCGCACGCGGTCTCAATGCTCTATTTGGGGCCAAACGGGCCCTACTTCACCGCACGTTGTATCGTGGGTGAGGCTTCACTTGGGTAACTCGAACTAGGTTAACTAACTGCTGTATCCACCTGCGCCGTATTTATATGTTAGGTGAACAAACTAGTACCAGCCTTATTCCTGTCTCGTATTCTTGCGCAGAGCCGTTCATGTGCAGGCATGTCTTTGGCGGTGACTTTGAACTAGACCTTGGGGGTATGGCAGTGGCGCCTAAGGGACCGCTGTCTAATAGGAGAACGAAATATTATGGTCTGTACTAGGTTAAAGGGATATTCCGTGTATATGTACAAAGAATACACAAGGGATATCAGACGATATACAAATATTATGCAATATATATCAATCAATAAATATATATATTCGGTTTAATCTGATCCTTCGTAACAATTACACTATTACACTATTACACACTATTACACTATTACACACTATTACACTATTACACTATAACACACTATTACACTATTACACTAGCACACTAGCACACTATTACACACTATTACACTAGCACACTATTACACACACTATTGTACTGAGTACAATGGCACAACCCGCAAGTCTCTACGACAAACGGTTCAAGAGATACACTAAGGGGGTGTGGCATAAGGGGGCGTGGTCTAAGGATCGGGGGAGTGGTCAACATCGACCAATGAAAGAGGATATCCCTACCGAGTCCAATGGCACAACCCGCAAGTCTCTACGACAAACGGTTCAAGAGATACACTAAGGGGGTGTGGTATAAGGGGCCGTGGTCTAAGGATCGGGGGAGTGGTCAACATCGACCAATTAAAGAGGATATCCCTACTGAGTACAATGGGTCAACATAGACCAATGAAAGAGGACATCCCTACTGAGTACAATGACACAACCCGCAAGACAGAGGGCACTGTCAATCAATTCAGTACTGCTACACAGAGGGGCGAAAGGCGAGACACTGCAGGTGAATAGTCAAATATACTTTTTTTGTTGATTTTGAGATTTTGTTATATTTTGCTTCCTAAACATGTCTTCTATGAAACTAGTGACAATAAAACGTCAATAACACACATTTAGTTGTTTATTTTACTTCATTTTGCCTTATTGCATCCATAAATGTGCACATATTAACACTTTGATTGCCTAAGGTTAAATTCATGATATACCATCCGTTGCCAGCTCTATTTAACATGAAGAAGTTCCCCTTCTTTGCAGGGCTATAACTTTTTAAATTCTATTGCTAGATTGCCATTATTAGGGCCCATTCAAGGTCCTATATGTATTGTTCATGGTGTAGCAACGTTAAACTTTTTCATTCACATATTCATACTAAAATATTGTCTAAAGTATAAGTATGTTTTCATCTATTTTTTTCTTTTTTTTATATATTTTTTTATTATTGCAGAACAAAAATTATTAAAAGTCAGTACTCAACACATAATGCATAATGAAACTTTCAGTCAAGGTGGTTAAAATTACATGCAAGTACAGAAACAAGATAAAACAAAAATAGTCCATAATAACATTTTGACCGTATACAGTGTATATCCAGCGAAATTACAATTATATAAATGTTAGTATAGAATATACCCCTAATACCTATTTTCTAAAACCCTACACACATATGCTCCAGCTCGAACCCCCCCCCTCCCGGACCCCCCCTTGGATAGTACCTCCATTATCCCTCACTCCTAACCAGACACTACCATTATAAGCTAGCTTTTATTCTCTCCACCACTTCTACCCACATTGACATTTTGGATTCATTGAGACCCAGAATTCTTGCTGTAGATATTTCTTGATATATCACATCGAGATATGTAATAAACCAAACTTTCCGGCACTTTTTTTCCGGTTGAAACCAGCGTGATGCGATCAGCTTTTTAGCTACTGTGATACCCAATAAAACCAATCTCTTTAGCTGTGGATTCACTGCAAACTCAAAAACATCATTCAATAGTAATACCGAGGGGTGTACAGGTATATTCCAAGATACGAGTTTTGATAACTGTTGGGACACATCTTTCCAGAATGCCTTAATTGGTGGGCAGTCCCAATACATGTGCATAAATGTTCCTTCGTCCCCATTTGTACATTGGGAGCATTTGGAGTCTTGTTTAAGCCCCATTCTGCACAGTCTTATAGGAGTCAAGTATGTCCTGTGAATATAGTTCAGATTGATTTGTTGATGATCCGGGTTCCTTGATGTGAGTCGGACATTTGCCCAGGCTCCTTGCCAATCAAAGTCATTTTCCAGGTCTGGTATATCCCTCCTCCAGACAGTGTCTAGTTGAAGGGTTTCATACGAGGACGTTAGTAATTGATAATAAAAACCTGATACAAAACCTCCTAATGTTTCTCTTTCATAGAAAAATTTGTGGAATCTGTGGTGTTCAATTGGTATGAGTAATGGAACACCGTGAGACCTCAGACATAGTCGTAACTGTATATAAAAAAGCCATGTGGACTCGGTGAGGTTAAACTTTGTGCATATTTCGCCATAACTACAGAAGCCCTGGTTATTAAAAATATCCCCTAATGAGTGTATGCCTTGCTCTTCCCATATAGGGAATCGTATAGGGCGTTTTCCCATTAAGAGTGCATTGTTATTGAATATGGGAGTGTGATTATGCCATTCTTGAGGGTTAGGATATTTCTTTTGTGTTTCCCGCCATGTTCTGATTGCATGGGTAATTATGGGGCCAAATTCCCGCTCACAATGCTTGATTGAAAGTTTAGTGTGTGCTATGTCTTTCAGTCTCTGTGGGGCTACTATGTTTTCTTCCAATTCTCTCCAAGATACCAAAGCCTGGGGATCAAACCATATTTTCAATGGTCTTAATGTGAAAGCCTTAAAATATTGTAAAAAATCTGGAACTGCCATGCCACCGTCTGCTTTATTTCTCTGTGCGGTGGATCTTTTTATGCGAGGTGGTTTGTTATTCCAAATAAATTTGTATGTGGAGGATTGTAATCTTTTCCAGTAGCCCTCTGGAGGAGGTAACGGTAGCATTGAGCTGATGAAATTGATTCTTGGTAACACATTCATCTTAACTATTGATACCCTTGCCTGTACTGAGTTTTTAAATTTTGCCCACCTGTCCAGGTCGTCTTTGATTTTGTTCTGTATTTTTGTGTAATTGTGCTTCACCGTTTGTCTTATGGTGGGAAATATTTCCACACCCAAGCATCTAAAATGTTTAACCATGGGTATCGTGCCTGGGAGGGTTGTGTCTTTTTTTGCCCGGATGTTAAGAGGAAGGAAAGCCGACTTAGGCCAATTTATTTTAAATCCCGATAAATCACCAAAGTTCTCTATCAACTTGAGTAGATGCGGCAATGTGGTGTTGGGGTTTTGCATGAACAATATTACGTCGTCCGCATATAAACTAATTTTATGTTGTGTGCCCTTGATTACGATTGGTTCTATGTGTTGGGATTGTCTTATAAATTGTGCTAAAGGCTCTAATGATAGATCGAATAGTCCGGGACTAAGAGGGCAACCCTGTCTGGCTGAGCGTGATACCGGAAAGATTTCGGAGATGAATGTGCCTGTAGTAATCATGGCAGATGGGTCCTTGTATAGTACTTTAATCATATCAATGAATCCTTTTCCTAACCCCATCCTTTCTAATACTGCCCATAGAAACGACCATTCCAGCCTGTCAAATGCTTTCATAGCATCCAGGGATAGCATCGCCTTAGGTGTGGTGTCCTCATTGTCTGCATCTAGTACGTGCAGTATTCGCCTTATGTTATCATTGATCAGGCGACCTCTTATGAAGCCAGTTTGGTCCGGATGAACTAAAGACGTCATATGCTTTTGCAATCTGATGGCTAATATCTTAGAGTACAGTTTGACATCGGTTCCGAGAAGGCTTAAAGGTCGGTAACTACCGCACTCAGTGGGGTCTTTGTCTTTTTTGAGAAGGACTGAAATGAGTGCGATATTGTGGTGTTTATGGAAGCTCCCCTCCTTGACTGAGTATAAGATCATATTTAGTAATAAGGGTACAAATATGTCCCAGCAAGAAAGGTACATTTCTGATGGGATACCGTCATTTCCCGGAGCCTTACCGTTTTTCATTCCGGATATGGCCTTCTTGAGTGTGATCGGTGCTTCTAACTGTTTAGCGTCGTCCTCCGAAAGTTTAGGGAGAGTAATTTGATTAAGATATGTGTCTAATTTGTTTTGATCAAAGGTCGTTTCTGAATTATACAAGTCGGAGTAGAATTCTTTGAATGTATCGTTTATTATTTTGGGGTCTGTTACAAGTACTTGTTGTTTTCTAATGGCAGTTATATCTGCAAATTTTGCATTAATTCTTAATCGCATGGCTAATAGGTGACTAGGTTTAGAACCTTGGAAATACTGCTGTTGTCTTGTGCTGCGTATTTGCATTTCCGATTTTTGTCTGTATATTGCTTTGATCTCTGTCTTTAGAATGTTAACTTGGTTTTCTAGTCTAGTAGAGTTGTTGTATTTTAAAGAATTAAATAGCGTTGAGTAAAGCGTTTCCATTTTAGACAGTTTTGTGCATTGATTTTTGCGCAATATGGAGGAAAATCTATCCGTGAAATCCTTGATCATACCCTTTACCGACATCCATAATATTCTGGGGTCTTGCTCCGCGTTTGCATTATCCCGAAGGAATACTGTGAGAGCTTCTTTAATTTGTGTAATGAATTCATTGTTGTTAAGCAGCATAGTATTAAAACGCCATCTTGGGGCCCGGGAAGATAGTGTACCAAATGTTGCTTTCAGGATTAAGTAACAGTGATCTGATAGCGCATTGGGTATCATTTCCACTTCATATTTATCAAATATTCTCGGGGATTCAAAGACGTAATCAATTCTGGATAATGTGTTGTGTCTCGCCGAACGACAGGAGTACTTACGGGTCATGGGGTTAAGTGAACGCCATAAATCAATTACCCCTGTAGACTTTGACCAATCTTTTAATGCTTTAGATGAATTTTTTTGTTCGCTGGAAAAGGCAAGGTAAGATTTGTCCAACCTTGGATTCCAAATGGCATTAAAATCCGCACCTATTATATATGAGTACTCGGGATGGTTTAACATTTCTCCGGTTAGTGAAGTGAAGAAACCTACTTCGTACAAATTTGGGGCATATACCGCTGTCAACGCAATTTTCCTGTTATTATGTACAATCCTAGCTATAGTTATACGCCCCTCAGCATCCGACCATACCCCTTTCAATTCGATATTTAATTTACGTCTGACGACTATGGCTACACCTCTAGTTCTCGTACCAAAAGAAGAGTGACTAATATTATGGTATATGTTATCCGCTAACGTATTTATGTCTGCCTCTAAAATGTGCGTTTCGCTTAAAAGAGCCACGTCCACATGTTCTTTTTTCATCAGTGTGAGCACGCTTTTGCGTTTGTGTTGTTTGTTTATCCCACCGGTGTTCCATACCATTATATTCAAACTAGCCATAATCTATGCATGTTATTGTGTAGTTTTCATCTCTTTCTGCAGCTTTCTCCAGAACGTGATTTATAGCCCCAAATGCATTATATTGATGATGAAATACAGTTTGGTAGGAATCTGTGCGAGATCAAAAATTTCAATTGGACGTACTTCTAGAAGTTTCTACGTATCATCTGATGATGACCGGATGGGCGGGGGATCGTTTATAATTCCGTGGGCAGCGTTAGATGATTCATCCAGAGTGGGTCATATGTTCATCAGAGCAGTTAGTAAAGAACACGTTAGAATATAACGCTGAATCTTACCGTGGCTTCCTCGCGCCGCTGGCAGATGAGCGTGGAACAGATTTTTTTCTATTATGGGATGTAGAAATGCCCGATCTATTTCCAGGTTGTATAATAGTATATACGTCCAAATCATGTTGTTTTTTCGAGTTATTTCCACCGATCGATGTTCACTGTGTGAAGACGGAGTCTCTCTAGCATTAGCGAGTGCCCGGACCCCATATGGAGTGAGTCCTACCGGGTTAAAGGTTGACATCCGGTTTCGATCTGCCGATCGGCCACCAGATGGCGCTCTTGAACCGCTAGAGGATTGAGAGGAGATCAGAACTGTGTGTCAAGGGCTCCGGATGGAAAATATGATTCCGATCACAGATTTTTGAAATATTGATATCAAAGACGAGTTCCGGCGTCCGCGGCAACTTGAGCATGGCGGGGAATGACGAGTTCCGGCGTTTTCGGCAGTTAAAGTGTTAAATGGGGAAGTGCCTCATTTGCATATATAAACATAAATTTCAGAAAACTTGCAATATATTTTTTCTTAGTTTATATGTACATAACAAACTGGGAAAGTTTCATAGTGATATCTATTCAAATATATTTTGCCTATTAGGGGGTACTACACTGTACTACACTGTTTGTAGTCTGTGTGTAGTTCTGTTCAGTTCAATAACATCATTATTATTATTATTATTCAGTTATCAGGCATGTGTTTAGGTTGTCTATTACTAATGGTTTGATTAGGTATTGTGTTTGTAAATATCTGTTTAAAAAAAATATGGCATTTTACAATACCGAACTTTGAAGGCGTTTTCCCAAAAATGAGTTTTAAGAGTTTTTCCTCATACTCTGAGCCAGAAATCTCCACTTCAGTAGCACTCACATACACCAAACCTTCCAGTTCTATTCATATCTATGTTCTGAAGGTATTTACAGAAGGGTTTGTTGATATCGCATTCATACCCTGATTTATATCACATTTTATTCCTAAAAACATGGCGAAATATGGAATTTGACCATAAAAATGGACTGAATGGAGTATTTTCTGATTTATGGAGTGATAAAAAGAGATATCCAAAATCCCCTCTGTAATAACCTTTGGCTCTAATATGTCAACAAAATGAAACTATAATTTTGAAAATGGCTTTATCCAATGTTCAGATTTCTGTCCTGGAATTATATGCAAATTAGTGCATATTTAAGTAGATCATGCCTCATTTGCATATTTAAACATAAAATTTCAGAAAACTTGTAATACAAAAAAGTATTGTCTTAATATTAGTAATCAACTGGGGAAGTTTCATTGTGATATCTATTAGTTAATCTTTTTACCCTATTCACCTGTAGTGTCTCCCCTTAAGGGTTAACTCCATGAGAGGTCATTGGCAGGTCAGCTGTAGCCATGAGCCATGAGCCACACACCTGTTACCACTAATTAGGCACGAATGACTTGCACTTTCGACCCAATGTATTTCAATGAGGGCAGATGCATGACTGCATTCTCACGATGATTAAAAGCAAACGATAAGAGATGAAGCGTTGTGACTTTCAGATGAGCACTTCAAGGGTTATGTGAAGGGTTGTGTGCCATATTGTGGCATTCCGTCGACAATTCTCCACTTGCACAACGTGAAGTAGGCACTTCCGGTAGGACTTCCGGGTTGCGAATGGTTCTTCCTGTCCCATCCAAATACATTGTTTTCAGCAACTTTTCTCCTGTTATTTAAACAACTTTGTCGTCACAGAGAGGTAATGAAACGTTTGTATTATTATATTATAGAATGTATTTAATAAGCAAACGTTTGTCAGCAGGGTTTTTGGGCTGTATTTCATGTAAAAAAAATGTACTGTTAGTTTACTTGCTCAGCTAATGAAGGCTAATGCTGGCTAACAGAAGCTAGTTGATGAAAACGGGTCAGATTAGTGTAACGGAGGTACCGCAGTATATCCACAGTCACGGGTACAAGTAGTGACATGGCTGTGGATGGTAAGCGGTACTGCAAGTAAACTCACTCCCCAGAGGCATCCAGACCCGGAAGCAAGAAGTGAATTCACTGACGTGAGTGTAACGGAGGTACCGCAGTATATCCACAGTCACGGGTACAAGTAGTGACGTGGCTGTGGATGGTAAGCGGTACTGCAAGTAAACTCACTCCCCAGAGGCATCCAGACCCGGAAGCAAGAAGTGAATTCACTTCTTGCTTAGTGGTCTGTGATGCCGCCCGCGACGCGGGCGTCCGGGGTTCAACTCCCACTCAGGGCGATCCCTTAACAGGGGTCGAATCGACTAAAACACAACGCAGACAAGATCACACCGGCTACATTAGCTTTGAGCTAACAATCTTTGCCTTGATGTATTCATTCCATTCTAAACATAACGTTAGTTTACAAAACATTACCTGTCTATATAACGTTGAGGAACAAATTATAATGTGTGTGGGTGTGTGTTTTGGTGAACATTGGACCGCTATTAGTACTGTTAGTTTACTTGCTCAGCTAATGAAGGCTAATGCTGGCTAACAGAAGCTAAGCACTGCCTGGTACGGGAGCTGTTCTGTCCACTGCAAATCACTACGGAGAGTAATGGAGGTAGCGTAGCACATCACTGGCAACAGACTCCCAGTCATCCAGGATATCTTTCATCAGCAGTGTCTGCGAAAGGCATATAGCATCATCAAGAACCACTGCCACCCAGCATTGCACTTCTCCATTGAAGGTAAACTAACGTGGACAGCATTCACATCACAGCATGAATAATATCACAATATTAAAAACAGAATGGTGTATCCTGAATAATATCACAATATTAACCACAGCATACTGGATTATCCTGAATAATATCATAATATTAAAGGCAGAATACTGGAGTACCCTGAATAATATCACAATATTAAAGACAGAATACTGGAGTACCCTGAATAATATCACAATATTAAAGACAGAATACTGGAGTACCCTGAATAATATCACAATATTAACCACAGCATAATGCAGATCTGACTGTCTATTCTTCTGATAGCAGGTGTTTAATCAAAGTTCCCCGCTTTCTAAATCAAACCAAATCAAATCTAATTTTTTTGTAAGGCCCGACAACACACGTTAATGTCCCCATGGGCCGTACATGTCTTCTTTAAACAAGTCAAGAAGAAACATAACAATAAGTCAAGAACAGAACAAGGACAAGGACCAATCAGCATGGGTATGGGCGGGTTCATTTTCCATTGATGGGGATTTGATTGGCTGTTTACCTGCGGTCGCAGGATTAATAACGTTAACGTTAGTTCGGCCAGATAAACAATTAAAATATACTAATTTAAATGGTTGGACCTCTGAGAGTTGTACTTTGTACTTTGTAGGTCTGCATTTTAAATGTAAGGAGTAAAAAGTATGTTTTTTTTCTCTGAAATGTAATGGAGTAAAAGTACAAAGTATACAAACCTAATAATACTCGAGTAAAGTACAAATCCCCCAAAACATTAAGTATTGTAACGAAGTACAATTACTCAAGTACTTTACACCCCTGGGTAAAGGTCATATGTATTATGCATTATACACTGCCTGCATTAGGTTGTTGTGTGACTTATATGTATGACTATGTTTGTGTTATGTTTGGTCCATGCGGCTAATTGCGCCAATGCTAATGCTAATATGCTAGTGTTGGATGTTTCCGATAATCCCAGTGAGTGATGGCTCTACGATAGTATCCTGCGTTGTGTACTTTTAAATGATCCCTCTGGTGTGCTCACGGAAACATCTGATAATCCCCGGGCAGGATGAACACCTCGACACGACTCAGTTGACAGTTATCAAGGAGAACATTTATTCAACCAAACAGGGTAGTTTCACAGGAATGATGTGGTCTTCCTTGACATACTCAGCAGTTTGTAATAAGGTCCAGTGATTTAAAGTCCATTTGATAAAAGTCCGTTTAAATGAAAGTCCAATTGATCAGCTTCTCCTAATTCACTCTCTCTCTCGTTTCGTTATTCATTTCGACTGGAGATGAATCACCCCCCCCCCCCCCCCCCCCTGCTCCTCCATCCTTATCTCAGGAATGCTGTTATGACTCCAGCACCAGGTCGCCTAGCAACCTGTTCCCAGTTTGCCCTAGTTACAACTTCTGGAAGAGAGGGGTCATGCACCTCACCTCTGCCATGCAAAGAGTGTTTGTTTTGCTCCCATCAGGAGTGTTGTCGCTGTTGTCATCACTAATTCGTATTATAATCACAGACGAATCATCACAATTCTTCAGTCCCTCCTTTTGATTCGACAGAACATAGAATTTAACATATGTTTACTTGATTATACAGTGTGCTGAAGGGTCTGAAATTAGGTAAAATTAGACCTAAGATTATCCCCCTTTAAGTTAACCAACCGGTTTAATATGTGGGAGTTAAGTTATTATTTACCACATAATGTTACACTGTCTGCCTACTGCTGGCATCTCAGGTTATATGACAGTGCTGCCATCTAGTGGACCAGAGGTGGTAGTGTTCCAGCGTAAGTGCGTCACTTCCTGTAGAGCTTGACCTGACGTTGAACTTGCCCAGACTTGTTAGAGAACCAGACGGGAGAAATGCATCCAGCGTTGGTCTCGTAACGTTATAGTTTGACGGTGACCAAGGATGTAAAGTTGCTTACCAAGCGGACATTATACCACCAAGAGAGAGTGAGGTTTTAGTAACCAGCTAATTCGATGTTTAGTAAACGTCTGGGATTAGCACATTACAGCGGACTATAGTATTCCCCATTTATCGTTAACAGTTAGCCGAAGCTAGCTAGCTCGGAGCTAATACCTAACATAGCTCCAGCTCATGCGTTGATAGCTGCTCTATACTGGACATATCAGACGATAATAGCACAGACCAGAGGACATTTAGATAGGGTCTGTGTCGAAGGGACGCTGTAAAAGGACACAACTAGTCCTATGTAGTAGCCACTAGCAGTAGCCTGTTGTACAGAGGGACCAGCGTGTCTTCAGTAGCTGTTGGCGTGCGCCGTGCAGCACTACAGAGCGGAGCGAGACACTCGGATCCACCACTCGGATCCATCTGGTCTGCAGGAGCAGACTGGTGGCGCCAATCGGACCGGGCAGCGTCTTCCCACCCTCATCACCACGCAGCGGTCGACTACTCCTCGTTACAGAACCCATCCGGGTTCTTTCTCACCACCAGGATTACTAACTCTCTCCACCTCTCTCGTACTGCAGAGGGAATTGTTCCTCTGCTGCAGTGGTAACCGCGGCAACGTTTGGCCAGAACACTTTAATAGAACAATTGGGCGCCCATCTAAATTTAGTTATAGTATTTAATTAGGCATTGTGTAAAGTGATAATAACATTTGTATGTATGTTTTTTTCCCCTTTTTGCTTATATAAAAATGGCATTATGATTCAAACAGTTTCCTCGCTCTTTCTAGTTTAGGTGACTCCATTTTAAGTTATTCACTCAGTTGTGTATTTGGTACAATTAGTTTAAGAGTTAAGGCATCCTACCACACCCCCTAAGGTGAAATTTATATACAGTCCTCTAAGCTCCCGCACAATTTGGTCCTTCGAGCCGGAGTAAACCAGATAGGATGTCACGAAAGAGCGAGGCAGGTTCAAAAGGTTCCCCCCCCCCCCCTCCCTGAAGGGAAGACACGTGCTCCTAGAGAGCGTAGATTACCCTCCCGACTAGATGACTGTGTCCTGGGTACACCCAGTAGCCCTAGTTCGGAGAGCAATCAGCATGTGCTAAACACATCAGCTGACCGGACAGTAGGGGACTTTACAACCCAGACGGCAGGCGCACCCCAGCTAGTAGAGGGTGCTGCTGCCACACCGCAGTTAGATCAGACGGCAGGCACACCCCAGCTAGTAGAGGGTGCTGCTGCCACACCGCAGTTAGATCAGACTCTGAGAACAGAGTCAGACCCGACTGACACCCCCCAGCGGCCTGAAGAGAAGAAGAGACACCAGGTGGCAGTCCCGTGTAGTAAAGACATAACTACCTTCTCGCCACTGAATACCGCCAACCAAGATTAGTCTGATCAAGATGAGCCTGAGGAAGAAGAGGAGCGTGACTCCGCTGAAAACGACTCGCAACCAGGAGAGGATATCAATCCCCCAGACAGAGTGGAGCCACGCGGCGGGCAGGACTTCAATCACTTCCAACCGGGAGAGTTCTTCCTAGACACTCGCAGAACTGGTAGGCCCCCCAGCAGATCACAGAGCAGAGGGAGCGTTACAAGCCAAACAGAACTCATGTTCCAATGCATGCAACAACAACGCGAAGATGCACTTGCAAGAGAGGCTCAACGACGCCAAGATGCACTCGCAAGAGAGGCTCAACGACGCCAAGATGCACTCGCAAGAGAGGAGTGGCTCCAACGAGATGCGCTCGACAGAGAGAGAAGAGCCACGGAAGCACTGGAGCGGTAGCGCGATAGAGCGGCAGCCCAGGCCTTGGAGTACACCCGGCTCGCTACCGCCCAACTGCAATCGGCCTCTGCCTCCAGGCAATCATCAAGAGCATCCACTAGGAATAACTCACCCCAGGGCCGCCAGCCTGAAAGGGAGGAGCACCGGGCTACGTATCCCCGACCCCGAAAAGGGGACAAAGCCGACTCCGAAGACCTGGAAAGGCGACTGGCTCGTCTGCAGGAGGAATATATGGCACCAGGAGAGGTGCTACCCCCCTCTCAATGTGAGCGGCTACCCGCCACACACAGAGCAACCTCCAGATCCCATCAACATTGGCCCGCAACTACACCGGCCCCTAGGTACGACCCGCTCCCACAGCGCCCACCAGGGAGCGCCATCCCATTCTTCAAAGACAATTCTAGAAGCCAGTACCATGACATGAGGATGTGTCTGGAGTTCCTCCTGGGCGCCGCCAACCACAGCGAGCAACAGAAGTTCCTCGAGCTGTCTATGCACTGTAGGCTGCCTGCGGCCAAGCTCATATGCACTGCCAACGCATACTCCCCCACCCCCTATACTTCGTCTCTCCAGGCCCTAGACGAGCGCTGGGGACGCCCGTGGGACCACATATTGGATGAGATCCACGAGCTGGGAGAAATGGCAGACATAAAGGACGACCAGGCCCTGGACGCATACTCCTTGAAGTTACAGGCTCTGGTGAGCCTGCTGATGTTTCAAGGAGCCGCCGGCCGCACTGAGCTCTATGCAGGCTCCAACGTAGAACGCTTCGTCAGGAAGCTTCCAAAGGAAAGAGAAGAGAGGTTCCGACGGGAACACGAGCGTCTCCACCCCCAACAGCCACTGTCTACCCTGATGGAGCTCTCAGAGTTCCTGAAGTCGGAGATGAGGCACATCCGTCTCCCCAAGCGGGAAGAGCCGAGAGGCAATGGACGCAGTGGACGAGACAAGTCCGACCGAACGGGGCGGTCCGTTAGGGTGCTGACCACCGTACATGAAACCACATCAAAGGAGCACCAAGGGCCCCCGAAAGGCCAACGAGGCTTCTCCTCCCAGAAGAAAGGAGAGAAGAAGACTCCGCCGCCATGCCAGTGCTGCAGAGGTCCACTGGCTAGACAACTGTCCCGTGTTCAAAGAGAAGACTACAGAAGAAAAGAAACAGTGGATAATAGAGAATAAGCGGTGCTGGAAGTGCGCCCGTGAACACAGAGCAAAGGACTGCACCCTCAAGGGACCCTGCAGACAGAGCGGGTGCGGGAAGATCCACCTCACGGCCCTCGACGACCTCAACAATAGAGACGACAAGGCTGAGCCTTACGTGGCGGAAGTCCGTGATGAGCCCTCTAGAGAGCTACGCAACTACTACGTGGGTGACTACTAGACATTCAGCAGACCTCAGTACTGATTAGCGCCGCAAATCAGGGGTGCGGCTGTGCTGAAGGGTCTGAAATTAGGTAAAATTAGACCTAAGATTATCCCCCTTTAAGTTAACCAACCGGTTTAATATGTGGGAGTTAAGTGATTATTTACCACATAATGTTACACTGTCTGCCTACTGCTGGCATCTCAGGTTATATGACAGTGCTGCCAGCGTTGGTCTCGTAACGTTATAGTTTGACGGTGACCAAGGATGTAAAGTTGCTTACCAAGCGGACATTATACCACCAAGAGAGAGTGAGTTTTTAGTAACCAGCTAATTCGATGTTTAGTAAACGTCTGGGATTAGCACATTACAGCGGACTATAGTATTCCCCATTTATCGTTAACAGTTAGCCGAAGCTAGCTAGCTCGGAGCTAATACCTAACATAGCTCCAGCTCATGCGTTGATAGCTGCTCTATACTGGACATATCAGACCATAATAGCACAGACCAGAGGACATTTAGATAGGGTCTGTGTCGAAGGGACGCTGTAAAAGGACACAACTAGTCCTATGTAGTAGCCACTAGCAGTAGCCTGTTGTACAGAGGGACCAGCGTGTCTTCAGTAGCTGTCGGCGCCGTGCAGCACTACGGAGCGGAGCGAGACACTCGGATCCACCACAGCGGAGCATCTGGTCTGCAGGAGCAGACTGGTGGCGCCAATCGGACCGGGCAGCGTCTTCCCGCCCTCATCACCACGCAGCGGTCGACTACTCCTCGTTACAGAACCCATCCGGGTTCTTTCTCACCACCAGGATTACTAACTCTCTCCACCTCTCTGGTACTGCAGAGGGAATTGTTCCTCTGCTGCAGTGGTAACCACGGCAACGTTTGGCCAGAACACTTTAATAGAACAATTGGGCGCCCATCTAAATTTAGTTATAGTATTTAATTAGGCATTGTGTAAAGTGATAATAACATTTGTATGTATGTTTTTTTCCCCTTTTTGCTTATATAAAAATGGCATTATGATTCAAACAGTTTCCTCGCTCTTTCTAGTTTAGGTGACTCCATTTTAAGTTATTCACTCAGTTGTGTATTTGGTACAATTAGTTTAAGAATTAAGGCATCCTACCACACCCCCTAAGGTGAAATTTATATACAGTCCTCTAAGCTCCCGCACATACAGGATTAATTATTTTACTAAATTATACCAGGGTTAATCAGTGACCCCCCCCCCCCCCCCCCCTTGGATACCTTTCACTATCCTTACAGAGGTATCATTTCCATGGGCACCGAGGCCCCCTGTAAACGCCGTAACTGAGGCCCTATTCCCCCCGATAAGACGCGCTGGATCAGGCAACGAACCAGACTGACAAAAACCAGCACCACTGTCAGCACCAATACTATGGGTGTGGCCAACTGCATTAACATGGCTGACCATGAGCTCCCCAACAGCCACCCGAATAAAGAGGACCCCCCAGTGGCCGGGGAAAATTGGGTTGCCATCTTCCGTATCAACTCTATCTGCTCCCGAGGGGTTTGGAATTGTCTGGTATATAGAAACAACAGGTCGTGTTCAGGACCCGGCACAAACCTCCTGCCTTAGCATAGAGCATGTCCAAACCCATACGATTCTGCAATGTTACCTGACGCATCTCACCCATTTCCTCATTGACCAGACCCAGAGCTGCCTGTGTTCAATTGGCTAAAGCCCCATAGGCTCCTGCCAACTTCCCCACATCCCATGTCAACAGCTCCACCCCCACCCCTGGTAACAGGAACATTAAGATATCTTCCCGTCCGATCTCTGGTACTGGATCCGGATGATCCCTGGATTGTCTCTGGATCGTGCCCTCCTATGCCCCCCCCCCCCCCGGTCGCCGCCGTCTTTCCCGTTTGTCACTTGGCCCAGCCCGTCCACAGTCCGTAGGTCTGCCTGGACTCGTCTCATCCAATGGTCTTGGCCCAGCCCGTCCACGGTCCGTAGGTCTGCCTGGACTCGTCTTCTTCAATGGTCCTGTGGAGACACAGAATGGAGAAACAGGGAGTCTCTTTCCGATGGGGAAAACCGGGAATTCCTACTCTGTACCCCCCCCCCCCCCCCGTCTCTCTCCGAGACCGTCTGATTGTCACATTGATCTTATATATGTTTTTTATTACTCATCTCATTTTAAACTTATATATACAAGAGATGGAATTACAACTGAAGTAGACATAGCACCACCCTTTACTATTGACTATTTGTAACTGAACAGTACAAATAAGAGTAAAGAATGTAGATGGGAGTCTTGTGTGCGTGTCCATTCCTGAGCCTATTATTAACCCTTTTGGTGTGGGTAACGTTAACACAATTAACCCCTTCCTACCCAACTTCCCCCTTTCCACTATTAAGGTTTCTAATGTCACAGAGGGAGGGTACTGCTTGCGGGAGGAACTAAGTTATTTATTTACAATTCAGTCACTAGGTGTGGGAGGGTTAAAGGAGGTATTGGGGGAAGTGAGAGCGAGTTGGGGAGTACTGCTGACCGCCCCGGAAAGGCGAGGAAGACCAGAGTACCAGACCAGGTTGGTAAATCCCGGGCCCCATCCACTCCCACTGCCGGCCTCCAGTTGACGCTCCAGGCCCAAAGACGAAGGTGCAGTCAGACAGAGCTCTACTGTGTCTCGCTACCCAGTGGCTGTGCACACCCGTTCCCACGAAGCAGGGATAATCCACCCTGATACATTTGGCGTCACGAACAGGATCAACATCCTACTCCACTCCCTCGAACGTGACGACCAAGAGACCTAAGATGTCGGAGAGCGACGCCTTGAAGCCGGAGGTCAGAGCAGAGTCGTCCCAGGCGGAGCGACGAGATGACCCACCGGCCCTTCTCAAGGAGGAAGGAGGGGAAGCCGAAACGATGCGGACCTTGGCCGCACAAGTGGAGTTCCTACGGGGTCAACTCCAAGACCAAGCAAGCAACACCTGGAGCAGGCCAGACGCCAAGAGTCGCTTGCCTTGGCGCAGGCCATGCTCCAACAGCTCCCTCCAGCGCCCCCCCCGGTGGTGTACGTCCAACGGGAGCGGAAGTGCAGCGAGTTTGGAGGGGAAAAGGAGAGGGGAGAGCTGCCTGTGGAAGACTGGATCCAGGCAATGAGGACCCATCTCCGTGCCAGTCGAGTGCCAGCGGAGGAACAAGTGGAGGTCGTACAGCTCCACCTCAAAGGCGAGGCAAAGCAGACGGTACGCTTCTTGACGGAGGGAACCGTCCCCGACACGGAAGCCTTGTTCTCGCTCCTCGAGGAAACCTATGGAGACAAGGCCCCGGTCAGCGTCCGCCTGGGGGAGTTATATGACCGAAGACAGGCCGCCGGCGAGACTGTGCGCCAGTTCGCCTATGACCTGCAGGAGAGGATTCGTCGCCTACGACGTCGGGCGCCTACCCAGGTCACCGACGCCGCCGCCCTGCTGCAGGAGCGGTTTGTGGTGGGCCTCAGAGACGAGACCCTGAGGCGAGAAATGCGGAAGTACATGAGGGAGGATGGGACGCGGCCGTTTCCCCAGGTACTGAAGGCGGCGATCGATTGGTCGGAGGAGGAGCTGGTCCTCCCCTCCGACAAGGGTCCCACCCGGGGCTTAGTCCACGCCGCGGCCGCGGAGGGACGGGAGGCCCCGCTGAGCGTAGACACGCTGCAGGAAGCTATTAAGCAGCTCAAGGCTGGACAGGAGCGGCTGGGCGCGTGCCAGGAGCAACTATTCCAGGCCTTCCCTCAGGAGCGCGCCGCGCCCCGGAGAGGCGCCACCGGACGGCGACGACGCGACCGCCGCTACGCGGGAACCACCCCGCCGAGACGAAGAGGGCAGGCTGATTTGCTATGCCTGCAATCAGCCGGGCCACATCAGCAGGGATTGCCCCCGCCCAGCCAGCGGGCCACGCCCAGCCTCTGCTCCCACCCCCGAAGCTCCGGCCCGTCGGGGTACCGATCCGGACCACGAAGGGCAGTCGACGCCGTAGCGGCAGGAGCCCCCGACTCGGCCACGGAGGGCCCCGAGACGCAGGACGTGCACGGGGAGTGCTTCACGCTAGACGTCCAGATCGACGGGGTCGAGACTCGCTGCCTCTTCGACACAGGCGCAGAGGTCACCACCATGACTGAGAGCCACTTCCGAAGACACTTCCCGCGGACGAAGCTGACCCCCGCCAACTGGATCACTCTCACCGCCGCCAACGGGTTGGAGATCCCAGTGGTGGGGTGCCTCTACGCCGAGGTGAAGTGCCTGGATATGACATTTACGGGGAAATTCATTATAAAAGACGATCCCGCCCGAGTGCCCCCAGGAGACGCCGTCCAGGGACTTCTGGGCATGAACGTGCTCGGCGGAGTAGACGGTCTGTTCAAGGGGATCAAGGGGATGCGCCTGGCGAGCCGAAGCCGCGTCGACGCTAGAAGTGTCGCCATCCGCCGTGTGGTCGCCGCCATGGCCCAAGAAGCCCGAGAGTGTACCGCCCCGGGAAGGATGGGGTACGTCAAGGTGGCCGGCAGGGAGCCGGTGGTCATCCCCCCGCACAGCGAGGTGATCGTCTCAGGCCGCTGTGAGACGACGGCAGGGATGCGGCGTCCAGTGATGCTAGAGAACACTCTGAGTGCCAACCTGCCCCCCGGACTGCTGGTGGCGAACGTGGTGGCGTACGCCCGACAGGGAAGAGTGCCTGTGTGGGTGTTGAATCCGACCGACGCCGAGATGGTGCTCCGACCCCGGTTCAGACTGGCGGAGCTCCACTGCCCTCGTCAAGTACGGCCTAAGGAGAGGGTGACCGTGGAGGAAGTAGACGGAGGCATCAGAGTGACGGCGATTGAGGCTCGAGACAGCCCGCCCTCGGCGGTGGTGGACGGGAGGACCCGAGGGCTCGCCGTGCCCGTACAGGCAAACCTTCAGGATCTCACACCAGCCCAAGTGAGCCGACTAAATCAAGTGTTGGAAAAACACAAGGCGGTGTTCTCCGTAGACGACGGGGACTATGGTTACACAACCACGGTCACTCACTACGTCCCCACCGGTAACGCACCCCCGGTCAAGCAACGGCACCGCCGAATACCGCCCCACGTGTTCCAAGAGGTAAAGCGGCACGTACAAGACCTGGTGGACCAGGGTGTCCTGGTAGAGAGCTGCAGTCTGTGGGCGTCACCAGCCGTGATCGTCATAAAGAAGGACGGCTCCGTGCGGTTCTGCTGCGACTACCGCCGCCTAAATAACGTGACGCACCGGGATGCGTACCCCCTACCTCGCATCGAGGAGTCCCTAGACGCCTTGGGGCAGGCCAAGATCTTCTCCTCGCTCGATCTCACCGCCGGCTACTTCCAGGTGGCGGTGAAAGAAGAAGACCAAGAGAAGACGGCCGTCACGACGCCCTTCGGCCTCTACCAGTGGACCCGTATGCCCTTTGGACTGTGTAACGCACCAGCGACATTCCAGCGGTTGATGACCGCCGTGCTGGGGGACCTGGCCTTCGACGTCCTACTCGTCTATCTAGACGACGTCTTGGTGTTCGCCAGCGACTTCGAGAGCCACTGTCAGAAGTTGGACCTGGTGTTTGGATGGCTTCGGGAGCATGGGCTCAAACTCAAGCCCCGGAAGTGCTTCCTTTCTTCGTCTCAGCAGCCGGCATACAGGTCGACACCGACAAAGTGAAGGCGTTGGAGGACTGGCCGGCGCCACGCTCAGCGAAGGAAGTGAGGCAGGTGATCGGGTTCCTGTCCTATTATCGGCGGTTCGTGCCTCGCTTCGCCCAGGTGGCCCAGCCACTGCACGCCCTGATGGCGAAAGAAAAAAAGGGGTTCACCAAAGGCCGGCCCGAGGCCTTCAAGTGGACTCCGCAGTGTCAGACGGCCTTCGACCATCTGCGGGAGTGCCTCTTGACGCCTCCGGTGCTGGCCTACCCCGACCTCCGGCTCCCCTTCATAGTGACCACGGACGGGAGTTACTTGGGACTGGGAGCAGTACTAAGTCAGAAGCAAGAGGGCGTGGAGCGAGTCATCGCCTTTGCGAGCCGAGGTCTGCGTGGGTCCGAGAGGAATGACCAAAACTACAGTGCGTTCAAGCTGGAGCTCCTCGCCCTGAAGTGGGCGATCACCGAGAAGTTCAGGGACCTCTTGATGTACTCCCAGTTCACCGTGATCACCGACCACAACCCGCTGAGGTACCTCGGCACGGCCAACCTGGGAGCAGTGGAGCAGCGCTGGAACGCTCAGCTCGCGGAGTACGACTTCGTGGTGCAATACAAACCTGGTCGACTCAACCAGAACGCTGACGCCCTGTCTCGCATGCCGATGCGGTCAGAACCTGAAGTGGAAGACACAGAGAAAGTCTTCCTAACGATACCCGCGACCGGCACTCACACCCGCCAAGGTCTCCAGGAACGGACCGCTCCATTGTACGCCCCCGCACCAGTCACCCGCGATGGCTACGTCGTGGTCCCAGCAGAGGAAGTACGGGCCCTGCTAGGCCCCGAGAGACCGACAGAGACGCGGGAGGTCCCGAGTGTCAGCGCACGACAGGTAGCGGCACAGAAGGGGAACAGCGGATATGACTGGGCGGAAATGCGGCAACTTCAGGTGGACGACCCCGAGTTGGGTCCGGTGTGGCGGGCGGTGACGCAGGGGGTCCCTCCCACTAAAGTACAGCTGAAAGAAGGAGACCCGAAGTTCCGCAAGTTATACGGGCAGTGGGAGCGGTTCCGTCTGCACCAACTACTGTTTCGGCGCGTCAGTGACCCCCGCGACGGGGAGGAGGTTCTCCAACTGGTGGTGCCCACGGCCCTACGACGGAGGATCTACGAGACCCAACACGAGGATGGGGGACACTACGGGGGACGAGGGACGGTGGATCTGATGAGGCGAAGTTATTACTGGATCGGAATGGCAGAAGAGGTGAAGAAATGGGTGCAGCAATGCAAGCGATGTGCATTAGCCCGTGATGTGTTCCCTAAAGCCCAGGCCCAGATGACCTGCACTAATCTGACGGCACCCATGGAGGTCCTTGCCATGGACTTTATCGTGTTGGAAAGGTCGGCGGGTGGCTACGAGAACGTACTGGTGCTGACCGATATGTTCACCAGATTCACTATTGCCATACCGACCAAAGATCAGACTGTTCGAAGACCACCGCCGCCGCCATCATCAAGTACTGGTTCGTGTACTACGGCTGCCCTGCCCGACTCCATGCCGACCAAGGGCGAAATTTCGAGTCCAGTGTCATCAAGGAGCTCTGCCGACTGCACGGAATTTCAAAGAGCCGCACCACGCCTTACCATCCCCAGGGGAATGGGCAATGTGAGAGGTTCAATCGGACGATGCATGACATGCTGCGTAGTCTGCCCGCAGAGAAGAAGCAGGACTGGAAGGAGCACCTACCCGAGTTGGTACTTACGTACAACTGCCACGTGCACTCCTCCACGGGATACTCCCCCTTCTACCTGCTCTTCGGGAGGGACGCTAGGATGCCCCGAGATGTCCTGGGGGGCAGAGACGTCATTGACGAAGGGGCGGAGGACCTTGACGAGTGGGTACAGGGTCACCACGAGCGACTAAAGGCCGCTGCGGAGGCCGCCGAGGCATGCGTCTCATGAGCAAGAGGATTTACGACAGAAAGAGCAGAGGCGCACTCTTGCGGGCCGGGGACCGGGTCCTGATACGCGACCACCGAATCCGGGGCCGTAATAAGATACAGGACAAGTGGGAGCCTACGTCTTATGTGGTGGTTAAGCAGAGCCACGAGAGGACGCCCGTGTTCACAGTCAGGCCCGAAGCAGGGGGTCCAGAAAGGACCGTACATCGAGACCAGCTGCAGAGGACTTAGCAAGTTCAAAGTGGGGAGAAATGTAGCACCCTGAATATTCAACTATTATTCAGAAGTGCTGACTTGCCTTTTATCTCCCCTTTGTGCACAAAGACATATTAACTAGTTTCCATTGATATTCTCTTGAACAATGACGCGAGTTTCTCCTTCTCTCACCGGCTGGAATATGGATTATAAACATTAAACTGAATCATATTCAATTCACCCAGTTCTTCCTGTGGGGCTAGTTGGCGGTACCAGCAGGGGGCGGCGGTGGCAGGCGGAGCGCACGAGAGAGGCATGGAGGAGAAGCAAGTCAACTGAAACGGAAGTGGAGAGAACCAGCCTCTTCGACGTTGGACTTGGACCTGAATGGTCGTGTCGTTGGAAGAGCCCCGTAGTGGACCACGCGGGTGAACGTATTGAACTTGAATATATTACGGGTTATACTAGAAATATAAGCGTAGTAGCGTGTTGAATATCCCCACTGAATAACCCTAGTGATACAACGACTTATCCTAGAAGAAAGCGGTATAGCCAAGTTGGCTTAAGTTAATGTTATCCCCTCCAGCGAGGTGCCTGGCAAGCTTGCCTGAAGAGAACTGGGGCTTAGAGGCACCGTGCATTGTTGCATGTTTCGGCTAGCAGGAGGGCTGTCTAGGACCCACAGAGTAGCTTCAGTTAAGGTAGCCCCAGATTATTAACGCGCGTCAACTCAACACCGGCAGCCAGCAGCCTGTCAGCGCCGCCAGTCTACATCTTCTCTGCACCGGCGGTCGGCAGCCTAGCACGGGAGTTCGTCCCGTCCAGCAGAGGTCGCCATCACCCAGCACGCGCCTCCAGCCCGCTACTGCCCCCTCTGCCTAACACAGCTTGCTAGCTCCTGGGACGAGAGCGTTCGACGCCATCTTACCACCCGGACAGTGGTGGTGCGGCGAGGCCGCCATCTTGGTTGAGTACACTGGCGCTTCGGTGCTCAGGATCCTATTGCACAGTACACAGTGTGGTGCGGCCTACTGGCGAAGCTAATGTTGCTAACTACAGTTCATAGGGGTACCCCATAAACATTACATGCCGGCATTAGTATAGGACTTTTGTTTGGTAAAGTGGGCCCACCTTTTTCATTTTCTTTGAGTGTAATAACGTGTTTGTTCTTTAATAATATTTTCCCATCTACTTAACCATTTCCCTCTTGGAGGTAACCGACATGTTATTTTTTTTTTTTTTAACTTACATTTTTATTAACATTTATAGACAAACAACACTTACACAAAAATGGAACCCATAATACAACATTGTTAAACAGACATAAATAATAAAGTACAAAAAATATAATACAATTGTAATACCCCAAAAATTTTAAAATTAAATCAGAAAATGCTAACTAAGTCAAAAGTGTGTGACATGGGTTCAGAGACCCTCCTTGAACCTCTTTCCTCCTTTACCCTTCGCCCTCTTGTGATGCATTTGGTTCTTCCTCTGTGATGTCGTTTTTGTTCCCCTTGTAATCCTCCCACTTTCCCCATCTTTCTCCAAATTTCTCTTCCTGTAACCTCAGCATGTGTGTTATCCTCTCCATATCCTGTATCTCCTCCACTATTCCTACCCATTGTGCTATTGTCGGTGGGTCTTCTTTGTACCACAGTCTTGTTATTGCTTTTCTGGCTGCTATCAACATTATCTTTATTAAATATTTGTCCCCCCCTTGTATTCCCTCGTGTGTCAGGTCTCCTAAGTAAAGCACCAGTCCTGTTTGTGGTAACCCGTATCCTAATATTCTGATCATTGCCTCCCCTATCTCCTCCCAATACCCCTTCAGCTTCTGACATTCCCAGAATATGTGTGTGTGATTTGCCCCCTCCTTCCCACACATCCTCCAGCATGCTCTTTGTGTTGGTGCATATTTTCCCTTCAGCTCTGGGGTTATAAAGAATCTGATTATGTTTTTCCATCCAAACTCTTTCCATATCCTCGATCCTGTTGTTGAATGTTGCACCTCGCATATGTTCCCCCATTCCTTCCCTGTTATTCCTATCTCTAGTTCTCTCTCCCATTTATCCCTTATATAATCGGTCGTGTGTCCCTTGCTGGTCATTATAGCCCGGTACAGTGCTGATATTACCCTTCCTTTCCCTCCTTCGTATGCCCTTACTATCATCCTAATTATTCCATTCTGTTCTTCTTCCTTGTCCCCTCTTATTTCTTTATTATAGTAATCTCTAATCTGTAGATATCTGAAGTGGTCCCTGTTTTCTAGTCCAAAGTTCTCCTTTAATTTTTGTAGTGTTTGCATTTCCCCCTTCTCTATCATTTTGCATATCGCTAGAATGGTTTGAATCTCTTGTCATGTGCTATCCATCTCAGAACCCCTGACTGCTTCTCTAATTTGTGTGTTTTTACTACTCTGTTCCATATGGTCAAGGTGCATTTGGTGATAGGATCTAACAGTCCCTCTTTTTCTTTGAACAGTTCCCTATCTCCCACCAGAGCTTGTACCTTGTATCCCTCCCCTTCTTTTTCAATGTCTTTCCATCTTGCCTCATATTTGTCGTTACACCAGCACGTCACTGCTCTCAGTTGCGCTGCATAATAATAATCTTGTAGGCTGGGTACTGCCATCCCTCCCTCTTCCTTTGGTAGTTGTAGTGTTTTATATCTGACCCGTGGTCTTCTCCCCGCCCATATGAACCTCGATATCAGTCTGTCCCACTCCCTGAATTAATTCTGTGGTATTTGTATCGGTAGTGACTGGAATAGGTACAGTAACCTTGATAGTATGTTCATTTTAATGACCTCTATTCTTGAATTGAAGTCCAAGGGCATTACTGTCCATCTCTCTAAGTCTCTCTTGATGTTCTGATTTATCTGTGTATAGTTCGCCTCAAACAGTTTCCCCACCCCTCTCGTGATGTTCACCCCTAAGTATTTAATCTTGTCCATGTCCCATCTTATCCCGTACTGTTCCCTAATTTCCGTCGTTGGGGTATAGTTCCATGCTAAGGTCTGTGTCTTTGTCACGTGTATCCTGAGTAGTGGCTATATTCCTTCAGTAGATCCATCAGTGCCGGGAAGCTCTTGTCTGGTTGCCTCATGTATACTATCACGTCGTCCGCAAATAGGCCTAGTTTATATTCCGTTCCCTTTATCCTTACTCCCTTAATGTCCTCGGTCTGTCTGATCAGTTGTGCCAGTGGTTCTATGAAAACGGCGAAGAGCGTTGGTGAGAGACAACATCCCTGTCTGGTAGCCCTCTCTAATCTGATTCTATCCGTCAGGCTGCCATTCACCTTAACCCTCGCTGTCGGTTCTTGATATAGCGCCTTGATCATCTTCATCGCCCTCCCGTTCAGTCCGAACCTCATCAATGTTTTATATAAAAATGTCCAGCTCACACTGTCGAATGCTTTTTCTGCATCTAGGCTAATCAGTACCGCGCTACCACCTTGTTTTTGTATCTCCTCTACTATGTGTAATGTCTTTCTCACGTTGTCCTGTGTCTGTCTCCCTTTAATAAATCCAGTTTGATCTTCATCTATAATGTCTGGCATAAACGCCAAATCTCTTTGATATTATCGATGTATACATCTTGTAATCCACGTTATGAGTATGGACACAGGTCTGAAACTACTACATAATTCTCTATCCTTCCCTTCCTTCGGTATCGTGGTGATTATGGCTTCCTTCCACGAGGGGGGCATTTTGCCCTCTTCCATCGTGTGTCTGAACGCCGCCCCTAACATGGGTGCTAATTCCGTTCTAAATGTCTTGTAGAATTCCGATGGGAATCCGTCGCTCCCCGGAGATTTGTTGTTTTTAGCTCTACTAATTGCCTCTTCCAGTTCTCGTTCCGTAATTATTTTATTTAATTCTTCATTCTGTTCTTTCCCTATCGATGGTAACTCTAGCTTCTCCAGATATGCTTCTATTTCCTCTTCTCCCGCTGCTTTTGGCTGTGTGTATAGTTTCTCATAGTATTCTCTAAATGTCCTCTCTATTTCAGCTGGGTCTCTCAATATTTCATTAGTCTTTGTATCCCTTATTGTGTGTATCGTGTTCAACTTCTGTTGCGTCCTAATTCTCCTAGCCAACAGTCTGGTCGCTTTTGGTCCCCCTTCATAGTACGTTTGTTTCATGAACCTCGCTTTCTTTTCTATTTCCGTCAATAATTCCCTATTTATCCTAGCCTTTACTTCTTTGATTTCTCCGAGCGTTTCCTGTTCTTTTGATATCTGGTGTCTCCCTTCTAGCTTCTTCAGCTTCCCTATCAGATTGTGATATGTCTCCGTTCTGGCCTTCTTCAGCATTGCTGTCTTCTCCATCAATTTCCCCCTTATCACCACCTTCAGTGTGTCCCATAGAATGTTCGGATCTACCGCCCTGTTGTCATTTTCTTCCTTATACCTGGCTATCTCCTCCTTGATCTGACTCACCACCCCCTTGTTATTTAATATTCCTACATTTAGTCTCCAGATCGTGTTCCTCCGTCTCCCTTCTAGATCTACTGTCAGATATATGGCACTGTGATCCGATATGTCCGCTACTCCTATTCTGCTCTCCCGTACCCTGTAACTGTCCCCCGTCGTCATCAAAAAGTAGTCTATTCTCGCATATGTCACGTGCGGGTGTGAGTAATGTGTGTATTCCCTGTCCGTGGCGTGCATCCCCCTCCAAACATCTGTAATTCCCATTTCCGTCATCTGAATATTCATATATCTACTGATTGGTGCCCGTCCTTTTCTAGTACTCGTGGTGTCTAGGTCGTGATTCAGTACTACATTAAAATCTCCCGCGCATATCAATATCCCTTCTAGTTCCATCACTATCATATCAAAAATGGTCTCATATAAATCCCTCTCACTCTCTGGGGGTGCATAAACATTCACTAACGTAATCATTTGACCCTCCATTTTTCCCTTCACCAGAACAAACCTTCCCTCCTTGTCTCTTACTTCCTTGATCAATTCAAATTTGACTGTGTTTTTGATTAACGTGATTACTCCTCTCCTCAGGTTCCGTTTAAAGGAACTATAGTATGCATTTTCATATCCAAATCTCTTCAGTTTCTCATGATCCTGTGCTACCAAATGTGTCTCCTGCAGAAAAATCACTTCCATCTCACTTTTTTTACATTTCAACATCACTTTGCCCCTCTTTATCGCATTATTCATTCCATTAACGTTTAACGACATCATTTTTATACCTTTAACCATTGTCATCTTTCTTCTTCTTTCGTCTGTCAGTCCCCCCCCATGTCACATTCATTCCCCCCTCCGGTTGTAGCCTCCGCTCTCTTCACCGAATACATATAATGATTAACATAAATAAAAAACATAAACTTTACATAAAGTGCTCCCAAGGCGTTCGGGGGGTCCCTGTGTCCCCCCCTGTCCCCTGCTGGTGGGTGAAGAGTAATTGCTCTCCTAGTGAGAGGCCTCCTCCTGACGGCTTGGGGGTTTGAAACCTTTACCCCCAACCGCTCGTCATATTTGTCCAGCCTTCTTACTGTTTTTATTGCTGTCGAGCTCCTGGTCAAAAGCGCTCTGTCCTTCATTCTGATCAAAGACCCCCATTTCCTAGGTCCCTCTCAATGTGGCTCATATGTTCCAATGTCCCTCCTTCCTCCCAAACCCGTGTGTGGTGTCTTCTGTGTACCCCTTCTTACTTTCTTTTCCTCCCCTCTATTTTCTATGTGATGTCCATTTATCCCCTTAATCCCTTCCAACTGTGTTACTCGCAGCGTGTGTCTATGTATTTGTTTCAATATGTTCTGTGTTCCGTCTATCATACCTAATTATATTTCCATTTATTTCCTCCATCAGCATGTGTATTATGTGTCCATGTATACGTTATGTTCGTTCCTATATCCTGCCTCTACCTGGGAATGTGTGTTTATGTATATGTTATTTCAGTTTCTATATTTTGTCTCTATTTGGATAGTTTTTTTAATCTCTTGTGCGTGTACTCATCCGTTCGTCTCCTCCCGCCTCCTCTCCCCTCCTTCTCCGTCTCTGGCCTCCTCGTCCGTCTCCGCCTTCGGTCTGTCACGTCTCACCTCGGCCTTCTCCTCTCTCCTCCCTCCTCTCCCGGGTTTCGATCTCCTACTCTGGTCCATCTGCGTGCTTTCTCCAATCTCTGCTGCAGGCTCAGCGTCTGGCCCTCCTGTCCCCTTCCTTCTCCGTCCTCCGCCATCTGCATCCCCCGTCGCCTCATCTCCTCCGCCGCCTCCCGCGCCGTCGCGTACGTCACCGTCCCTTCCTTCCAGTGAATCCTTAGCGAGGTCATGGGTGATTGGAATTTCATTCCGTTTTCTTTCAGAATTCTCTTCAGTCCCGCGTAGGACCTGCGTGTTATTGCTACCGCTGTCGAGTAATCGTGATCAAACGACAGTCTTTTCCCCTCGATTTCTATCTTCTTGGTCCACGCGGTTCTGAGTATCAATTCCTTAATCTCAAATCTCAGAAAGTTAATAATCACCGCCCTCGGAGGTCTGTCCGGTTTCGGTATCGGAGCCAACGCCCTGTGGGCCCTCTGTATCTCCATTTTTTCCAGTCCCGTCTCCTCCAGTTGTTCCTTGATAAGCTTTTCCACATATTGGGTCACCGATTCCCCTTCGACTCCTTCTTTCAATCCCCATATTCTGATGTTATTTCTCCGTGACCTCCCCTCCATGTCCGATATCTTTGTCTCCATCTGTTCTTGTTTTTGAATCGCACACGTTAACACCTCGTGTATCTCTGTGTTCCATTCCTCCGTTTGCGCCGTTCTAGTCTGTACCTCTGTTTCTCCTCCACCCTTTTGATTTCTGTATTCATTTCACCTCTGAAGTCCTCCTGTTCCTTCCTCAATTCCTCCCGTAACTTCCCAATATCATTTCTTATCGTGTCCGAGTTCAGTTTTATGGTCGCCTGCATCGTGTCCGAGTTCAATTTTATGGTCGCCAATATCCCGGTCTGCATGAGCACGGCCCATCCTGGCATTCCCTTGTCTGTCTCAGCCGAAACTCCCCCTTCCTCCGCCTGCCCCTTCTCGGTCTCGCCTCGGGGGTTCTGCTCCATCGAACTCTCCTCTTCCTGTGAGTCCTCCATTTCTCTTTCCTTCATAATTGTTTTCTCCTCCCTCCTTCTCGTTTGCATCTTCATTTTTAATCACTTTTCGTCACTTTTCGGGTCTTTATTTCTCCGTTTTTCACTCTTTTGACCAGGAGCCTCATACCGGAAGTCAAACCGACATGTTATTATATAAGTAAAGCCTTAGAGAGGTAATTTCACTACTATATAAGTAAAGCCTGAGAGAGGTATTATCCCTGGTACTCAGGCATGCGTTGTTCATGGGACGGGGTAGCACGGTGTGGGACCTCACTCGCTATTTGCATATCAATAGCTCCGGTCGTCAGGTGTGTTAAATACGTTCTCAGACACATTCACACCTAACCTTGTTGTGAAGACGTGTTACATTCCATTCGTAGAGGCAATTAGGCACTGTCTTTAGTCTGTGCCCAAGCGAGGGGACATTAAATGCGCATTCGCGGGAGCGCGCGCACGCGCCGGGAGCGCGCGTGCACGTGGTGCGTGTCACCCCAGATGATTTCAATAACGCACCACTGCTGGTACTAACCCAGACGTGGGTGATGAGTCAAGCACATTGAAGTCTATTATATTTGGATCGGTAATACCTGGTTCTATACGGAGTGGGTGTACTTTACAAGTGTTACAAGAGATGGAATTACAACTGAAGTAGACATAGCACCACCCTTTACTATTGACTATTTGTAACTGAACAGTACAAATAAGAGTAAAGAATGTAGAATGGTCTTGTGTGCGTGTCCATTCCTGAGCCTATTATTAACCCTTTTGGTGTGGGTAACGTTAACACAATTAACCCCTTCCTACCCAACTTCCCCCTTTCCACTATTAAGGTTTCTAATGTCACCGAGGGAGGGTACTGCTTGCGGGAGGAACTAAGTTATTTATTTACAATTCAGTCACTAGGTGTGGGAGGGTTAAAGGAGGTATTGGGGGAAGTGAGAGCGAGTTGGGGAGTACTGCTGACCGCCCCGGAAAGGCGAGGAAGACCAGAGTACCAAACCTTTATCACTTTTTTTTCATAGAATGTGTGCCGTTTTCACTCTTAATATTTACTCAATTATTAATGTACAGGGGCTATTGATACAGTCTGCAGAAAATGTCCTTAACAAGTGTCATATTACCACAGTAATAGCTTATAGAGCCACTGTAATCACCACGTAATAATAATACTTATTATTATTATTATTATTATTATTATTATTATTATTATTATTATTATTATTATTATTATTATTATTATTATTATTATTATTATTATTATTATTATTATTATTATTATTATTATTATTATTATTATTATCATCAGCAGCAGCATCAGCATCATCATCAGCATCATCATCATCATAGGTCTATCTTTAACGGGTCCAGCTGTACCTTGCTTCAGTGACGCTGTGTGGTGCACGGTGCATCATATGCGCGTTTCCGTACCCTGATACACTGTAGCTGTAGTAGGCCGCCTATATACGACTCAGAATGGAGACTAAACCGGTGATCACCTGCCTCAAAACCCTCCTCATCGTGTACTCCTTCGTGTTTTGGGTATGTAGGCGATTCCGTACATTAGTAGAGAGACTCATATTGTCGCAATTCATTGCACCCGTTTCTATTACTGCGGTATGAGAGGGAATTGACGCTACTAACCAACATCCTCTCTCGGTAACTAACGGAGTAGCCTCCCTTTATTTGATCCAGACAGTGGCTGCGGTTAACGGGCTCTGAGTGTGTAAGCGAATGCCGATGTATTTTGGGGTCGGAACAGCCTAATTTAGATAGTATCCTCGTCGTTATACTTGAGCGATCTACACACAGGGCATGGGAGTTACCGTTAAGTGAAATGTTCGGGATGATCGCATCATAACAAGCTACGGTGCAGCATCACATACTGTAAGGTTTTCTGTGCGCACAATACGCAGTATAGCCATAGCCTGCTTGTTTACTTACAAGATGCTCAATCTTATTAATATTCTGACCATAAAACAATTGGAATGGCAGCCTTGACATGACTTGTGATTCTGAATCTGAACACACCACTGCTAAAAATTTGTGTTTTTCATTGTTACTTAAAAAAAAAGATGAACAATTTATTATGCATGAAAAACTCACTGTTGGGCCTAAATGGTTGTATGTATCCTATCAAGAGATCTGTCAACAGGATAATAAAAAGTTGCTCAATCCAGTAATTTGGTTTTCATGTTGGTGTTAACCATTCTGTTTTATTCTGATCATTAATTGGTTATGTATATTGATGCATGTGCCATTTAGCAGATAGTGCATTATTCTTTAAATGGTTGTTCCCAGTGGGAATTAGGGCTGAACAGATTATCTAACCAAAATTGTATCTAAAATCACAATAATGGTCTAGTCGTGCAATATCCAAATTGCAGGAGGTGCAATATTTGATGAAATGTGTGTTAAAATATAATTCTAAATTAAGTATTGTGGTGCAGCAGAGATGTCCCGGCCTATACATTCATATTCTACAGACTTAAGAAAACATCTTTGTTTCCTGCAAACATCACACCCTGATGATTTTAATGTTTTTCAATGAAAATGAAAATAATGAATAGTGAAACATTATCATTATCATCATATTGCAACTGCAATATCAGTCCAAATAATCACAATTCTGTATTTTTTCCAAAGCGTTCAGCCCTAGTGGGAATTGAACCCCTAACCCTGGCAGAGCAAATGCCATGTTCTACTGATTGAGCTATAGCCATTACCAAATGTCAAAATGTACAATCTGAGACCACAGTGTAGCCTAGAGATACACTGCCCTGCAGCTTGCCCAGGAAACCAATAACCATTTGTGTTATATTAACATGTTGTCAGTTAAACTGTTGGATTATTTGTCAATTAAATCACAGCCAGTGTCTCCAAATAAGCCAGGGTTAAAATACTGTTTCTACTTTCAACACAGTCAAAAGCCTAAGAGATCCATAATGTATTAGAAACCGAACAGCAGTCGCGTTCATCCAGGAATCACCATTACAAGTAGGCTAGTAGAACTGCAACCAGAGCCAAGGTTAACCGTGACCCCCACACCTCCTGGGGGGAAGCAAACACTGACACAGACTTAAAAACTGCATTTATGAGGGCTGAGTGTGAGGGTCTGTATACCCGTCTTTCACTTAGAACAGGCATGTGTCGATGTCACAGTTATATAAACGTTTATATTTAGTCCAGACGGGCCAGCCTTAGCACTCCCTCACCCATACGTCTGTAGGATCACATTTCAGATGGCTGAGATGGTTGCGATGTAGTCTCCCAGTCACAGAGTCACCTCAGAGGATTCTCTCAGCCCCAAGGGGTCAAGGAGAGAGAGAGAGCTGGGAGGGGACGAGACGAGGGAGAGTCCGGTTTAATGCCATGGATGCTTCAGGCAGAGTTTCACTGTCTTGTCATGCTACATGGTGTCTTCCGCTGGATGCGTGTCTCACCACACACAGCATGGCTGAAAGTAGAGTGCAGCAGACACCCGTGTTGCTTTTCTGGGACGGGGAGAGAGGAAGAGGGGTGACCTGTTTTAAACCCTGTCCTGTTTTCAACCCTATCCCGTAACCACGGTCACCGCTGTGGTATTCAATGCCAAACAAAAACGGGGAGCCTGTTTGGAATTCAGCAGCGCACAACATGTCTAGATGAGCTGTATGTCTGAAAACTCGGAGTTGATTTCCCCACTGGCCATAAAGTAAAGATGCATGGATTGGCAAGCTGATCGTTGATTTGAGCAAAACCTCTGTTTAGATGAGAGGCGTCTAATGTTCATTTGATGTTACTTACAACGAGGAGCATCATCCTCTAAAGTAATAAAGTAATCCCAGTCTGCAGCTGTTTTTAACAACTGGCTATCAGCTGTGTCTCTTACAATGGCAGTAAACAACCTAGCTAGTCATCATATTGATACGATTTTACAGTCAAATGATGGAGAACAGAATGTCATGTATGTAACTGTATATGTAAGTGTTTTAATGAAGTGTTGTATCAGGCTATAGTATATTTCTTTCCCAGGTGGGGAACGCCATTCGTAGTAACCTAAAAACAAAAATAAATAAATGTATCACCTCAACTGCAATAGAGACAGTCCTTTGTGTGTTATGATGGTGATTGGGGAATCTGTGCGCCTATTCCACTGTGCCTAACATCACTTGCATCACAGTAACAGGAATTGCCTCACACAGGATATGAGTAGCATATTTAATGCAAGGTCAAAGTGGACTCCTTGTTTTTGTAAGGATGATTGTAGCTATTACCGTAGCCTAATGGGTTTAGATCTTCATAAAAGGCAGTGGGTTGTCTTTTAATAGAAAACTCTGGAAGCCTTTGTGTGTGCATTAAAGGGGAACTACACCCAATTTAAGAATCCATATGTTATTGCTATGGTCTAAGACGGTCCAAACATATTAGTGAAAACAAACAACTCTCTCTCTCTCTCAAATCTGAAAAGTGCTAAAACTCAAAATTGTGAGGTCATCAGGTATAAAGTCTGGAGCTTCTCCATAGACTTTGGGGAGATGTTATAGGTGTACAGGTACATTTTCTGTTTCTGAACTGAGACCATTACTATAGAATACAGCTCATTTGGGTATAAAAACTAAAATAAACATTATGGGGGTCTACAAAATCAGTCTCATATTCATTGTCTATGTATATTGTCTCTATACCTTATAACATCACAAGTTTGATTCTTACCTCTCTGGTTTCTGGCTTCATGAGAGAGTAGCTCATATTCACAGCTATTGATTGAACTTTCCTTGGCCATGGAAATAACATATTGGAAAGCTTAATTCGGGTGGTGTTCCCCTTTAATACCTGCACAGCCAAGAGACTGGGTCGTGTGGATTTCCTGTTTACAAAGTTCCCCCAACCACAGAGACTAGTAGCAATGACTTTCAGTATAGTTATAGTTCAGTTCAGTATAGACAGAGGAGCACATAGCCGACATTCATGCAAGGACATTTTTATTTTTAGAGTTTCATTCATATCCTCTGGACTTGTGTCCTTGTTTATAGGACTAAATAGCTTAGTCGACAAATAGTCTAGCACTTTGTCAACTAATCAATTAGTTGATTGAATTGACAAATTTGTAAAATTATGTTTCCCACATGCAATCATGTATAATGACCTAGTGTTTACCAGAGATGTGCTTATCGTTTTTTTTAGGAAATAACTCTAACCAACTAACAAGGTCTTGATGGACTAAAGTCCAAACCAAGTAATTAGGCCTAAATACCTAAGAGGAGGCAGCCCTCTGGACAATACCGACTTGAATATTTATGAACAGTTAAGAGAAAAGAATATAAAAAAGAAATTCTTTAATCTGCATCCCAGTCTGAGTGAAAGTAAATTATTATTTTGAGAGTTGTAGGTTGTAGAATGATTTCTTGTACAGTGAGGAACACCTCCTCTTTTGGAAAGAGAGCATGACAGCAAGAAGAGCATGTTAAGCAGTTGGGCTTCAATTCACTATCGTTGTTATTTCCTTTCATCAAGATCACATCACGACGATGACATCATGATACTGTGACATCATCATATCACATATGCCTATATTAATAAACAAACACAAGTTAAGATTTTTCACAAAATGAGACCTGAAATGTTTGACGGAATATAATCTTTGGATTATTTATGTGATTTTGCAGTTATCACGATATATCTATATACAGCATGGGCCTATATCAATGGCGCAGACGACTCCCATCCGATTGCTGTGATATTGATCTCTGAGTAAGAGGTCAGCAGGGTGAGTTGGCACCGGCCCCTGCTGGAGGGGTATCATGGCCAGCAGCCGCCCTACGCCACTGTGTCTTCGTGTCCCAGGAAGGCGTGTTGGCGGCTGAGACACTGAGCGTTCAGCTGCTCAGCACAACATGTTCTTTCATCTGCTGCCTTCATTTGAAATGCTAAGAGAAGTGCAACAGGATGGAAGCGTCTCGCAGTGGATCAAAGAGCCCTTTTGATTAGCACCCGCTGTGTGTGTGTGTGTGTGTGTGTCGGTGTGTGTCGGTGTTAATGCGTCCGATTGTGTGAAGTGAATGAGGTTTCCGGTGATTGCCATCTTGCACCCCAGATACGTTTTCCTCAAATGTCTCTCTCCTATCTTCCTTCTCCTCCTCCTCCTCCTCCTCCTCTCGCTCTCTAATCACCCTCCTCCCCGTCTCCAACCCGTCCGCACCAGGTCACTAACATACATGTCTATTGTAATATCACAGAAGCTGACGACAAAGCTCTGATTCACCTCCCCGATCTTCTCCCTCCCCCCTCCCCCACACCCCATGCCTGTCTTCTACCCACCTCCCCTCACCTCTGCTAGATAACGGGGGCGATCCTGCTGGCGGTGGGAGTATGGGGGAAGCTGATGCTCGGCCCGTACATCTCCCTGATCGCTGACAACTCCACCAACGCCCCCTACGTGCTCATCGGCACCGGCGTCGTCATCATCGTCTTCGGCCTGTTCGGATGCTTCGCCACCTGCAGGGGGAGCCCATGGATGCTGAAGCTGGTGAGAGGCCTGGAGGGAGACGGAGGGGGGGGGGGGGGGGGGGGAGAGGGAGGGGGTCTAGAGAGGGAGGGAGGTAGAGAGGTAGAGGGGGAGAGGGAGGGAGAAAGGGAGAGAGGGGGAAGGAGAGGGAGGGAGGGATGTAGAGAGGTAGGGAGGGGGAGGGAGAGAGAGGGAAGGAGAGGGAGGGAGGTAGAGAGGGAAGGAGTAAGGGAGGGAGGGAGGTAGAGAGAAGGAGGGAGGGAAGGAGGGGGAGGGAGATAGAGAGGGAAGGAGGGAGGGGGGCCTAGAGCGAGAGGGCGGGAGGGAGGTAGAGAGGGAGGCAACGAGGTCTAGAGAGGGAGGTAGAGAGAGATAGAGAGGGAGGGAGAGAGGTAGAGAAAGGGAGGGGGGTCTAGAGAGGGTGTGAGGTAGAGAGGGAGGGAGAGAGGTAGAAAGAGGGAGGGAGGGAGGGAGGTCTAGAGAGGGAGGGAGAGAGGTAGAAAGAGGGAGGGAGGGAGGGAGGTCTAGAGAGGGAGGGAGGTAGAGAGGGAGGGAGAGAGGTAGAAAGAGGGAGGGAGGGAGGGAGGTCTAGAGAGGGAGGGAGGTAGAAAGAGGGAGGGCAGCCTAGAGAGGGGGGCGGGTGTGTTGTAGATATTGATTAATTAGCCTCAGGTCACATGATAAGAGGGATAATGGTTGACCTCTAACTGAAAGAGAGTAGGAGGAGAAGAGTGAGATCAGAAATCCAATAGAAGGTGCGTGTGTGTGTGTGTGTGTGTGTGTGTGTGTGTGTGTGTGTGTGTGTGTGTGTGTGTGTGTGTGTGCGTGTGTGTGTGTGTGTGTGTGTGGGTGTGCGCGTGCGTAGGCAAATTATACTATGTTTTATTGTTTTATAAGACGGTTTCCATGCAAACTATGTAAATCTCTCCTCTGTCTCTCTCTCTCTTGCATGCTCTATCTCTCTCTCTCCCTCCCTTTCCTTCTCTCCCTCCTCTCTGCAGTATGCCATGTTCCTCTCTCTGGTCTTCTTGGCTGAGTTAGTAGCTGGGATCTCTGGATTTGTCTTTCGCCATGAGGTCGGGTTGCCTCTCACTACATACCTCTCTCACTACCTAACCTTCTCAGCCTAGTCGTGATACTGTATAATGCACTGTCTGCATAATGTGTGTGTGACTGTGTGTGTGTGTGTCATAGATAAAGGGAACCTTCCTGAGAACGTACACAGATGCAGTGCTGAACTATAATGTTAAGGACGAGACGAGCCGCTCTGTAGACAATTTACAGCACAATGTAAGTACAGCACACAATGTAAGTACAGCACACAATGTAAGTACAGCACACAATGTAAGTACAGCACACAATGTAAGTACAGCAGTGAATTATAACAACAGCAACCTACAACAGCAACAAAACAGAACCTTAGTGCACAGAAATGGTGTAAAGACACTCGCCTCTGGAAACACACATTGTTTGTTTATTTGTTCATTCATTTATTCGTATTCCCATTAGCTGCTATCAAGGTAGCGACAACACAGGACATTAACACACCAAAACCCAGATCCCCTCATACCCACTCAGCACCCTCCCAACTCCAAAGGAAAATCACAACAACAATAACAATGGTAATTCTACTAATAATAAATAGATCTAGTGTCAGTCTCTCAACAAACGAGTCCAGTTATGAATAGCCACATAACATCACAAGGAATTAGGCAGATTAGCATAACATTAAAAAAGACTCTGTCTCCCTCTCAGCCTTCCTACTGTCTCAATAGAGAACCCTCTCTCCTGTGTCTCCCTCCCAGCCTTCCTACTGTCTCAATAGAGAACCCTCTCTCCTGTGTCTCCCTCCCAGCCTTCCTACTGTCTCAATAGAGAACCCTCTCTCCTGTGTCTCCCTCCCAGCCTTCCTACTGTCTCAATAGAGAACCCTCTCTCCTGTGTCTCCCCTAGCCTCTCTCCCTCCCAGCCTTCCTACTATCCCAATAAAGAACCTTCTCTCCTGTGTCTCCCCTACTCTGTCTCCCTCTCAGCCTTCCTACTGTCTCAATAAAGAACCTTCTCTCCTGTGTCTCCCTTACTCTGTCTCCCTCTCAGCCTTCCTACTATCCCAATAGAGAACCCTCTCTCCTGTGTCCCCCCTACCCTCTCTCCCTCCCAGCCTTCCTACTGTCTCAATAAAGAACAGATAATACTAAGGGGCGTGGTCTGTCCACTCTAAAAACAAGAACCGTATGGTGAAGCTGAATGACGGCGATAGCATTTTGCATTTGCCATCTGCTGTCATTTTTCTCCTTCTGTCTGTCTGTCTATTATGCTCTCTCTCTCTCTCCCTCTCTCTCCCTCTCTCCCTCTAGCTCCAGTGTTGTGGAGTGTATAACTACACCAGCTGGTTGGCCAGTGTGTACTACCCAGCCAACGGCTTCCCCCCCAGCTGCTGCTCCAACTCCTCTGACTGCAGCGCACAGGACCTCCGCAACGTCACCGTCGCTCCCACCAAGGTCCACCACCAGGTCAGTAGTTCATTCATTCATTCACTATGTTCGGATTAGATAAGGGCCACATATTGGATCTTGAAATGGGCCCCTGAACCTTAAGGCCACCTATGCACCAGGTCATTTTGGACAGTGTGTGTGTGTGTGTGTGTGTGTGTGTGTGTGTGTGTGTGTGTGTGTGTGTGTGTGTGTGTGTGTGTGTGTGTGTGTGTGTGTGTGTGTGTGTGTGTGTGTGTGTGTGTGTGTGTGTGTGTGTGTGTGTGTGTGTGTGTGTGTGTGTGTGTGTGTGTGTGTGTGTGTGTGTGTGTGTGTGTGTGTGTGTGTGTGTGTGTGTGTGTGTGTGTGTGCTGCTCCCTTGACGCGGAGATACACACACGTATCAATAAAGCGGCATCATCCTTTGGACGCCTACGCAGCAGGGTTTTTGAAAACCGAAACCTGAAGATCAGCACCAAGGTTGCCGTTTACAACGCAGTATGTTTCTCCACTCTGCTCTATGGAGCAGAATCCTGGACCCCATACCGCCGGCACATCACCAACTTGGATGCTTTCCACATCCGTTGCCTCCAAAGGATCCTCGGCCTGACCTGGGAAGATCGAGTCCCCCACACAGACATCCTCAACAACACCAATTCAATCTGTATGGCCGCAGCTGTGGCCAAAAAACATCTTCGTTGGATAGGGCACACCATACGTATGCCTGACCACCGCCTGCCCCGCCAAGTCCTCTATGGCCAACTGAGAGGAGCAAAGCGGGCTGCTGGAGGCCAAAAGAGACGCTTTAAGGACTACACCAGGGACCTCCTAAAGTGTGCAAACATCACGCAGCTTGAAACTCTGGCACTCGACAGATCAGCCTGGCAAGTCACTTGTGCCACTGCAGTTTCCCAAATACACCAAACGAACCAAGACCGAAGATCTGAGAGGCGCACGCAACGACACCAGCGGGCGGCTGGCATCCCCCAGGTATCTGGCTTCCCTTGCGCCATCTGTGGACGGGTGTGCGGCTCAAGGATCGGACTCAACGCCCACGAGAAGTGGCACCAGCGGCAGTGTCGCTAACTCCCCTCCCCACCCCCCCCTCTCCCCATCCCTGGAGCAAGCGTCATCATCGAACACGATGGACAGCTAAGAGAGTGTGTGTGTGTGTGTGCGTGTGCGTGTGCCTGAGTAAATGGACTGCATTTATATAGCGCTTTTATTCAAATCGCTTTACAATTTATGCCTCACATTCACTCACACATTCACACACCGACGGCGGAGGCAACCATGCAGTCAGGGGCAGTTAGGGGTTAAGTGTCTTGCTCAAGGACACTTCGACACGCTGCCGAGAGGTGCCGGAATCTAAACGAGAACCGTCCGATTATCAGACGACCGCTCTACCTCCTGAGCCACTGTTTGTGTGTGTGTCTTCCTCAGTGGTGCAGTGGCAAATTGACAGTAGGTCAAACGCTGCATGCTTCTCCGGGAGTCCGGTTGGATAATGCCATGTAAAAGCGATTGCGCGTACTTCAGCCTCAGTGAGTGAGGTATCACAGAGTGATACCGAGTGATACCAGCACTGCAACACTGGTCTTCCTGTCTGCCTCTGTCTGTCTCTGTTGGACGGATGTATTTATATCCTGTTATGTATGCATGTGTGCTTCAACCGCCAACAGCACACGTCCTCATAAACCCTTTCAAACTATAAAAATATATTGACAATCGTCCCCAGCTGCTCCTTTTGCCTGAGCCCCCTGCGTACTAACCTGCCCCCTGTGTTGCAGGGCTGCTACGAGCTGGTCACCTCCTTCATGGAAACCAACATGGCCATCATTGCAGGGGTGACGTTTGGAATCGCCTTCTCACAGGTGAGACCTATGGGTGTAAAGCAAACAAGCAAAAAATTTATTTGGGAAACCAACTCTGTTGACCTGTGAGACTTCTCATCCGAAATGAATCTAAATGAATATGTGTGTTTGTCTATTTAATGAATTAATTGATAAACATGATCCCGTGGACCTTGGTGTTAAGGTTGTACTTGCCAGTGTTGTAGTCGAGTCACTAAATCTCGAGTCGGAGGTTGAATCACCTCCACTTGGGCAGTCAAAAGAGCTGACATACAAATAAAAAAAGGTCTACATTAAACATAAATGACACAGTGAATCAAATCAAATCAAATGTATTTGTAAGGCCCGACAACACACGTTAATGTCCCCATGGGCCGTACACGTCTTCTTTAACACTTTGAGTGCCACGGACGCGATTTGTCGTTAGGTCATGCCGCCAGTTGAGTGCCACCAACGACATATAGCGTTTGTTTGTCGTATTTTTCTTTATTAGCGATTTTAATTCATATTTCATCAATCGAGCCTCACGCTAGTGTTGCAGACTCTCTCTGAGCTTAATTGGGAAAATACCGGCCCCTGTCGTCTCTCCCTGTGTAACTGCACCCCATTGGTTTAGACTGATGGGGGGGGGGCAGCCTCCTCATGTTACTTCTCCGGCGAGGCATCTGAAGAGACCCAAGTGATTCGCCAAGCCTGAAAACGCGTGGAATACATAATTTACAGTACCCAACGCTGAATCAATAAACGCGATCGATATTTGGAATGGCGATCAGGAATTGGAATAATCTTTTTGGATAACATCTGATCTGAGGTAAGCAATTTATTTTACCAGTCTTGGGATAATCTGATCTGTTTTGACCTATATATCAGCGTGTGCCCCATGTGTGTGTGTGTGTGTGTGTGTGTGCGTTGATCAGGAAATGAGAGAATATATTTTTCAGATCGCTTCTATAGCGTGCATAAGTACACATATACTATCGATAATCTAGCGTTTATTTGAAAACGATTCATAAATAGGCAGAAAAATGACATAGTTTTTTGTGTATGCCAGAATATTCCAGTAAAGGGCGTTTATCACGGAATCTATATATTTTCCTGAAAAACGAGGTATTTTCAAAATGCTATAAAACGGAAATGAACCGAATAAAAAAAACAATCCGTCTCGACAATGTTGACTGCAAACAAGTCATTGATAAACGACGGGCAGATTAGACACATAGCCATAATTTAAAACAGAGATTATGCGTTCACAACGCTATCATTGAAGTGGGTGGTGGCATTCAACAGGGTTTTACCACGTTAACAAGTGGCAACCAAAGTGTTAAACAAGTCAAGAAGAAACATCACAATAAGTCAAGAACAAAACAAGAACACCATAAGGTCCAAAACATTTAAAATAAATGCAAAATAAATAATGCCAAATTATTATGGCCTATTACAAAAATATATATTTTTAAATAACTGTATTTATCAATTAACAAGTCCGAGTCTAAGTCTGCACCTTCCGAGTCTGAATGCAGTTATATATCGTATTTGCTTTCGCGTCCCGCTCTGAGCCTTACGAGATACCTCCCATTTCCTGGGATACCTAATGTATCTCCCACGAACAACTTACATGCACCCCACCTGTATGGGGCCCCGCCCCTTATGGTGGCACAGCCCATATAACCATGACTCTGGTCATGAAACACCCTTCCTTTATTTTCGTCCCAGCGTAATGGATGCGTGCACCATACGAGACTAGCGGAATGAAAAGATTAAGGAAGATTCGTAATGTTGAGGGCTTACCGGAGAGTTGTTTTTCCCTGGATTCTCCGGAGCTTGTTTCGGCGACACTTGAGACCTGTGCTGGTGGTTCCTCGGCTGACGGCGACGGACCGAGGGGCAGCGTACAAGGTTTGACTAACGGGTCGGCTTGTACAAAGGTGAGGTCTGTGTCAGTAGGCATCAATGTCGGTGTTGGTCGTGCTGTGGAGTATGTTTCGGCACCAGGGCCGGGGCGGCTTGGCGATCGTTCCACTGTAGTGGGCGATGTCCTGGCGATCCTGGAACATGCTGTTAACACTAATGCTACTGCTGTTTTTTCTGCTGACGCTGATGTTGACGCTGGAATGTCTAATAATCCCCGCCGCGGGATTCCGCTTTTCCCTCCTCTTGCCAGCTTCATTGATGAAGGTCAGTCGGTGGTGGATGTGGGGGGGTTCGCTGAGCTCTATTTACCTTTTTTGCGGGTGAAGGGGCTGACGACGGGGTGCAGCCCGGGGGTACCTTGGCTAAGTAGCCAGGTAGCTTCTTTTTTGTGCCCAGGCGGGGATGAACGACGTTCCGCCCGGCCGTTGCTTGATAGCATGTCGGCTCGGAGGGTGGCAGTATGGACGAATGAGTGGTATACTGCTGCAGGATGGCATTTAGCGGCGGCCAGTGTTTTGGCTCAGCTGGCTACTTTCCTATCCAAGATGGCGTCGGGTTGTAGGTCTTTGGGTCCAACCGACACTATGAACGTGATTCATGTTTGTGGTGTTATAGAGATCTTGACTCAGTCGCAAGCTATAACTGCGGGGAGGATTCGGATGCTATCGACTTTGGTTGTTAGGCATGTTTGGTTGGAGCAGTCTCCTCTTGGGGAAGAGGATAGGTTTTCTCTCCTCACGACTCCTTTTTCCACAGATAGTCTTTTTGGGCGTTCTGTGGAGGCGCAGGCGGTTATTGATCCGGGTCCTACACCGCCAGGGGTGGGAGCACGGTCTCGTCAACGACTGTGGCGAGATCCTCGACAGGCGGCCATGTTTCCCCCGCCAGTGGTGCCCTGGTTGGAGAATCGACAGGGTATCGCAAGGCCGACAGTCTTGGCGGCCGAGGGCTCGGCCATTTTGGGTGATTTCGGGTTTGGTAAACCAACCCGTCGTCATTTTGCCGCGAGCAGCCCGCTCCCCGTTCAATCCTCTCTCTGTTACCCCCAGAAGCGGGGCTCTGAGCGTTCTCCTTTGGCTGCGGGCCGCAAACCTTTATTGAAGCGTATGCGGCCCCATTCTTCGCTTCTCATGGAGACAGGGGCTGACACCCAGTTGATGGCTGAGCCTGGGTCTGTCCGTGAGAATGTTCCGTCGTCGCGTGGTTCCTACACCGCAGGTTGTGGGTGGGTGGAACCTGGTGTTACAGCTGCCACTAGCTCCAGTGGTCAGCAGGGGGACTCAGTGCCTCTTCTGTTGAATGCTCAGCAGGGGTTACCCCGGCTTCGCCCTCGCCAGGCGGGGTATCGCGCTGTTGCCTCCCACTCCCGTCAAACCGGCAGTGGTCTGCAAAGGAGAGGCGAGCGTGATTTGAGTGGTAGCAATATCACTGCAGGGCTTCGGCGTGTAGGAGCCCATGGGGTCCTCAGGCCTTGCGTGTCTGGCTGCGGAACAACTCCTCAGCGTGTGCTGGAGGGGTGTTCAGGGGGTGAGTGTGTGTCCACAAGTTTGATGACCGCTCCTCCCGTATCAAACCGGCCCTTTCTGTCGGGGTCCCCCCTTGGGTGCTTTGCACGACGGGGGGGACCGGGCCAATTATCTGCTGTTCCTTGCGGCCCAGCGTCAGTTGACGGCGGGGGCGCTGTGGGATTATATTCACATATGGCGACGGGAATGCCCTTTGAATCGGTGGATGAGGAGAACGTTAGAGGCGGGGCTGGTTTTGCAGTTTGCGCGGCCCCATCCTCCGTTCTCAGGTTTGGTGCCGACCCTATTGTTAGGGTCGGGCGCAGTGACAGCCCTGGCCGACGAGATCCAATCTCTGTTGGCGAAGCAGGCCGTCGTTGTGGTCCCGAGAGAGGACGCAATGTCAGGTGTCTACTCCCGTTATTTTCTGGTGCCCAAGAAAACTGGGGGGGTCAGACCTATACTGAATCTGTCCATGTTCCATCGGTTGATTGTAGTGAGACCGTTCAGGATGTTGACCGTCCGACTCCTTCTGCTTGCTGTCAGGAGGGGGGACTGGTTCACCTCCATAGACCTGAAGGATGCGTATTTTCACATACCCATTTTCCCTCCTCACAGGAAGTTCCTACGGTTCCTGTTTCAGGGCGTAGCGTACGAGTACCACAGAATGCCGTTCGGTTATTCTCTGGCTCCCCGCACATTCACCAAGTGCGTGGCGGCTGCTCTGGGGCCTTTACGTCGTCGGGGGATACGAGTCCTGTTCTATCTCGACGACATTCTGCTCCTCAGCCGTTCAGAGGAGGTTGCCAGGTCTCATACTCGGCTGGTGGTGGAATTCCTCACCAGCCTGGGTTTTGCTGTGAATTGGAAGAAGAGTACCCCTCTTCCCAGTCAACAGGTGGAGTACTTGGGCTTGACATTGAGGTCGAAGCCCATGCTTGCGACCCTCTCGGAGCAGCGTCGGGGGGATCTCCGTCACGCGCTCGGGGGTTTCCGTCTGGGAGGGACGGTTACGGCGCTGCAGGTGATGCGTCTGCTGGGCCTTATGTCGGCGGCCCACACGGTGGTCCCTCTTGGCCTCCTCTTTATGAGGCGGATACAGAGGTGGTTTCTCTCTTTGAGAATAGATCCGGTGTGGGGCAAAGGGAGACGGTTGACGGTTCCTTTGTCGATATGGGGGGATCTCGCCCACTGGGGGAGGCTGGGTATCCTCTCCGCTGGGGTCCCCATGGGCAGCAGTGGCGCCTCTCTCACAGGTTGGGGAGGGGCGTTTCGGACCCATACAGTGGGGGGCAGCTGGACGGGTCATGCCGACCCAGCTGTCCTGCATATCAATGTGTTGGAGTTGAAGGCGGTCCTCCTGGTCCTCAAACGGCTCGGCCACCTGGTGGTAGGCAAACACGTTTTGGTCAGGATGGACAATGTGACGGCGGCGGCGTATATCAACAGGCAGGGTGGGACTCGTTCCGCCCGCCTGCTCCGGGTGGCGCGCAAACTGTTGCTATGGGCATCCCGCAGGCTGCGCAGTCTGCGGGCGCTCCACATTCCTGGTACGGAAAATGTGGCGGCGGATATAATGTCTCGGTCCTCGTCGCGACGAGTGGGAACTCCGCCCCGACATAGTCAGACAGATCTGGGATCGGTTCGGGGAGGCCTCGGTAGATCTGTTTGCGTGCCGACGTTCTCACAAGTGCCCCTTGTGGTTCTCGCTCAGTCGAGCGGATCATCCCCCCTTGGGGGTGGATGCCTTCTCGACCTTTCCGTGGCCGCCCGGTCTTCTGTACGCCTTCCCTCCTGTACAGCTGTTGAGTCAGCTGTTGGAGCGGATACGGAGGGAGCGCAGGACGGTGATCCTGGTCGCGCCGGACCGGGGCACGTCAGTGTGGTTCCCGGTCTTAATCCAGCTTCTGGTCGCTCCTCCTTGGGTCATTCCGTGGTCAGCGACGGCCCTCTCGCAGCACAACGGAGTGCTTTTCCAGCCTCAAGTGTTGGGTCAATGCCTGGTGGTGTGGCTGGTGGGAGGGTGAGTCTGGAGAGGATGGATCCCGCGGTGGTTGATACCATCCGGTGTGCGCATGCTCCCTCCACTGTCGCGGTTTACGCGGGCAGGTGGCGTGCGTTCCAAGAGTGGTGTAAGGGGGGGGGCTGGGACCCAGTCTCCTGCCCCCTGGATGCTGTTCTGGGTTATCTCCAGTCTCTTCTTGGTAGGCTGTCGGCTTCGACAGTGAGGGTATATGCGGCAGCTATATCCTCCTATCATGAGGGTTTTGAGGGGACTGTTTTGTTCAGCCACCCTCTTGTGAAGCGTTTCCTGCTTGGCGCTCGACGCGTTAAGCCGGTGCAACGCTCCTTGGCTCCGACTTGGGATCTTCAATTGGTCCTCGGTCGGTTGTCCTTGGCCCCGTTTGAGCCGCTCGAGCAGGCGCCGTTGGGACAGCTGTCTTTCAAGACCGCATTCCTACTGGCTGTCACTTCCGCTAAACGCGTGGGTGAGCTCTGTGCTCTCTCGGTACGTCCAGAGTGCCTGTCTTTTCGGACCGATTGCGGTGCCACTCTGCGACCTAATCCTGCTTTCGTGCCTAAGAATATCCGGAGTTCCTTCCGCTCCCGGGATATTGTGGTTCAGGCTTTTCGTCCTCCTCCTCACACTAGTGAGTTAGATGCGGGCCTTCACCTGTCATGTCCAGTCCGTGCTTTGGGGATTTACCTCAGCCGTACTCAGGACTTCAGGGTTACCGACCAGCTTTTTGTCTGTTACGGTGGGGCTCGTGCTGGTAAGGCACTGTCGAAGCAGCGCCTGTCCCATTGGTTGTGTGAGGGTATTACCCTCTGCTACACGTTGGCTGGGCAGGATCCCCCTGGGGGCGTCAGGGCGCACTCCACTCGTGGGGTGGCTGCCTCTGCCGCTCTCCTGGGTGGGGCCTCGGTGGAGGACATCTGTGCTGCGGCTTCATGGTCCTCACCGGGCCCCTTTGTAAGGTTTTACCTCATGGACATGACCGGGGGTTCTGTCTCCCAGGCGGTTCTGGGGTCTGTGGCCTTTCCTGCTTCCCGTCCTTTGGTCGGGTAGCAGGAGTGTATGGGTATGGGCCGCAGTGTGTTGAGTCACACGTGGTTCCGCCTGTACGGTGTGTTCAAGGGGTTCTAGTTCCCTCTTGTTCGCATTCAGGTGGAGTTGACTGCGCCCCCCCTTCGTTAGGAAGGATGGGGTGACAGGGCTCCCCGCACCCCTTGATGTGGGCTTACGGGTCCTCAGGGGGTACATCTGTCGGGTCTCGCGCCCGCTCTTCCCCATTATCTCGTAAGGCTCAGAGCGGGACGCGAAAGCAAATACGATATATAACGATAGGTTATGTAGATAACCTAGTTATATTAGTATTGGCTGAGCGTCCCGCTCTGCGCGGCCCTGAGTTCCCTCTTGAGGGATCTTTTCCTGGGACGGGTTTTGGCGAGGAAGGGTATTTCATGACCAGAGTCATGGTTATATGGGCTGTGCCACCATAAGGGGTGGGGCCCCATACAGGTGGGGTGCATGTAAGTTGTTCATGGGAGATACATTAGGTATCCCAGGAAATGGGAGGTATCTCGTAAGGCTCAGAGCGGGACGCTCAGCCAATACTAATATAACTAGGTTATCTACATAACCTATCGTTAATGCTCGAGTCCAAGTCCAAGACCGAGTCATCAGCGCTCAAGTCCAAGTCGAGTCACGAGTCCTGAAAATCAGAGTACTACAACACTGGTACTCACATATCAAATGATTGTCTAATGTTTGTCTAAGCGTGCGTCTCTGTAACTCGCATATCTCGAGAACTGTTCTTCTGATCTTCACGCTCTGTGGGTGTATTGGCGAGGACCCGGGAGAGTGCTGTGTCGGTTTTGGTGCCATTTGGCCAGACGGGGGCGCTATCGTGTGTGTCCGTCCTTCACATATCTTGAAAACCATTCATATTGCGAGAAGTGAACGGCCACACTGCTATCCCCAAGGGGATCAATAAAGGAATATCTTATCTTATCTTATCACGGCACTGGTAGAGCAATAAAGGTGACAAAGAATGAAGGTCTTTGTGGGTGTCACATAATTACGGGATTTTTAAATGTGTGTTTATTAGGTTGTAATTCCACGTTTTAGGTTGTAATTTATGTTTCTGTTCATGTACACGTACCAAGTAGCATATCGTTTTCTTTCAACTACGTCTGGTAATGCAATTTGATGATGTCATTATTATTATACCTCATGCTATGTTCAGATGGTGGCGATTTAGAAAGGCCTCTGTGATCAGTATCAGTCAAGGTGGGCGTGATATTCTGTTTACACTATCTTTTCCAAGTTAAAAGATGGGGAATTTGCAGTCCTTAACACTTATTATTGGGAAGTCGTTGGTGATGATAATTGCTCTTCTTGAAAAAAGCTCTTCTTTCTTTGTACAAAGCTAAATAGAAGCCTATTATACCTGTGATACTCTGTGGTGGAGGTCAAGGTTGAAACACTGAAACGTACTGCAGGTTCTGCCACTGGCGTCAACGTTGGCGTTAGCAGATTACCTCTCATTAGAAAATGATGATATCCGGTTTGCGGTACTGTCGTTAATGTAAACGAGGCATCACTTTGAGAGCACATTAGTCAAAACGCATAAAACAGAGATTAATCAATTTTAGGAAAATGTCTACTTTTGTCAACTTGTTTTTCCCCCATTTTGGTGGAATTAAGGGTGGCGTGTTATGATGTAGATGATTTAAAATCCCCCTCTCTCTCTCTCTCTCTCTCTCTCTCTCTCTCTCTCTCTCTCTCTCTCTCTCTCTCTCTCTCTCTCTCTCTCTCTCTCTCTCTCTCTCTCTCTCTCTCTCTCTCTCTCTCTCTCTCAGTTGATTGGCATGTTGCTTGCCTGCTGCTTATCCAGGATCATTACTGCCAATCAGTATGAGATGGTGTAGCTGCTGTGATGGGACAGGTGAGTCGCATTCAAACACGCACATGTACACACACACACACACACACACACACACGCACGCACGCACGCACACACACACACACACACACACACACGCACACACACACACATGCACACACACAAACACACACAAACATGCATGCACACACACATGCACACCCACACATGCATATACACACACACATGCATGCTCACACACATGCACACACACACAAACATGCATGCACACACACACACACACACACACGCTTTACGGTTGTTATTTTCTGCAGGGAGATGAAGAGAAGAGGATGAATTAGCACCTGGAGGAGAAGAGATCCCTGCAAAGCAGCCCACTGCAGAGTTTATATTTACCTCTCTGTTCAACTCCTTGTCCATGATCTTAGTGTAATATCTTAATGTAACTTATTGTAAAGCATCATTCCGTAACTCACTGCTGTGCCATCCAAGCTTTCTCTCTAGGTTGTAGCCTACTTTGCACTGCTACGAGGTGACGTCGCTTGCAAGTACATATCTGTGGATTGGTATAATCTAACCATACCAGAGGATTGGTATAATCTAACCATAGCAGAGGATTGGTATAATCTAACCATAGCAGAGGATAGGTATAATCTAACCATACCAAAGCTGTGTGAGTCGTAGACACAGAGACATTGATTCTAAAGTGGTGATTGAAGCACCATGTCTCCACAGATGTGTGCAGCACGCTAACTTTGTGGTCTCAAGATCACTGCACATGCTTGTACAGAAATTACATAGTGAAAGGTTGAAAAGGTATATATATATATATATATATATATATATATATATATATATATATATATATATATATATATATATATATATATATACTAGATAAGTCTTATTTTGCTTGTGATCACCAATGTATATAACTATGGTTGTGAAATGTTTGAACTGAGAATCCCTAGTGAAGATGGTACTGTACTTTAGATTTTTTTGTCTTGACAAAAGATAGATTAGCAGAAATGTGTTGATAATGGTCAGTGGCCATTTCAACTTTAGAATAGATCTATAGTCTACTGAATATTCAATTGTCTAAACTAAAGCGTTTCAGTGGTAGGTTAAGGGATAGTTCAGATTTTTGGACATTTAAGTGGTATGAAATACTTGCTAGTCGTGTAGTTGATGTAATGCCATTAGCTTAGTCACGAGTCCCGTGGTCAGAGTTCTGGCCCACCGCCCGGGTTCCGAGCGAACAGGGAAGCGTCAGACAGGCAAAAAATTGGGTCACGACTCACAAGACAAAAAGTGTTTAGCAGGCAAACAATTCTATCATCAACAACAACAATCTGCAGTCCTTGAGCATTTCCTATGCTTCCGAGTGACACAATGTGTTTGAGTTGTTGTTGATGATTGAAACATTTGCACGTTATGGTGTGGATTAAAATATTTTTCTCTCGTGGCCAAATGTTTTACCTGACACTTCCCAGTTCACTTGGAACCAGGCGATGGGCCAGAACACGGTAAGCTAATGGCATTGCGTCAACTACACCACAAGCAAGTATTCCATACCACTTAATGTCCAGAAATCCAAACTATTCTTAAAATGTAAAGTGAGTAAGAAATCGATCCCTATTGTCTAAATAGTCATGCTCTTTTTTTGTATGTAGATAATAGGGTGTACACCAGACTTGCTAATCTTTTTATAACCTTCAGATCCTATCGTAACTCAAACGACAGGCCCATTTCCCTAATATTTACAGACAACATTGAAATAAACAAGCAATTAAAAATATCCGAAATACATTTAAAACTCATGTTACTTTCCCCCCCCCCCCCCCCCCCCCCCCATCACTCAGGGGACAGACATAACTGCCGGGAAGAATTCTTATTCCCAAAAAAGCTCTGTAAAACTAATTTCTAGATCATTTTGGTAAAATCGGGGCCCCTATGAAATTAGCTTCAATTCCAATTTAAATTAGTGAAATGATAAAGAATACTCTCTGGGCCTTTGATGATCTGAGGCCCCGGTATATTTGCCGGTAGTCCAGCCCTGCCTGACACGTCGCTAAAAAAAACTGAACAGAGTATCATCATCTCAATCTGTAGATATGTAATGTTTATGTAACTTGATGTACTATTTCTGAAAAGCTCAAAATATGATGTTGTGTTTGATGAGTTTTTTTGTGCTCCTGTATTCTTTTGATAATTTGTAGGATTTAGGATGCTGTCGTTAACCGTTGTGGCCTATTTTTTATGATTTATTGTGGAAATTGTAGCAATATTACCGTTTAACTTTTGCTTTATTTATGAACAGGATAGTTTGCACCTGATATATTGTTTTGTGAAGTGTTTTTCTCTTGTGTTCATGTTTGTGCGTGAGTGTGTACCTGCATGTGCTCCTGCATGGGTATGTGTGCGTGTGTGCGTGTGTGTGTGTGTGGGTGCGCGCCTGCGCGGTCCATGTTTACTGCCTGTCGATATATTGTATGTATATATTGTGTATGAAAAGGCAAGGATGAATCAGTCTTGTTTTTGGAGTTTATTCCTGTTGTATTTCTTTTTTTTAATCTGTGATTCACACCTTTCTGGTTTTCAAAAGCTTCATTTATCGGTTCTAAAGCTGATAATGTATGGGGTGAATGTACAGCAAAACATTTAAACATAGGCTTTCTTCCCCTGCTATAATAATGCCAATATTGAGTTGTAATGCCGTCTAACGTACACAAGAGGTCACCAGACATCCACAAACAAAATGCTCATCACATTTAGAGCTGACATTTTAAATCTTAATTCATGCTATTATCTACTGTTGATAGAGTCACCATCAGTGGTCTTATTATCAATAAATATTCATAATAATGATTATTCAACAGAGTATTTCATTATTGTGTGGTGGTCCTGTTGTGCATGCAAGATCTTAAACTGAAAATAGGTTCCTGAGAAAACAGCCAAGCATAATGGAAGGAATGTGTGGGAGCATCGCAAAAATACAATATCAACATTCAGCAATTCATCATTACATACAGTAAAGATATAGACAACCAATCCTGAATTGGGATCCAATATCAAGTGCAGCAATAGTGGTATAGGGTCGGGTGCAAAGTGTGTGTGTGAGAGAGAGAGAGAGAGAGAGAGAGCTTTTCCACGTGTTGAACCAAAACTAAATGAGCTGCTGCAGTTATTTCAGGTGACAGAGGGACACACTCAACTGAAAATGAGTTCCAAGTGAGAATAGGCTAAGATATTACAATACAACTTAACTTTAGCCTTACAATTAAGCCTATAATGTTTACCCTTTAAAAAATATATTTTACGTTTTAGTTTATTTTACGTTTTAGTTTATTTTACATGACAGCACACAGTGAAAAACGACAGGGAGATGGAGAGGAGGGTGGATGAACGGCAACAAAGACCAACAATATTAGCTGTTAGCATGTCTACTATCCAAATCCAGGACATTGCGGTGAGCCGCCTTTTGAGTGCATCATATAGAGATCTAATGGTTTGGATTTGTCAAATGCAATAGAGGCCAGCTTCTCAAACGACAGTGTCAAGTGTAGTGAGAGCTCTCAATAGTCCTATGCGAGATGACAGGCATTTGGCGGCCATATCATTTTTAAACCACATGATGGCGCTTGTGTATCATTGAAAAACGTAATGCTTTCCAGAGAAACCCTCTCTCTCGCTCTCCCTGCATCTCTCTCTCTCCCTCCCTATCTCTCTTCCTCTCTCGCTCTCCCTCCATCTCTCATCCCCACCCCTAGCTCTCTCGGTCTCTCTCCCTCCCTATCTCTCTCTCCCTCTCTCTCTCGCTCACCCTCGTCATCCCCACCCCTCTCTCTCTCCCCCCTCTCTCTCTCTCCTCTCTCTCTCTCTCTCTCTCTCTCTCTCTCTCTCTCTCTCTCTCTCTCTCTCTCTCTCTCTCTCTCTCTCTCTCTCTCTCTCTCTCTCCGCTCTGAAAACAATGAGTGATAACATAGGGGCGGTGGGGGGCCGTTACCCAGGGAAACCGCTGACCGCTGGGCGCTCTCATGTCATTACGCAAATTACCGGCGGATCGGCGCGGCAGTGGGTTCGCTAATGGAGCGGCTACCGTGGTAACCTCGGCCCCCACCTCCCGACAAGGTCTACCGTCTAGCGGAGTTTGATTGATTGATTGAAAAGTTTATTAACAGATTGCAGAATGGGTACAGTACAGTACAGCTCAATACATACAATTGTTAAGAGGATGCAGACCTGAGAAAGACTTTCGTCTTGTTTCCATCAGGGTCCCCCATTTTCAATTCATCATATGACACACATGACATACAGATAGACAGTACTGCTACATCTATACATTTATGACATACCAGATTTTCAAATACAGTACTGTTTGTGATACTAAAAAAATCCAGAAGAAGAGTATATACATTTGACATAGAAACTGTGCATTGGGGGAGGTTGGGGAGGTGGGGTGGGGCTGTACATTGGGGGGGGGGGGGGGGGGGTAGGGGGGGGACAGACACTGTACATTGGAATACTGACATACATTTGACATGGAAACTGTACATTGGAGGAGGTTGGGTAGGTGGGGTGGGGTTGGGTGGGGCTGTACATTGGAATACTGACAAAGCCATGCTTGGTCTTTATTGTACAACTGGGTTAGGACATTTGTAGGGGCCAGTTTTGAATTGCAGTCTCCCGTAGGTGTTCTTTGAGAGTGTTTTTGAAGGTGGGTAGTGATTTACATTCCTTTACAGCTTTGGGTAGGGCGTTCCACATTGTTGTGGCATAATTGCGAAACGTGTTTAGTCCCTTGTTTGAGCCGAATCTGGGTTTTACATGATTTGTGGAGCTCCCTCTGGTGTTGTGATCGTGGTATTCACTGACCTTTGGGAAGTATTTTGACATGTACATGGGTACCTTGGTCGTGTAGTGTATCTTGTAGACCAGGCCCATTGCAAGTTGCTGTACTCTGTTGTCTACTCTAAGCCATCCTAGGTTGGCAAAGTGTGCAGCCATCCAGGAACACAGAGAGAGAGAGAGAGAGAAAAAATTTGGTTATTGTTACAAAGTGCATTGTATCAAAACAAAAGCTAACAATATCAATAACAAAATACAATCACTAAAATAAAACCTCATAAGGCTGCGGTTAGACTTTCGTTTAGTTTTCAGATGAGTTTCGCTTTTCCAGGTCGCAACCTAGCGGGAGGCGAGTCACACTTTCGTTTTGTCACCTGAGCACAGTGATGTAGTACACTGCCAAAGCAGTAGGTGGCAGTAGGTGGTGAACATGAAGGCAATTTTCAACCAATCAGAACTTGAATGTGCCAATACACTTCCTGCAAAGAAAATGTCAACAAGGCGGGCGCCGCCATCTTTGCCTATTTACCCAATGCAGCACTTCTTTTTCAGCAAAGTGTAATAAAAGTGCAATAAACAAAACGGATATATTCACTGTGTGTTCTGCCTCTCATTTGTTGATGAAACAAAACTAACATCAACACAAGTGACTACCAAGAGAGGATAGTTTAGTCTCAAAAAGGATCGGCAATGTTGTTAGCTACATTGTTAGCTACATGCTAACGTGACTGGAATATGCCAGTATAACAGTATAGCATTGTGGCTAGAAGCTAACGCTATCTCACGTTAACCACCCAGCACCAAACTGATGATAGCGGGAGCTATCAGTAGCTAGATAACATTAGAGACAACGCCGTGTGTATTAAACAAAGGTGAATAGATGACTGGGCCATTTTGTTTAATGCTTGTTAAGATTGAAAGAGGAGCTTGAGCTAACAGGGTCTGATAGCTAACGCTAGCTCACGTTAGCCAGCGGCAGTGCTCATGCAATCGGTAATGCTAGCAGAATGAATGGATGTAAACTTTATTTAACATATTGCATAATGGGTACAATACAATACGGCTCAATACAAACAATTGTTAAGGGAATGCAGACTGTTGTAGCTTGGACTGGGGTCCTTATAACAATAACTTGACAACACATGGTAGCTGCAGCTATTTGGGACAGCTCTGTTGTCACCGGAAGGGCACGCAGATGGTATCTACTGCGCATGGGCGTTTTCGCAACAACGGCTCCGCGCAGATTACACAACATGTTGTCGTGAGTTTTGACGCTACTCCAAAACGGAAAACACAATTTAGCGTTTTCAGTAGGGCCACAACGTATCCGGCAAAAACGGCATTTCTATGTAATAGGGACATCAAACGTATTCAAAAACGTATAAAAACGAGCACAAAAACACTGTGTGTAACAAGCACCTAAATCGATCGATACAGACCGTATTAATTAATGTTGTGTTTCTTTTTCAAATGTATAGCCAAGTAAAGACCATAACCCTATCAAAACAGCATGCAGTCAAAGTGTATATTTTCAGCACTACGTTTGTTTACCGATGTTTTACAAATCTTCCGAAACACGAGGAAATGACTAAATCCCGATTTAACACTGCCATTTGAAAGATTTGAGATTTGGCCCTATCCGCATAGATGTATGACTTGGCCTTAATAAGGTAATTTATAGGCCTGATTTTCTATATTATATATTCAAATGCATTATCATTCAAATTGCATGTGTCCGGATGGCAGAATTCAGTACTGTATCTACAAATCCTTCTGTTTAATCATCTTCCCTTTATTCATTTGCTTTGATGTTTTGTACACTTGATCTCAAGAAGGTGCTGAATGAGCTCAGTGAGCGAAATTCCTCCGACCTCAATGTTAGCATGGTGTTCACCGTCAAAGATGCAAATAAAAATGATAATTTATATTCTCCTCTGTTTAATCACAATTTAGGGGTTTAACGGTACACAAAAACCACGGTCGGTACGGTACGTACCTCTGTATTTTGAAGTCAGGTTCGGTACGGGTTTTCGGTACAGTGGGGGAAAGTTTGGCTTTCCATGTTCCACTCAGGGGTGATGTAGTGTGCAGTAACTACAGTAACTAATTGTACTTGTAGGGCTGTCAACGAATATTCTATATTGAAATTAATAATCGGGAAAAAAATTATAATTATATTAGATTGTGAAAAAAACAGCCCCCGGTGGGCGGTCGTTAGTGGTTAACATACCGTTGTATTCGTTAGGTACACTACACAGCCGTTCTGTACGGTACGGTACACACTGAAACGGTTCGGTTCGGTACGGATACGTGTACCTTTACACCCCCACAATTTACTCAAGCATAGTAACAGACACAATATTTCTGACACTGGGAATACATTCCCTGAGGTCCATAGATGTTCCTATACATACCAAGAACATGCAAATTGGCCTTGTAAGTGGAGCCATCTTCAATTTCAGAAAATAGGGCAAGCAAACAGCAAATATTCTTTTTTTGTCATCAAATATTTTTTACATGAAACAAGACAACACAATACAGTAATAACAACATAAGGCTTGTGATTTGTAACTTTAATCCAAAAACGCGTCCTTGTATTTGATTGTGCTGTTGTGTAACTGATTGAAAATATATTCTGTGTTTTTGTGTGAAGAGCTATCATTGTATTGCATGGGTGGAACCGTAATGGGAACTAATGCTGTTATTGTACGGCTTTTTGGTAACAATAAGTTTGTGATTTGAAGAGGTTGTTGCCCAGTGAATGCACTTGAGCTCAACCTGAACGTCTGCATTATTTGCCGAACCGAGAGGAGTTACACTGTGACTGTCTTCTAACGTTTGTTGTTCCATGCAATATGATATGTGGACTCCAGTTTAATTAATCCAAACATCACTCCAAATCATCTATAATGTTACTCAATGAAAGAGAGAGGGAGGATGGGCTTGTTTGTGCTTCTACTCTCAACTCAACACTCAACAGATACATTCACGTATTTGGGAATAAGAATTGTCCCTGAGGTGAATAAGATTTCTCAGATAAACTATGACCCAATTCTGGAAGCTAGTACTTCTTCAATAGAGCGTTGGACATCCCTACCTATCTCAATTATCGGCAGGATTAATATTCTAAAAATGAATATACTCCCTAAATTTCTCTACCTATTCCAGAATATCCCTTTACCTCCTCCCTCGTCTTTGTTCACAAGAATCAAGAAACTGTTTACCAACTTTATTTGGCAAAATAAACGCCCCAGATTACGTCTATCTCTACTTTACCTACCATATGACCGAGGAGGCCTGAAATGCCCAAATATCCAATGGTATTACTGGGCAGCACAATTGCGGACGATCATGTTTTACTTCTCATCGGAGAATCCCCCTGCTTGGATCCATTCAGAATCCTGCTCTGTTAAACCGAGCTTACCCTTGCACCTGTATTTGTATTCTGCAGACCGTAAATATCTGAAGAAAAATACAGACAACCCTATTATTTTAAACATGATAGATGTGTGGTTTGACACACTCAAATATTTGAATATAAATATGTCCCGATCCAGGTTCAGTCCTATTTGGGGCAATGCCAATTTTAAATCAGGGCAAAACGATAGTGGATTTAAAGTATGGGCTGAAAAGGGGTTAAGGAAAGTGCAAGCCGTATACAGGGAGGAGGATGAAGTATTCATGTACTTTGCGGAAATATCTACAAAATATGATATTCCGAAACATCACTTTTTTAAATATCTTCAGCTAAGGAGTTTTATATCATCTCAGAACCATTCATTGGATATACCGAACATTTCCATCTTAGAGGTAGCAGTCACTAGACACTGTTATGGTAAAGGTCTAATTTCAATGCTATACGACTTATTTGTATCTGGTTCAGATGAATCATCTGAATCAAAACTGAATCAATGGAACGAAGACATAGAGGAGGAAATATCTTTAGAAGAATGGAGCGTGGCATGTAAAGAGGCACAGAGTCAGACAGTCAGTAGCAACCTAAAACTTATACAATATAAATGGCTGATGCGTACATATATAACTCCTGTTAAATTGCATAAGTTTAATGATAATATTCCAGATACTTGTATTAAGTGTAGTGAGGCAAGGGGGACACTGTTCCACTGCATATGGGAATGTGTGAAAGTGAAAACCTTCTGGCAAGATGTTATTGATCTGATCTATCAAATTTTATCAAAGAAGTTGCCATTGAATCCCAAGCTTTTTATTCTTGGTTTATATCCTATACCACCCCACATCTACAACGCAAAGAGTTTAGATTTATAGATATGTGCATATTACAAGCAAAACGTGTAATAGCTCTTAATTGGAAAAATGTTGATGGACCAAGAATTGGTATGTGGATTAAAGAAATGGCTTCAAACATGTCAATGGAAAAGATGGTGTATATTGTTAGACGTAAACAAAACATTTTTGATAATGCCTGGGGACCGTTTGTGTACTTCTTAAAACATAATACGAATGTTGGGAACTTGCTTCAACAAGAACAGGATTAGGGGGAGTACTGTGGGACAACTCTTATTATTATTGTGTAAAAACGACAAGAAACACCCTTTACTTAATGTGTAAAACATTTTGGTTGTATTATTATTTATTTATGTTTATTTTTTATTATTTAAATCTGTATCCTTCCTATGAACCTGTTTTTGAAGTTAATTATTATTTTGTGGGGTGGGGTTAGGGGAGGGAGAACGGGGTGAAAATGTTTGCTGAATACTGCTCTGCTGATATACATGTTGTAATTTGCAAACTAAACCCCAATAAATATATTGTTTAAAAAAAAAATTAATCCAAACATAGACGATGTGGTTTAATTTATTCCGCCACTTTGTAACACTTTCTTTTGTAACACTTTCTTTGAGCTCTGTTAGTGAAACGATGCTGCAATCGGCCTTATAGCATAACGGTCCCATATTGCAACGGGTTGTAGATCTAATAACGCATTATGAAAAAAATATATATGCAATTTAAACAAACAGGTGAACCAGAGGCAGAGAGAGACAGGGAAAGGTTAGAGGAGGGAGAAGCCTTTGCAGGGACTAGGAAAAGGGTGTGTGTGACGAGTCCAACCAGTGCCACTGCACAACAGAGTTTAAAAGTAATTGCAGCATACATTGATGTGGGAATGGAATGATAGGGTGCTGTCAAGGACGACACCCAGACTCTTGACCTGTTGATATGTTATTTCGGACAAATGGGGGCCGCTTGACAGCAAATTCCCGGGCAGCTTTTTGTTGCCATTCTGCCCCTGGCTACTAGATTATCATTAGTAGTAGGCTACTAGATTATCATTAGTACTAGGCTACTAGATTATCATAGTCTACTAGTTTATCATTAGTAGTAGTAGGTGATGATCTGTGTGCACTGCACACATGCTCACACGGGGGGACACACATACACATGCTCACACATATACACACACATGCTCACACACACATGCACACACACTCACACACACACACACACACACACACACACACACACACACACACACACACACACACACACACACACACACACACACACACACACACACACACACGCACACGCACACACACGCCTACAGTCCTTCCAAACAAGCGATGGTTATCACCTGCATGCCTGTAAAGTAGATTTGACAAACCTGTCCTAGAACTGTTAGCGAAACTATGAGTCTACCTCGAATATGTGCATTATTGTTGTCTTTGCTGCTACTGCTTCTACAGCCACCTGTCCTTTCAGTAACATGCAGCTGTACTACATGCACTCTATCTGCCTGCTCCTCTACCCCCCCCCCCTCCTCCACTCCCAGCAGCACCTCCATCTCTTTGAAGCCGGTAGGATGATGATGACACCAGCTGTAATCAAACAGACGTTGAGCTCCAGACACGACACGGCATGCAGCCGAGAAAAAATACTTCCCAGCTGATCAGTGTTTCTTCATCAAATTCAAATGCGGACCACCGTTTTATGGCGAGGGAAGAGCTGTCCCAGGAGAACCTGACTGACGACTCTGTTTGAGAGAGACAGCAAAGCAGGCCGCCCGCCTTATCTGATCCCAGCTCAGCAGCAGTGGTCCGTGAACCGATGCTGACCTACTTTCTTCTCTTATCAAACCTGGGATCAGCTCATTTAACCCTTTCACTACCACCCGACCAAAGGGTTAACCCTTTCACGGCGACAATGCAGACGGTTAACCTTTTCACTGCAGCACAACAAAGGGTTAAACCTTTCACAACCACGATACAGAAGGTTAACCATTTCACTACCGCACTACAGAAGGTTAACCTTTCACTATACCGTCTGGTTAACCGCCATGTGGTGTGGTAGTGAAAGGTTAAACTTCTGTAGTGTGGTAGTGAAAGGGTTAAGGGGGGATGAGAAGTACTGGGCGCTGGAAGAATACATCAACGTGGAGATATGTTACTCTATGGCAGTGGTTCTCAACCAGGGGTGTGGGGACCCCCAGGGGGCCTCTATACTTCCCACAAGCAAGTTGTCATTCCGCGTTGCTCTGATTGGCCATGCACGTTTCTGGTCATGTGACATGTGCGCCCAATCGTGTGACGGCAAGTTCTTTGGACGGTTAAGCTTAGGCGCTCTTTCGAAGTTGGTTAAGGTTAGAGTTTGTCTTAGAGCATGGCGATAGAACACCAGCCCTGATTCCAAACTCTAACCTTAACCAACTGCGAAAGAGTCGCCTAAGCTTAACCAGTGATAAACTAGGCGTTAGGTCGTTTGCAGGCTGTTCGACGCGTAAATGGGCTAAGACACTGCTCGTCATGCGATTGGGCGCACATGTCACATGACCAGAAACGTCAGTGGCCAATCAGATTCGCAAAACGCACGAACCGTAGGTCAGTGGCCAATCAGAGCAACGCGGAAGGACAACTTGCTTGTGGGAAGTATAGACGCCCCCAGGGGTTCTCGAGGTGTTCCAAGGGGAGTCCCCAGAAGTATGTGGACTCGTTTATTTTCACTGTTTCATTCACTATAGAAGTGAGCCCACAAGCTACATATTCCCTAGAAATTCCTTCTTGACAATTCCTCCTCACAGACTCAGACTTGTGATGCATGTGATTCATGCACTTTGCCACTAAATAAACGTCCTTGCTAATATTTCTTCCTACTATGCTAATTTCGCATTGTCCAATTCTACCCTCCCCTGTCTCGAACGCTGTTAGGCCATGCCTCCCACAAGCCGGCTGCAATGTGGACGAAGCCTTGCATCACGTGTCCCCTCCGGTACTCGAGGAGGCAGCCGTCGCATCTTTTCACCTGCACAGCACGATCTCTCGCTTCCTGATTCTACTGCCGAGGCGCACCAACCGACCTGTAGGAGTCGCTGTCCACAACGTCCGATCCCCACCCACCAGCTTCCCACCCCCTAATACTGGCAATTGTATTAGTATGAACGACCAGCCAAGCTGGTAGCAGCGCCGAGAGCTGGGCTCGAACCCAGCATCTCCTGCGTTGGTGGCGAGCGCCTTGCCCACTGCGCCACCTAGCCGCCCAGGTTTCAACACTGTTTGACGAACATTGTTACTCCGCTGAAAGAGATATACCCTTCCTGCTGACCTGTTGTACAGAACTTGTAAGTCGCTTTGGATAAAAGTGTCAGCTAAATGACAATGTAAAACATTTAAATGTGATTGTTTTCTGCAGTGTAGATTGGAGGTAGTTGAGCTGCTTTTGGTTTGACAAGCTAAATTATTGTTTTGTTTTCTTTCTCTTTTTTGAAGAATAGTTGGAATTTGGAATTGGTGGTTATAATAATAATAATAATAATAATGCATTTTATTTATACGGCGCCTTTCAGGACACTCAAGGTCGCCGTACAACAATTAAAAACAGTTAATTTACAATCACAATCAAGTTTAAAATAAAATCAGACATACGCCTGCCTAAACAGGTGGGTTTTAAATGGGAGAATGGAGTCAATGTTCCTGATATCGGGGGGGAGGGAGTTCCAGAGGCGAGGGGCAGAGCAGCGGAAGGCTCTTGACCCCATGGTGGACAGACGGGCTGGGGGGACGGTCAGGTTGATGGAGGAGGCAGACCTGAGGGACCGGGTGGGAATGTTGATGTGGAGGAGGTCGGACAGGTATGGAGGGCCAAGATTATGGATGGCCTTGAATGTATGGAGGAGGATCTTGTAATCTATGCTGTGTTTAATGGGAAGCTAGTTGGTGTAGGACGGGGGTGATGTGACTGATGACATGGGTTCTGGTGATTATACAGGCAGCAGCGTTCTGGACCAGTTGGAGCTTATGGAGGAGTTTGTGGGGGAGACCAAAGAGAAGGGAGTTGCAGTGATCCAAGCGGGAAGTGACAAGGGAGTGGACCAGGATTGCGGCGCTGTTGGGAGTGAGTGAAGGGCGGAGGCGGTTGATCAAGTCAAGTCAAGAGTTTTATTTGCTGTCGAGGACGACACCCAGACTCTTGACCTGCAGGGGGAGGGGGAAACCAAGGAGTTGCTGTCAGTCAGTTATATATATTCATGCACATTGCTGGGGAAACCATGGACATGCATGTGTCGCATGCATATAACGCCTATGAATATATATATATATATGCACACATGGACACGTGCATGTCCATACTTGTATGGGGGAAGGGTCATTAATTGTTCCATTGCATTTTGTATTCTATCTATTTTTTTCTCTTACATTTCTTAGGTATTTATTTATTTTTATTTGTATTGTTTATTGTTTTGGTCATGTGTCACTTCCTATTGTTGTGTTGTATGTCTATATCTTTTCTACGGTGTTTGTGTTTGAAAAATCATACAAATCTAAAAGAAGAGAGCCTGGTATATAGGAGTAAGAGTCATAAGAGAGACTACTCTGATCACAGGCCTCACTTTCTCCTCTGTTTACTGGGCAACAACCTCTTCAAATCACAGAACAGACTGCCATACAAAATGCTTTAAACAAACTTAGTGTTACCAAAAAGCCTTACAATAACAGCGGTGTGATGGTATAGTATGCATTAGTTCCCATTACGGTTCCACCCATGCAATACAATGATAGCTCTTCATACAAAAACACAGAATATATTTTCAATCAGTTACAACAGCACAATCAAAACAAGGAAAGGTTTTTGGATTAAAGTTACAAATCACAAGCCTTATGTTGTTATTACTGTATTGTGTTGTCTTGTTTCATGTAAAAAATATTTGATGACAAAAAAAGAATATTTGCTGTTTGCTTGCCCTATTTTCTGAAATTGAAGATGGCTCCACTACAAGGCCAATTTGCATGTTCTTGGTATGTATATTCTAACCCACATAAATGGCATAATCATACTCCCTTATTCAATAACAATGCACTCTTGATTGGAAAACGACCTATAAGATTCCCTATATGGGAAAAGCAAGGCATACACTCATTAGGAGATGTTTTCAACAAAAATGTGTAGTTATGATGAAATACGCAAAAAAAATTATCTCACCGATTCCACATATTATTTTTACGCACAGTTATTGTTATGTTTGAAGGCTCACGTGTTCCATTAAGGATACCAATTGTACACCACAGATACCACAAATTCTTCTATGAAAGAGAGACATCGAGAGGTTTTGTTTCAGATTTTTATCATCAATTACTAACGTCCTCGTATGAAACCCTTCACCTAGACTCAGTCTGGAGGAGGGATATACCAGACCTGGAAAAAGATTTTGATTGGCAAGAAGCCTGGGCAAATGTTCGTTTTACATCAAGGAACCCGGACCATCAACAAATCAATCTTAACTATATTCACAGGACATACTTGACTCCTATAAGACTGAACAGAATGGGTCTTAAACAAGACTCCAAATGCTCCTTATGTACAAATGGGGACGAGGGGACATTTATGCACATGTACTGGGACTGCCCACCAGTTAAGATATTCTGGAAAGAAGTGACCCAGCAATTATCAAATCTCTTAACTCTGAATATACCTGTACACCCCTCTGTATTACTGCTGAATGATGTTTTTGAGTGTGCAGTACATCCACAGCTAAAGAGATTGGTTTTATCGGGTATCACAGTGGCTAAAAAGCTGATAGCATCACAATGGTTTCAACCGGAAAAAATGTGCCGGAAGGTCTGGATTCTTACATATCTCGATGTGATTTATCAAGAAATATCTACAGCAAGAATTTTGGGTCTCAATGAATCCAAAATGACAATGTGGTTAGAAGTGGCGGAGAGAATAAAAGCTAGCATATAATGGTAGTGTCTGGTTAGGAGCGAGGGATAATGGGTTGGATTATCCAATGGGGGGTCCAGGAGGGGGGGGGGGGGGGGGGTACGAGCTAGAGCATATGTGTGTAGGGTATTAGATAGCAGGTATTAGGGGTATATCCTGTATAAGACATTTAACTAATTGGTGATTTCATTGGATGTGCACTGTTAATTAATGCTTGTATATCTTATCGTGTGTTGTCATGTTTGTTTATATGTTTGTTTAAAAAATAATAAAAAAATAAATAAAAAAGATCACAAGCCTTATGTTATTACTGTATTGTGGAAGGAAGTCCTGGAAACTAAATCGTAATCAAATGGAGGTCTGCTGCCTAATGTGCATCAGTTTAGTTGTCCTTGACACAAACCACTGCTCTATGAGATAGAGAGGTATGTATGACAGGTGTTTATCGAGAGCATTATAGGCAGAAGCAGAGGGAGACTATGTGAGCGGGCAGACTAGCCCAGCAGGTTTTCACATCCATGTTTACAAGCTCCCTGTTCTTGCTAAGCAACAATTCCAGAGCACTGATTCATTTCGCTTCCGGAACACAACGTGCCCGAGAATCTCTGCCCATATACAACCGTATCTATGCCGGCGGCCATCCAGACCAAAACCAACCTCCGTACACACTCCCTGTCTCGTATCATTCTTGTGTGTGTCCATCCCTAAATAGTGCATGTGTCTGTTACAAATGAATCATGAATCACTGTCTTAATCGTGTTTTGGGTGATCACTGACTAACTGCTTTTGTTGACGGTCACTATAGTTTACAAAAACAGCTTCCCTTCATGCTTACAGGAAGTGTTTACTTGTTTACTAAAGCTCATGTTGCAGTTCTGAGCAACACATAGTCATTTCACTCCATACGTCACGTAACGTGACGTATGGAGTGAAATGACTATGTGTTGCTCAGAACTGCAACCATGTTGTTTGCCCCAACAAGTGGAGGTGAACTAGGCTATTTCTGAGCCTGTGGGGGGTTCCCTCTGTTTACCAGAAGCCATACACTAGAGAAGGGGGTGGATGGGGGATCAGCTGTTCACTCCAATCTCCTTAATGGATACCCGCTGCTGGTGCAATAGTTTGCCTTGAACTGTAATCTAACAACCGTACCATGTAACAGGCATATAGGCTTAAGTTCAAGTTCAAGTTCAAGTTCTTTAATAGTTGTCATACAGAAGTACAGAATACTTTCATACAAAATGCTTCTTACTGTTACGCTCCAGAGACTGTGCTAGACAAGATAGTATCAAATAACATAATAACATAATATAGCATGAATTTAGAAGAAGAAAAATGAGGTCACAGTGTTCGGTATAGACATATGTACAATGTTCTGAGTTACCATATAATATACAATACTATGCAGTGTACTAATGTACAGTACTATCTAGTGCAAAGCAGAAATGGGATGAGGTACAATTTTAGGTACAATTTACAGTAAGGTGTACGAGTTGTAGTGCAATCCTTCATCCATAAATATAAAGTGTGGGGAGTGGGTGCTACAGTGTGTTTGTTTAAAGTGGGTGTGTGCTATAAAGTGTGGGGAGTGGGTGCTACAGTGTGTTTGTTTAAAGTGAGTGTGTGCGTGTGGATGTGTGTGCTATGTGCGTTTGGTGGTTGTTGTTGTGTAGTGTTCATTCATTGTTCGTTGAGCAGCCTGATGGCCTGGGGATAGAAGCTTCTTCTGAGTCTTTCTGTGCTCGCCTTGAGACTCCGGTATCGCTTGCCTGACCGCAGCAGTTCAAACAGTCTACACCGCCTGACCGCTTACTAACAGTCTACATGCAAAAGGCTATCTATTGTTCTATATTTAATTTAGTTTATATCCCATATCATTTTATTCAACCTCTTATTTACAGTTGTACAGCCCTGGTCTATATTTTATTTCATAATTATATGATTCTATTGTGCTTAACTTAGCTCATATTTCATTTTATTTTACTCCACCTCTTTATTGTATTATCTGTCTGTTAATGCCTGTCCGCTAATGTCTAAAAAATAGAAGAAGAAAAATAAGCCAATTAATAACTACAATAAACACTTGTTTAAATCAACTACACTTCTCTATCTTGTTATTGAGCGCTCATTGGTCAGATAGAGTTTGTCCCGCCCGCCAAGGCAGTGTATATGGACATCTGATTGGCTTTCCTTGCCGTTTAAGCAGTGGGCTGATGGCTTGCCTTATGAATATTCATGATCCGGTGTTTAGCTCCGCGAGGCCTCGCCCTCTATGTACAGTGTGTGGTGATGTAACATTATTAACTAACTTCATCAACGAAATTAATACGTTTTGCAAATACATACCAATATTCGGGGCAATCGATTACAAGGTAAGGTATTGTGTACTACGAGACTGTTGCTGTGGGCAACAGACTGCACACATGTATTTAGAAGCTGTGCGTAATTACGCGCGCCACAGCACTGGGCCCCATGTATACGGGATGAATAATAATTATATGTTAACATGACCATTTATAATGTCATGATTGGTCGACTGTTAGTTGGAGCCTAGCAGACGGAAGCCACTCCTTTTTACTGTATCAAAATCTCTGCTATGTGCTATTCCAGGTCATTGGGGTCCGGTTACGCAGAGAGGAAACCTTGACAAACAGGTTCTGGACCCGCCCTGGAACTCGAAGGCTGCAGCACCTGCTCTATAAGAAGCGCCCTCACCTCTCCTGCAGACAGAAGAAGTTAGAACCCACAACAGGGCGCAGCAAGGAACACAGAAACAGAAACAGAAAAAAGAACGAACCGCTTTTCAAACCAGAAGTAGAGCAGAATACAACAACAAGACAGAAGAGGAAATCTGACAGTCCGTACTATACGAGCGCATTTGACAGACAACTTCCATTTAATTGAGAGAAGAACAGCCGTCACACGATGATGCAAATGCAAGAAACATACAACCAGAAGAACTCTCTCTTCAACGCCATGCACCGCTTTCTCGGCGCCGTCAACAACATGGACCAGACGGTGATGTTGCCCAGCATGCTGCGCGACGTGCCGCTGGACGAGGACCGGGACATGAGCTCCCTCAAGTCCGACGAGGAGGACGGGGAGGGGGACATGTACAGCTACTACCAGCTGCTCAAGTCCATCCGCCGGGACATGGAGTGGGGTGTGCGCGCCCGGTGCAGCGCCGCGGCGGCGGAGGAGAGGCGCAACGGGAGCAGCAGCAGGACCATCACCCGTATGAATTCATCGGCGTCCTCGGTGTCATCATCATCCTCATCATCATCATCATCCTCATCATCTGGGCGCAAGGAGAGCATGAAGATCACCCGTATGAATTCATCCTTCTCCTCGGCATCATCGTCAGCGTCGTCGTCGTCGGAGGAGGAAGACGAGGAGGACGAGGATCTGCAGAAGCAGTTTCAGTTCCACCTGACGGGGCTCCATGGAGTGCTTTCCAAGCTGACGGAACAGGCCAACACTCTTACCAACCGGTACAAGCAGGAGATCGGTATCTAAGGTGTGATGGATGGGGGGGGGGCCGGGGGGGGGGGCAGTAAAAGCTCTCCAACGCCTGCTATGCCGAAGAACCTCGACTCACACTCCGGTCGATGATGATGCTGATTTTGTGGACCGGTTAAAGGAGTCTATTCTCGAACTGAACTGAATCATTTATATAGGCCCTATACTACTGATGAAATTCGTTTTCAACAAGTTGAATGGTGGAGAAAGAGGCTATGGTGTTGGTCTATTCTGTGGTCTATATACCTTGATGTGTTGATGACCCCAAAAAGAACGGTCTTACTGTATTTTATACCCATCATGCATGGTTCCATTTCCTCTTGTTTGCACTCATAATGGTTTTACGCATTATGTCCCATATCGTGCGCCATGCTTCCAGTTCGTGTGATACTCACATATATGAAACCTATTTATATACATGTATTTAATTATCTATGATTTATCACCTCACACTGTAAGTTTGAGAGCTGTACATTGTTTATTATTAAACGTTGAACGATCGTAGCCGCCATGTACTATACAAGACTTGACACTCGCGGCGGCCCACATGTGGGGGAGAAATATTGACATGTAAGATTTAGCTTATCTTTTAATGACGTTAATGATGATGTCAATGTGTCAAAGTGTCTTTGTGCATGAGCTGTGCTCCGTTCAACTCGATGTGTCTTTAAATTGTGCTTATAGCGGAAGGAGGCAGATGCTTGCTCGCAGCCTATGATCTCCCAATGTCCTATACATGATCAATGAAGTGGAATCAACTGATGATTCTCCTCTGCACAGAGAATAATGAAGGTTTCCACGAGTCGTCATGTTGCTGTTGTTTTGTTGCTATACCAAGGTATTACTGGAGATGTTCAACTCCAAATGTCGATATTTTTGTATACTGAATATATACATTTCTAAAATAAACCTTTTTTATGAATTGATCCACTTGCTCTGTTTCTCCTTTCCCTTAAGGGACATATATTACTATTAATGATGGGCCTACATTACATGCAGAACAGTTGACATATACTCTTTAAAAACATGTTGTAAATTCTATTATCCATCACATTCAGTCATGTCATTATTTCAGTTGGTGCTGAAAATTTATTTTGCTGATATCTATCTGGAGTTAACTGTGAACACGGAAATGCAGGGAATATCATTCGTTTATAATAGCAGTTTGCTCTGACCAAAACCACAAGTCCCATCTTTCCACTTTGAACAAACATCTACGATCTATCATTAAGGAGGGTGAGATACTCGCAAAACCAGTTTCAGATCAGGAACTGTCACTACCCAGGGCTCAAATCACCCTTCAACTTATTAGAGCAAGCACACGTGCCGTGGCTTTTGGAATTTACCACTTTTATGAACAGCTTCCAGAAATGGACCTGTCTCAAAACCCTGCCCCTTTTCTTGATCCTCCAATCACAACTGTCGCTTACCTCGGACAAACTTGGTAAGCGACAGTTGTGATTGGAGGATCAAGAAAAGGGGCAGGGTTTTGAGACAGGTCTTCCTCAAACCCGACATGTGGTGGTGAACACGTTAAGCATGCAAGCAGTGGCCTATGGAGCAAACATGAATACACATCTTCAGCTCGTATAAATTGATTACGTTCCTTATTTCAAAACACTCTATGAAAACTCGTCGGACACAACAATGGTGATTGTTATGCTAGGAATGTTTTATTGGAAATGTAAAAGAAGAAGAAGAACAAGAACAACAATATATATATATATATATATTATATTATATTATATTATATATATAAATATAGTTCCCTTGGTCGCCACACAGATGGTGGACTTCACATTTCAATTCACCATGTATACGAAACAGCATAATTACAAAAACACAGACAGGACAGTAACAGTGCACTGGTCACATATATTTTGGGTCACTCACAGCACAAAGTAAAAAAAATACAAAAAAAACTTTCCATTCACTGTTTTTTAATAGCTCAAATAATCTATTACCAGGAAATAGTCAATATAATATTGTGTTCTTTAATAGATATAATTTAATAATAATTTGAGGGGGAAGTTGAATAATAAAAAATAATAAAAACTCTTCGTGTTCGTACTAGTATGAAACGTTTTCCGCTTGAGTGTTCAAAATGCCCAAACATGAACTAGTTTAAAAAGAGCTATATACGGAGTTGATTTGCATGAGGTATACAGCCAGGGATGAAGACAATTTGACAATCACCAGGTGTTTACATTATTATTTATTTATTGACTTTATTATTGTGGGTATGTAGCAGACTAATACATTTATAGATGTGTATATTGTGACTTAGAAAGATGTATATTCACAATCATTGAGTAGAGAAGGGGTTAAAGGATTAAATTAGTTTATACTTATAGCCCACATACTTAGTAGCATACTTGGGAGAGTAGTAGTCCAGAGTGAGAGCGAGAGAGACAACATGGACATGTTTTCCAGGCATTATTATTTCCACGAGTCGCACCTGTTTCGCCTCACACGAAAATACATGATGGTGCAGGTGATACGATACAAACAAGATGTCCTTCGAAATGTTGCTTGACAACATGATGTACACGCCGTGACAATGACAACACCCAGAACTGATCCCTGAGACAAAGATATCTGTGCGAATACTAATGAAACGACACATGATCTACTGTCTGCAGCGTGTATATGCATCACATCCTCCACTCGCTCTGCGCGGTTGTATTGAAAACATTATGTTTCTTTATGAAACTTTCATGCCTCCCTTGACCACTGATGACATGCGTTTATCTGAAATGTGGTCTTGCTTGGACTATAGAGCAGGGGTTCCAAAACCTCTTCATGACGAGACCCATATGAAAAGACATTATTTTACTGGGAGTGGGGACCCACCAAGAATCAACAACCTATATGGCTGCAGTTCATTTTTGCTTAAGATACATTGTTAGTGAAAATGATATAGCATCACCTGTATACTATGATATATAGTATATAATATATCATTATAATTATATAATAGAGAGAGAGAGAGAGAGAAATATGTAATGTGTAAGTATCTATCTATGAGATAGCCAGTTTTGCGTCATTGCCCCGTGTTGCGCTTACAATATAAGAAACAGTCTCTGCCTCCAGAAATAATTACCTTACGAATGTAATCTATGTTCTTTATTTTTTATACAGTATTTATGTTATATTACTGATTGCTCAGCCATATATCGCATATTCTCTAAATTATATTGTAAGAATCATAATGTGGATTTACTGCCAAATGTTTTACTAGAAGTTTTTGGTAGACCATGATCTTGTAAGAATTGTATCTTTTCCACATGGGCTGATTGATTGATTGATTGATTGATTGATTGATTGATTGATTGATTTAAAACTTTATTAACAGATTGCAGAATGGGTACAATACAGTAGGCCTACAGCTCAACACACAATTGTTAAGGGGATGCAGACCAGAGAAAGACTTTGGTCTTGCAGGGTCCCCCGCATTTTCAATTCATAATGAAATTAATGACATACGCAACATATACAGATATTATGTTCGGCTGGCCACACGAATGACTGTTTGCAGCCTTCCTTGTACTGTACATCCGCATAGTATAGCACATATTGTAGTAAAAAAGATATGGTTGAGCTCAAAACATGAGTATACATGACCCATATATCTTATCAACAAAGTTATAAATGCGTATCCGTTGTTTTCACTTGGCAGATACAGTAGAGGTCAAGGCCAAACAAATAGACAAAAGCGGAGACAAAAGCGGAGGGTACCGGAGTCGGACTGATAGGGATACTTTAGTGTGAGATAGGTTGAGTGTTGAGGAGGCTGCCTGAACCATATAGATCTATAGAACGGCCTGAAACATTCGCAACGCATCCTTTTTGTCCATCGATGCACACAGTAGGAAGAGGAAGTGGTTAGTGTAGCTGCACCAAAACAAAACATTGATGCCAAGTAACGGTATATTTATGGTCAAACAAACCACTGTTAGAAATGGCTAGTATGAGTCCAGAATCATTAAATAACGACACACGCTTCGCATTCTTTAACACAGATTCAAACGACTATCGATGTGTAAGTAGTAGCTTACGATAGGTTAGCTTGGTCTTAATAATAAGAGCTGTTTAGCTATAACAGCATGCTATGCTAGCTGGCGTTGTTGTTACTACATTATCTAATTAGCGGATACCGCCTGTTTTATTCTCGATTGATTGAATCATTGACTGATTGGTTGCAAGCTGCAAGTGCAAATGGTTAGGTATACAGTCGAACTGTCAGTGCGACCATCTAGCTAAGTTAGCTAACATGGTAAATGGGGGACCCTGATGTAAACAAGACGAAAGTCTTTCTCTGGTCTGCATTCCTTAACAATTGTGTGTATTGAGCCGTAGTGTATTGTACCCATTCTGCAATCTGTTAATAAAAATGTCAATCAATCAATCTTTGGTCATAATGATGTCTTAACCCAGTCGGTTTACTCATTTGACTAACATTAGCCGATTAGTTAATAACAGAATAACTATCCACTAGCGTTAAATGTGACAGCTGTGTCATGCCTGATAACTTGATTATAAAGCCTTGCTCTTGTTTATGTTCAGATTTGAACTTGAGGCAAATGCGTGTGGAGTCAGTATGTCGAACATGAGTAAAGATATGCTCACATAACACGTCTTTATCATGATGTGATTAGAAGTGATAATGGAACCTGTTTTGTTCTTGATTGTAATGTATGGGTGTGTCAGGGAGAGAGAACGATAACCTCAGTGTATTCTTGGCAGCAGTCAATGAGTGACTTCCATCTCAGAGTTTTCTTCTGATGAAATACCACTATTAGTTCCTGGCCAGCAGTTGATAGTATGGCAGCCAGTTTTGGCACATAACCAACTTTTTTTTTATAGTGTTGTAGTAGGTGTAAATAATCATAAACATGTATATTTTCCTGCATAGTTCCCCCCCAGGTTCAAGTTGTTATTGGCTGTCTTGGCCTACATAGTGGGAATGTTGTGCAGCAGCCAGAGTCCATATAGCCTTGACAGTCACTCACACACAGATCCTGTCACCTGTCTCACTTAGGTCACCTAGAAAAAGATGCCCTAAATCTGTCAGAAAGGCATGCTATGCTCTCTTTTGACTAACGTAAAAAGACTTAAAACGAAGACCCAGATTTACAGTTGCAATGTGCAGTTTGGGGAGAGAAATTTGTTTACATTTAGCAGAGCCTGCTATTAGTTTACAAAAAGTTGGCAATATAGGCCTACTATTTTAAGTTAAAGGATTGTTTTTTTTGGACCCCTAGCCCTATTTATTGCTTACCAATGATGATGTTGATTAATGGAGTCCTTGCTCAATCCATGCTGTTACTCATACTAGCTTTGTATAGTTAGCCACAAACTAATCCGATTCTGATTATTTTATTGTCACAGCTTTTTAAGATTTACATACATTCAGAAAAATTTGAGATGCTTGTTTTTCCCGGCTCCTCAACCATAGTAGATTTGTAAACAACACAATACACAACGATCTATACAATACAAGGTATGTGTTTTTTTACAAGGTAAATAAAAATTCAAAAAATTATTCTACAGTGTAAGTAGCAGCAGTGTGTGCGTGTAATAAGTGTGCTTGTGTGGTGAGTGTGTATGCTCATTTGATGATTTAGAGTATCCGTCTGTAGTCTCTTTGCCCGGTGGAAGTAGCTGTTCAGTGTTCTTTTGGATGTGGACCTGACTCCTGAGACGTGAGACTGCGGTACTGTAATCTAAAGTCAATGGGGACAAGCTCCTGAAATGTACTCCACAGTGCACACAAAGTTCAGTTCAGTTCAGTTCAGAGTTTTTATTTGCCACATGGAATCATACAATCATAGTTTCTTCATTACACAATCATAACTAGTCATTCCATGGACAAAAGGAGCAGGAAGAAGAATACATCTTATAGTTACCTGCCCCTTATTCCTAAACTAACAAGTATTTACTTAATGGTCGGCGTACAACCTAATTTACACAAATAATCATTTATACCATTATAAAAGAAACACACAATCCACAGTTAAACAAGAAAAAATTAAATAATAATAATGATAAAGAATAAAGAATAAAAGAAAGAGAAGAAAAAAAAAGAAAATATCTCACTATTCAGATCACATTTGATTTTCATACTGACTAAATATTTTTTTTTATACATTTTTTTGAATTGATAAACACTATTACATCCCTTAAGCTCGCTATGGAGAGAATTCCACAACTTTACACCAATAACTGAAGGACACATCTGTTTAAGTGTGGTACGTGCAAACTGATGTTTAAAATTGTATTTTCTCCTACTAAACTCACTTTCTAAATGAAAAAGATTTTGTAGTTTTTCTGGCACTGGCAGTGTGTTATTTCTTGCCCTAAACATAATTAACATTGTTTGAAACTTAACCATGTCTTCAAGTTTAATTATTCTAGATGACTATCTTATAAATGGCCTTTTTCAGTGTTTAGCATTGTTTCCTAGCTATGTGGACTTATATTAATATGATCTATGTCTCTAATTCTCATATTGGCGCATTCTTCCAATTCTCCTCTCACAATATTCACCCTCACTGAACTGAGTCATCTGAAAATGTGATGATTTGTGATGTCAGAGAGACACCGCTGCATGTTAATGTTCAGGCGCCGGCGCCGCGGCGCAGTGGTTTAGGTGGCCAGGCTCAAAACAGCTCGAGATCTTGAGGTAGAAAAATGCTGTTTTTGAGGACTTGATTAGAAATACAAAACAATGAATTAAAAAATATATATAATTACAGAGGTGTTCCATAAACTCACAGGAATTGTGTAAAAGTGCCCAAATAGTGAAAAAAATTGTAAAATAGTTCCCCTTTAATAAATAATATATTTGTGTGTTCTCGATAACTCACTTTATGTGTGATTCGTACAGCCCTCTTCTGTAGTATATATATAATGGTTTTATATTAGTCCCATAAGTATTCCCCCATACTTCAACACAATAACTGATATAAGGTGAGATGAGTGAGCAGTAGAGTGTTCTCATTGCCTCATACTCTAACACATCCTTTACTTTATTCATAACAAAAATGCTCTTGGACATCTTTTTTTTAACGTGTGCTATGTGCGATTTCCATGTTAATTTATCATCCATAATCACACCAAGAAAACTAAATTCATTAACTCTCTATATCAACTAGTAGATTTCAGTCAGCTTGTACAGACAGGAGCTTGTCCCCACTGGCTTTGCCATAGTTTGTGGCTAACTGTCCAGAGCTAGTATGAGGACCAGCACAGATTGAGCTGATAAAGGACTCAATTAACATAATTTAACATCATCATTGCTACTGTAAGTAAGAAATAGGGCTAGGGTTCCAAAAATCTGAACTATCCCTTTACGTTAAGTTGTCCTTCATTATCCACATCCTAACCACTTAAGAGCAGTGGGCAGCCACAGATAGGTGCTCAGGTACCAACTCCAGTTGTAAAAAGAAAATACTAACCTTCGTACTATCTTTTACTAGTATGCACTGCTACTTAGGAATCTACCTAGCCTATATTACTACCTACTATGCTAATATGTCTTTACTACTATACACTCAAGTTTGACACTGTTTGGCGAACAATGTTACTTACCCTTAGCTGTCAGAGTTGTACCTGCTGACTTGTTGTACAGAACTTGAATGTCACTTTGGATAAAAGCGTCAGCTAAATGACCAAATTCTTGTAAATGTAATGCCATTATGCCAGTACCTTGGCCAAGGGTAATGGCAAGAGCGTACCTAGCATCTGTAATGGTGGTCATTTGGTACTAGCAGGCACTTTGTGCTTAGCATCTGTCCTCCAACCGTGAACCCTCCGCTCACCAGCACCATGTGACCACGTATGTCAAACACCACCCCGGTCTTATCCATTCTGTCACCTGAAAATAACCCAATTCAGGTGGTGAAGTGGGGGGGGGGGGGGTATTACATTTTAGAGCTGTGAATCTTCACTGTCCTCACGATTCGATTACGATTTCAGCTGTCCACGATTCGATTTGATTCTACGATGCATCTCGATGTAGCTCAATAAATATTACATCCTCAATTTTATAATCTATATTACTGCACATGGCTACTTTTTCACCAATTAATACAAGAAGTCAGATAAATTAACTTTTATTTAGAAAGTTCTTAAATCAGAATGTCTTTACTAGTGTTGCATAAAACATACTAGAAAGGTATCTCGATACCCAGCTGTTAAAAACAGTTCAATACTCTTTTTATTAGTATCAGTATTAGTATCTACTTTTAGAATAACCTGATGCTGTATTTTTTATGAGTTGAGTGGATGCATGACCAGAGTACTAGCTTAAATAATACAATAATAATATATTTTATTTGTAGGGCACTTTATAGCTGTGGAGCAAATCCCAAAGCGCTACATTGTAAAAGAACATAAAAGCTAGCAAGAGAGTAAAAAAAAAGAAATAATAAAAATAAAATTATTTGTAATTTTTTTTATTTTAATAATCGATTATGTTCTGTCATTGCATCGATGCAGAATCGTCCGCATCGCGATGCATCTTAGAATCGAGAAATGTCCACACCCCCGCCAAGGGGCTACCACGGCACTTTTCTTTTTACACACCAGCCATAGCTAAGTGGTTAGAAGAACAATCAATCAGGAAGAAAGCAGCCCTGTCTCCCCCGGGGGAAACAAAAGTGCTCAGTGCAGGTGATCAATGGTGGTCGGTCACGTTATGCGTCAGTCTATTTTGTACAAGTGTTGTGGTCCCCTCCAGGCCGTGAGAACCCCTCGGTATGTCGGAGGCCTCTGCGTGTGCCTGTTTGTCTAACCGGTTCCTCATTCTCTTCATTCTCTTCATTCTCTCTCTCTCTCTCTCTCTCTCTCTCTCTCTCTCTCTCTCTCTCTCTCTCTCTCTCTCTCTCTCTCTCTCTGAGACGCCCGCAAATAATTGCAGGTTGGAAGGAAATGAGATCCTGAAGTTATGACTTACGTAAAGTACAGTGTTTAGATTATCAGGTGTGGCTGGCTTTGTCTACCTGTTCTCTCAGCAGTGATCTCCTTCTTGCTTAAAAAAGGCCCAAAATCTATCAGCTATCAAACGTTGTATGTCAAGGTGTCAGTGATAGTTGACAATAAGCAACATATCCTGATGATGGGGAAAGGTTAGTCTACTGGGATACTACGTACTACACACAACAACAACAAAGACATATTCCATAACTGGGACTTTTCAAGCCTATGATTGAGGCCAGGCCTCTATTTATATTAACCATATAGGCCTAACTCATTAACTGACTGTTTGCTGGGTATATTTATTGTGATCTACAGGTGGTGATTCTAACAGTAAAGCGAGCCACAGGCACCTTCTCATTAATATGCTGGTGAGTATCTATTCAGACGTATCTCTCCATCAGAACGGAGGCTTGTTTAGCCCTCATAGGCTTCTGTGAACTTACTTGACAAAGATGACAAACGCAAACGCTGCGTTTCTCAAACTGGCTGAAGCTGATCTCTGGTCAACTGTCATGTAGTGCAGACGTTTGTGTTTTGATTAACATTGTTGAAGGGATAGGATGTCAAGCCAATATTGTTTGTGATTCTAGATGGAGAGACAGAGTTAATTTAGTGATTCTAGATGGAGAGAAGGAGTTAATTTAGTGTAATATCTGTAACTTGTTTCAATGTTGGCAACAAACACAACAAGAAGTCAACTGTAGTCATAGCTGTTGCCTACATGGTCCACATTCAATCCACTGACTCAGTGACAGCAGTATGTCAGGGACCTCTCCTCCTGCAGGCCGTCTCTGTCCGGTCCAGCAAACATTTATTGTGAAAATATTAAACAGAACATTATCTGAGAGTCTAGTATGATCTGTCTTAGAGTAGAGACTAGCTAGAACACAACCTGACCTTGTCTGGGAAAGAAAGAGATAACGTGTAACCAGCTTGTATAACTGTGCGTGTGTGTGTGTATATATTTACTGTATGTACTGTATGTGTGCGTGTTTGTATGTATGTATTAGGGATGGGCATTTTAAAGACAAATCCAGATCGATTGATCGCATGCTATACTCGATTGATCGTGTTCCACAAGGAAGCATACTAGGACCGCTACTCTTCCTAATTTATGCAAATGACATGTCGTCAGCCTGTGACTGCAACTTGTTCCTGTTTGCGGACGACTCAGCCCTGCTGGTCTCTGACAAGAACAAGTTGCAGGTTGAAAAAACCCTCAGCACGGAACTAGGCAAAATCTGCATATGGCTCGCTGATAACAAACTATCATTACACATGGGCAAAACAGAGTCCATTCTCTTCGGTTCAAATAACAAACTCAGCAAGACCGACGGCTTCTCAGTTACAGTGGGTGACAATATTGTCACAAGGAAAGATGAAATTACCTACCTGGGTTCCATCCTAGAGGCAAATCTTTCCTGTGACAAAATGGCATCCAATGTAATAAAAAAAGTCAACCAACGAACTAGATTCTTGTACCGGATCTCCTCTCTGGTAAACAAGAATACCCTGAAGACTCTGGCAGGAGCACTCATTCAAGGGTACTATGACTATGCGTGCACCTCATGGTACCAAAGCACCTCAAAGGCGCTTAAAACAAAATTACAAACATCACAAAACAAACTGGTCAGACTACTACTTGACCTGAACCCCAGAACCCACCTCACCCCTGCCCACTTTGACAACCTAGGATGGCTTAGAGTAGACGACAGAGTACAGCAACTTGCAATGGGCCTGGTCTACAAGATACACTATACGACCGGGGTGCCCATGTACATGTCAAAATACTTCCCAAAGGTCAGTGAATACCACAACCACTACACCAGAGGAAGCTCAACAAATCATGTTAAACCCAGATTCGGCTCAAACAAGGGACTAAACACGTTTCGCAATTATGCCACAACAATGTGGAACGCCCTACCCAAAGCTGTAAAGGAATGTGAATCCCTGCCCACATTCAAAACCGCTCTTAAAGAGCACCTACGGGAGGCTGCAATTCGAAACTGGCCACCGTAAATGCCCAAAACCCCCACCACCTCCTAATAGACAGTCTCCTCCCCACCGCATGTATATATTCCCTCCCCGCCGTATGTATATTTCCCTCCCACCCACCCACCCCCTCCTAATGTACAGTCCCCTCCCCATCATATGTATATACTCTGTCAGGATCTAGGGGTAACAGTACTGTATATTTGAATACCGCTTATGTCACAAATGTATCAGTACTAAATACCTATATGTCCCTATGCCATAAATGTCATGTATGTTGTGTATGTCATAAATGTCTATATGAATTGAAAATGGGGGACCCTGATGGAAACAAGACAAACGTCTTTCTCAGGTCTGCATCCCCTTAACAATTGTATGTATTGAGCCGTACTGTATTGTACCCATTCTGCAATCTGTTAAATAAAGTTTTCATTCATTCATTCATTCATTCATTCATTCATTCATTCATTCATTCATTCATTCATCGTGTATTACTCGAAAAGGGAAGAAAAAAAAATTATATATATATATGATTATTCTATTTTTTTTTTAAACTTATTTTTGTTCATTCACGTATATATGTTTAAGGAAACCAACAAACAGTTATAATCTTACACATACATGTGAAAAAATATGTAAAAAAAATAATAATAATTTATAAAAATTTATAATTTCGATTTTTCTTTTCCGATTTTTCTCATATCTACGAGTAATCGATTACTCACGCCCATCCCTAGTATGTATGTATTTATGCATGCATGTGTGTGTTTGTATTTATATTAACTTTTTGTATGTATGCAGTGTGTGTGTTTGTATTTACTTTATGTATGTATGTATGTATGTATGTATGATATGTATGTATGTATGTATGTATGTATGTATGTATGTATGTATGTATGTATGTATGTATGTATGTATGTATGTATGTATGTATGTATGTATGTATGTATGTATGTATGTATGTATGTATGTATGTATGTGTGTGTGTGTGTGTGTGTGTGTGTGTGTGTGTGTGTGTGTGTGTGTGTGTGTGTGTAAAGTGAGTAAAGAATGTGTGTGTGGACTGAGAATATATATGCAATACAATATCAGTACTTGCATTATTAAAACACAGACAGGGCTAATTTGTTACACATTGTTAATGTTTTAAACGTTGCATAGCCTCTATAGTGCCACCATCCGTCATTGCAGGGGGCGTGTTTTGGCCTGAGCTTAGATATGTGTACTGATTTGCATTTTAGAATGTGGAAAGCTTATAATAATAAAGATAAAAATCCTTAGAGCTTTCTTTCTTTTATTTTGAGACAAAATTCTGAAAAAGATTCCACCTATTATGTGCACTGATGGAATTTGGTATTCAAATTAATATATATATATATTCTTTTTTTATTTGAATGAAATTAGAATACTGAAATTTATTCTGACAGCCCTAGTGTGTGTGTGTGTGTGTGTGTGTGTGTGTGTGTGTGTGTGTGTGTGTGTGTGTGTGTGTGTGTGTGCACGCGCGTGCACGCGTGCGTCTAAAGAGAGAATGTGTGAGTGTGGACTGAGAATAAGGCATAATAGGCATAAAGATGAGTTGGAATATGAGATAGACATGTCAATATGAAATAGTTCCTCTACACCGATAGATAGACATGTCAATATGAAATAGTTCCTCTACGCTAATAGACGTGTCAATATGAAATAGTTCCTCTACACCGATAGATAGACATGTCAATATGAAATAGTTCCTCTAAAGCTAATAGACATGCCAATATGATATAGTTCCTCTAAAGCGGATCGATAGGCATGTCAATATTAATTAGTTCCTCTAAAGATGATAGATAGACATGCCAATATGAAATAGTTCCTCTACGCTGATAGACATGTCAATATTAATTAGTTCCTCTAAAGCAGACAGATAGACATGCCAATATGATATAGTTCCTCTAAAGCGGATCGATAGGCATGTCAATATGAAATAGTTCCTCTAAAGCAAACAGATAGACATGCCAATATGATATAGTTCCTCTAAAGCGGATCGATAGGCATGTCAATATGAAATAGTTCCTCTAAAGATGATAGATAGACATGCCAATATGATATAGTTCCTCTAAAGCGGATCAATAGGCATGTCAATATGAAATAATTCCTCTAAAGCAGACAGATAGACATGTCAATATGATATAGTTCCTCTAAAGCGGATCAATAGGCATGTCAATATGAAATAGTTCCTCTAAAGCAGACAGATAGACATGCCAATATGATATAGTTCCTCTAAAGCGGATCGATAGGCATGTCAATATGAAATAGTTCCTCTAAAGATGATAGATAGACATGCCAATATGATATAGTTCCTCTAAAGCTGATCAATAGGCATGTCAATATGAAATAGTTCCTCTAAAGCAGACAGATAGACATGCCAATATGATATAGTTCCTCTAAAGCTGATCAATAGGCATGTCAATATGAAATAGTTCCTTTAAGGCCGATAGATAGACATGCCAATATGATATAGTTCCTCTAAAGCAGACAGATAGCATGTCAATATAAAATAGTTCCTCTAAAGCTGAGAGCCTCATGGCCTCATGGTATATACAACAAAGTAACAGAAAAAGTGCTGCAGTATTATAATTATCAGGGCTGTACAGTACGACATATATGTTGCATGTGCTACGAAAAAATCGGTCTGTGAGATGAATTAATTTACTGCAGTAGCACCCGTGCGATAGCCTGTGTGTGAGGCAAATCTTTTTTTGTATAATGCGAGTCTCTCTCTCTCTCTCTCTCTCGCTCAGAATGCAGTGCGTGCTCCGTAATAGTCAGACTCGCATCGTTCATAATGCGAGTCTCTCTCTCTCTCTCTCTCTCTCTCTCTCTCTCTCTCTCTCTCTCTCTCTCTCTCTCTCTCTAATCGATCGAAAGGAGCCGTAAGTTGACTGCCAACCTCTTAGTCGAATGCAAAAAAAAAAAGATATATATTTTCTTTTTCTTTTTTTATCATTCTTTCCAAAAGAAAAGAGGCCTAGAAGCGTGGCTAACACTAATGGCGCACATACCAGAGGCTAACTGCCTAAGAAAACAGGCATAGAGGCACGGAAAAGAGGATTTCACCCGTCTAATGAACACACTAGACTAGACAAATATCAAGATGTATCCATCAGTGGACCAATTGCATGCTTTCGCAGAGGACAAGAATTCTTTCGTCGACTCCTTCAGACATTAAGCAACCCCCACAGCCCAAATGGAATGATACAAAAAAATATATTATACTTTTTTTTTTATATAGTCGAATCGGCAAATTTCGTCCAATCATAGTCGACTATCCAAATCCTTAGTCGGGGACCACCCTAGAACCTTTAAAGGACATCTCTTTGAAAGAAATTACATTTTAGTTTTTTTCTGATTCATTTTAAACAAATTATTATTTTGTATTATTTAATAATTATTTAGTTATTGCACTGCACTGGCAGTTGAACTGCATTCAACTGAACTGAATACAAACATTAATTGAACTGCACTGGCACTGTTGTACGGCAGATGTACTGTTATTAAAGTTAGTTAAACATATAACATATTAAGGCGGCTGAGTGGCGCAGTGGGCAAGGCGCTCGCCACTAACGCAGGATATGCTGGTATCGAGCCCAGCTCTCGGCATTGCTACCGGCTTGGCCGGTCGTCATACTAACACAATTGGCAGTGTTAGGCTATGTGTCCACTAATAGCCTTTTTTTCGAGGCGGACCGCTTTGAAAAAAGAAGAAAAAAAAGTTCCAAGCGTTTTTCTGGGTCTCCCCAGAGCTCGTGCCAGCCGCGGCTCCGCCCCTTCCTCGATGAGTTACATTGATGAGCGCGCTGCTTTTCCAAAACTACTTTAACTACTTTCAACTTTATGAGCTGGGAGCGCTC